>NC_043713.1:6895190-7087396 GCF_006229205.1 Suricata suricatta
GGGGGGGGGGGGGGGGGGGGGGGGGGGGGGGGGGGGGGGGGGGGGGGGGGGGGGGGGGGGGGGGGGGGGGGGGGGGGGGGGGGGGGGGGGGGGGGGGGGGGGGGGGGGGGGGGGGGGGGGGGGGGGAGGCAGTGAGCAGGCGCGGGACTGGCTGGTTTCAGTGGGCCCGAGGGACGCAGGGCTGTCCCTGTTCCCTGTCTGCCTGCGACCTGGCCCTGGAATGATGGCATCAGTGTTACTGGGCCTGGACGTGGAGGCCCAGGAAAGGGGGTTGGTGAGGGGAGTTAGCTAAGAAGGCTACTGACTGGCCTCTATCCAGAGTCTCAAGCCTAGGTCAAGAGAACATTTAAAAAACTATATTACACATGGTTTAACGAATTCAAGAACAGGCAGTCTAGTTAATTGTGGTCCATAAAAATACTAGAAATTCCCTTTTTGTTTAATGGGGGGAATAAAGGGATTCTAGCATCCAACCCATAGGTTCCCTCACTTAAACAACTCACATCAAATGTGACAAAGTAAGTTCCCGCCTCTTCCCCAAACCTGTACGTTCTGACGAGCTACGCATGCCATTGGATTTCCTTCATATTTTGCTCAAGGTTTCACTAGACATATGGTAAAAATGTGTACTTAATCAAAACCTCTGCAATGCACATTTTATAAGAAAACTCAGTCATCCTAGTAGAATGGTATTAAGACAATAGGTATGTTTTCGGGGCGCCTGGGTGGCCCAGTCGGTTAAGCGTCCGACTTCGGCTCAGGTCTTGATCTCACGGTTCGTGGGTTCGAGCCCCCGTGTCAGGCTCTGTGCTGACCACTAGCTCAGAGCCTGGAACCTGTCTTCAGATCCTGTGACTCCTTCTCTCTCTGACCCTCCGCTGCTCATGCTGTCTCTCTCTCTCTCTCAAAAATAAATAAATAAATAAATAAATAAATAAATAAATATTATTAAAGACAATAGGTATGTTTTTTATTGCCTTCTATGGGTCAAATGCTGCGCTGGGCACCTTACAAATTTCAAATCTACCCTAGTATCGTCTCCCCTTTACAGAAGAGGAACTAGTGCTCAGAGATGCCGAGTGGCAGAATCATTGTTCCTCAGCTACCATGAATCAGAACTGGTGTTCAAAACTGAGTGTATCTGGCTCCAAGGGAACACACTTCTAATCACCCCAAATTATCTCTCAGCTCCACTTAATTACCTCGGTATACCTGCCTGAGTAGATGGCTACCTGAATGGGTCCACAGAGAAAGGTGTGCGTGTGTGTGTGTGTTTGTTTGTTTGCTTCTGCTTTCACTATCTCCAGCACAAAAAAATCCCTTGAAGATTTTAAATCAATTAGTCACCATTATACAGATAAATCAACTTAATCCCAAAGAGATAATAATGATGTAGTGTCTCCCCATAGTAATAAAGCAGTCAGTACAAAATTTAAATCAGAGTTTTCACTTTGTGAAACTATGTCTTGGATTTGTATGTCAGGGACCCTGGACACAACCCAGATGAACAAGAAAGCTGCTCTTCCGAAGTGGACGGATAAGTAATAGGCCATTCAACCTCCCCAACCCCCTGGAGACTGAGGGCTGGAAGTTAAGCACTTTGCTCTTGGGTATCTGTGTACATCATGACCGGCAGGCCTCCCTGGGCGCAGAACCCATGTTCTTTCCATGAAGCTGGCATGCTTTCAGAAAAACGAAATTTTTTCTAATACCACTAATGCATAATTAGTCCTAATTTGAGTTTTCAACTGAGTAAAACTGCAGATTAAGAAAGGTAATTTTAGAGTCAGATCCCCTTCTGGCCGCTGAGTGTGCCAACAAGATATCCTCCAGAGGACAGAGGAAGATGCCCATCCCCCACCCAGTTCCTCCAAGGTCATTCAGGATCACCAGGCTAGACCACTCCCCAGAGAGCTGAGCCATGTTACCACATTCACCGCACAGAGAAGACGTTTGGCCAATGTAACAGTTGCGCACCCAATGGGTTTGGCCAACCTTGTTCATTCCAGGCACCTTTGGCTTTGAGGATGCCTACCCTCAAGACCTGTTGATTTTAAATAGCCAAGAAAATGGGGCGCCTGGGTGACTCAGTCAGTTAAGCATCTGACCTCGGCTCTGGTCACGATCTTGAAGTTCTTGGGTTCAAACCCCGCATCAGGTTCTCTGCTGACAGCTCAGAGCCTGGAGCCTGTTTCAGATTCTGTGTCTCCCTCTTTCTCTGCCCCTCCCCCACTTGTGCTCTGCCTCTCTTGGTCTCAAAAATAAATAAAGTATAAAAAATATTTTTTTAAATAGCCAAGAAATCAAGAAGAAGGAGTGTGAGGAGGATGGGGCAGTGGAGTGGAGAGGGAGGGAAAACAAAATGGAATCTTGCATTATGTTGCTTATACTTCTCAAAAGAAGCAGTATGAATGCTTACATATCAGAGGAATATGAGGCCCAGTGTGTCTTTCATGTGCTAAAACTTGTAAATATAAACCTTCATAAATTTTAACATACTTTCCTCATAGATTTATCCATGTGTTAGAAGAGATATTAAACTACCTGTGTGGCTGTGTTTTCAACATTTTTAGAGCCAATGATTAAAATATTTAATTCATCCAGATGATTATTTGACAAAATTAGAGGACGGACAATTTCAACGATGTCGTAGGCAAAGCACTGAGAAACCAGCCACTGACAACTAATAACTTGGAAAAGCGTTTCAATTATTAACAGAAATCGTTCTCTCCCCAAGTATCATATTTCAAGGATTGCAGCCAACTGTCTAGTTGCTAAATGCCATACTTAGTGGGTAATTGCAAAAACTAACTGTGTCTATTTGTCACAAAACATCTGGCCGGCCCAGTAAAAGGAAGAAATTAGCCAGACCTTTTGCAAGTATAACACGGACACGAACACCACGTAAAGTACAGGAGACCACAAATTTTAACAGCAGTTAGTCTTTTATGAAAGATGCAGTGTCAGAGGCGTGAGTGAGATATTGGCTGGCATTTTTTGGTAATATTATTAGACATTATGAAATCACAATATTGAAAACTAGAATTTTTCCTAAGAGAAAAATACTTCTACCATTTTCTTTTCCTTTTTTCTTTTTCTTTTTGGACCAGCATGGGTATATCTTTTAATCCTCAACTTCATCAAAACCATGCTTTGTGGGTGCTGTTTGACACCCTGGTTAGTTCTTGACAGGCCAGAAACTGCGCAAGACCCTCAAGGCTAACAGCTCGCCTGGGTCACCAGTTACGTCTCTAAAAGCCTTCCTCCAGTCCCGACTCGCCCCTCACAGGATCTTTCCAGAGTCCACCTTGTGGAACAACTTTCTTTGGAATTACTAACTGTTTTGTCCCCACCCGTGAGCTTTTCCCCATCTTCTGACCCTTAGGATAAGCCCAGGAGTCCCAACCATGGGGACAAGAGCTTCTCCTTCACTCCGAAATCTTCTAGAGTCAGAACAACTTCCATCTTCAACCTGACACTGGAAACCCAACTTCACCCAGAGAGACATTCTCATTGTTCTCTCCTGGGATTAATGTCCCACTGAAAGCTGTAAGATAAAATTGCTCTTTTAGGAGAAAAACTACGACTTAAATGTATATGGACAAGTTATGTAAAATTACTCCTCCTTGGATGTTATTGTGCAGCAGAACAAATTTTCCCTTGTGAAGGAGGGAAGTCTGGAATCCCTAGGCCAAGGCTCTCCTGATGCCTCCACAGACTTCATGGAAGGAACAGTCATTCATTTACTCGTCCACACGTCCATTCAGTCAATGTGCATTCACGAAGTTCCTGCTATGTGTCAGGCATTATGCTAAGCACGGAGGATATAACAGCAACCCAAACACTGGCGCCTCTGCTTGTGTGGAATTGACGTTCTACTCACACAGACACTTTACAGCCTCAAATAAGAAATGTGGATGGGATTTCTTGGAGGGCTGTAGGTAAGGAAGTGACACGACTTGCCCATGAAAGGATGACTTGTTATCACCAAGAGGAGATTGGCAGCCAGATGTGGGAGGGCATGAGGGGAGAAACAGAGAGAAGCAGAAGGTAGTTGCACTGAATGTGAATGCAACTAGAATGTATTATGCTAAGCAAAATAAGTCAGTCAGAAGAAAAAAATTACCTGATTTCACTCCTATGTGGCATTTAAGAAACAAAACAGATGAACACAGAGAAGGGAAGGACAAAACAGAGAGGGAGGCAAACCATAAAAGACTTTTAAATAAATACAAAGAACGAACTGAGGATTACTGACTGGGTATTGAGTCGGGGGATGGGCTAAATGGGGGATGGGCATTAAGGAGGGCACTTGGGATGAGCACTGGGTGTTGTATGTAAGTGATCAATCACTAAATTCTATTCTTGAAATCATTATTACATTACATTTTAACTAACTTGGATTTAAATTTAAATAAATGCTTTTTAGGAAGAAAGCTGTTACATTGGATGCTGGTGGCTTCCAGGAGTCTGGTGGCTGTGGGGGCAGGGGGAAGTGAGTGAATGCAGGATGTACGGTGAGGGGAGTCATCAGAGTTTGCTGATGGGATGAACATGAAACTTAAGAAAACAAGAAAATCAAATGATAGAAGATTGCAGACAGAAGATATAGTAGTCAAGAATTCAGGTGGCATATGCTTGAGGCCAACCAAATCAGGAGAAAGCAGGACACTGACCCAAGAAGATTTCAGGAGAAGGAATCAGATGGACAGTGATCAAATTGCTGCCAGTAATGTGAGGAAGCCGGTCAAGAGGACTGTTTCTGAGGAAGCCTAACAGGAACTGTAACGTGATACAAAGTGCTAAATACATACAGTCAACATCGCTACAGATCCACAACGAGATACCACCTCAACCTGTCAGAACGGCTAAAATTAAGAACACAGGAAAGAACGGATGTCGGCGAGGATGTGGAGAAAGGGGAACCCTCTTACACTGTTGGTAGGAATGCAAACTGGTGCAGCCACTCTCAAAAATGGTATGGACGTGCCTCAAAAAGTTAAAAACAGACCTACCCTATGACCCAGAAATTGCACTACTAGGTATTTACCCAAAGGAATACAAAAATACTGATTCAAAGGGGCACACGCACTCCGTCGCTTATAGCAGCATTATCTACAATTGCCAAACTATGGAAAGAGCCCCAATGTTCATTGACTGATGAGTGGATAAAGATGTGGTATAAATATACCATAGAATATTACTCAGCCATAAAAAAAAAGAATGAAATGTTCCCATTTGCAATGATGTGGATGGAACTAGAGTGTATTACGCTAAGTGAAGTAAGTCAGAGAAAGACATATAATATGATTTCACTCATATAGGAAATTTATGAAACAAAACAGATGAACACAGAGGGTAAAAAGAGAGGTAAATCAGGAAGCAGACTCAACTACAGAGAACAAACTGATGGTTACTGACAGGGAGGTGGGCTGAGCATGAGTTAAGCAGGTGATGGGGAAGAAGGAGGGTGCTTGTTGGGATGAGCACTGGGTGTTGAATGTAAGTGATGAACCACTAGATTCTACTCCTGAAACTAACTGTATGTTAACTAACTGGAATTTAAATAAAATCTCAAAGAAAAGAATGTAGCTATTATCAATGCTAAAGCTGTTTTTTAAAATTCTGAACTTGGAGTTTAAACATGATAAGTCTTAACAATTTAGAGCGCTGACTTCTCAGACCAACCTGTCGACTACAAAGTAAAATGCATACGCTTTGGACCCAGGATAGAATTCTCTTGATCATGTTCATTTCAGACTCAAGACTGGTTCTTCTTCAATGTAAAAGTTCTATTCTTCTGTTTGATTCATTGTAAATTTTGCCTTGGCTATTAGATTCACTCACAATTGAAAAATATATAGTAAAATATTTTAAACAATGTACATATATTAAACAATCTCCCCCAAATGACATCAGCCTTTTAATTTATCTATCCATCTTTCTATCTACTGTTCGAAGAGTATCAAGGGGATAAATTGAGGCAGAATGTAAGAATCTTTAAATAGTTACATGTAGAAAAATCGATTCATAGCAACGTGAACATTAAAACAGTGCATGCTTGCCGTATCTGTACTTGGCTTTGTCCTCTCCGATGGTGTTTGCCGCCCTCCCCCTACCACTTCAGCTTAATTCACTGGATCCCACTTTCTCAAGGTCCTACTTTTACCAAAGCCTACTGGTCTTAGGTAAGCACAGAACTAGTCGGGAGGTATTTTGGGGAGATGGACCCTTGGACCCCCTTCATAGGTATTTCATGGGAGCTAGAGTTTATGCTGACATATAAACCTGGGGTCTGGGGCTGGCTGAAACACGAGGAGGGGCCATGCCCTAGTTCGCACTGGTATGTAACAGCCTTACAACATACAAATCCGAATCATTACAATCCTCAGATGATGCTGAAGACATTTAATTAAAAGAGGTAAAATGATTCTTAGTAATGTTTTCAGAACAGAAAATTTAACATGTAGGGAATGTTAGTCTTTTTTTTTTTCTTACAGATCTATAAAGTATCTGAATGCTGATCATTTAAATTCTTATGACTCGGGGCACCTGAGTGGCTCAGTCAGTTAAGCATCTGACTTCAGCTCAGGTCATGATCTCAAGGTTTGTGGGTTTGAACTCCACATCAGACTCTGTGCTGACAGCTCAGACCCTGGAGCCTGCTTCGGATTCTGTGTTTTCCCCTCTCTCTGTCTCTCCCTCCTCTCAAAAATAAACACTTAAAAATAAAATAAAATAATAAATTCTTATGACTAAAATTTTTTAATACCACCAGGAACCAGGCCTTCTCAACACCGTGATCAGTAACTTCCTTCTGAAAAGAGGAAACATGTGCACATTTCTATACCAAATACTAGTCAAAACAGCCCCCAACATAAAAGCCCTGCTTCGTGGGTGTCCTCTGTCCCACAGAGAGATGCTAAGAAAGTCCGTCTGGAGAATACTATGTCCTATTCCACTTCTCTGAAGTCCCCCTTCAATGCAGTCTGCCCCAAGGAGAAATGTGAAAGCTCTCTACAAATTTGAAATATTGACATTCTCACTTGCTAATTTACTTCAATTTCCACAGAAACCTTCATGTATCCTTAAAAGATAAGAAAGTTGTTTTACGGCAGTGTTGATGAAAATAGTCCCTAGACAAACGAGTTCTCTCAGTAAATGATGAGAGGTGAAAACTCTTCCCGGGACCTTCATGTCCTAGCCTGTCTTCCAACAGACTGGCACCACAGCCACTGGCTCCAGGTAAAAATGCTGCAGATTCAGGGATAAACGGTAATGTACCATGAGTCAGTGACAGCGTCAGCGATCAGGTGTCAAGAGAGCACGGTTTTCATCCTGCCGCCCAGAAGCTTTACAACCTCTCACGTCTGACACATTAAATGGGCTCATGTCCATCATCTGTCACAGGTACTCCTGCATGGCCTGCTTCCCTGTCTCCTAACCCAGCCTCCCCACCTAAAACTGCAGGCTCCTGCCTCCTTGTACCTCTTCGATGGATTCCCACTGCTATTAAGATAAAATCGAACGTAAGGTCCTGGGTCTACTCTATGGCCTGTGCCTCCAGATTCATTTCCAGACTCATTTCTGGATACCTGATCACATATTTTATTCTCAAAACGTACTGAAATTTTCACTTCCTCCACCTCCCGAAGCTGTTTTTGCTCTTTGCCAGTGATCTTCTCTCTGCCAAGAACGCTCATCTTCCTTCACCTTCCTTCTGGCTAATTCCACAGTTCCTCCGGGTCTGAACTGAAGCATCAATTTCCCAGGGGGAGCACTGCAGACTCACTGATTGGCACAGGTTCTCTGCTGTGTGCCTGTCTGCCGCCCCGCCTTCCCCCATTACAGCACAGGTCCCGGGTCATCATAATCTCCTCTGTAGCATCTGTTCCCTCCCCCTCACATAACGTCCAGGGGAAAAGAGGTTCTGGCCACCTTTCCACTGCAGGCTACCCAAGACCTAGCGTCGTGCCCGACACAAAGCAGGCATCCTAAAATTACTTAGTAAATGATTTCATACACATGGCAAGTCCTACCTAAGTCTGTGATGCTCTTTATCCATAAAACAAAGCATAGACAAGCCTCATGTGATCAACGAATTATACTGAAGAAATGCGTAAGCGCAAATCACATGGCATGAGACTTGAGGTTCTGGGTTTCTGGGCATGGGGGCTTCTGGAACACAGTCCTTCCCTTTCCTTGTCCTCAGAATGACAGTTTCGTGTTTATTTGCTCTTCTAGCGACTTCACTTGCTCTTACTGACCAGTGCAATATTTAACTAGCCGGCATTAATCATTCTGAAAGCCTTTGGAAATCAGAGACCTGGGCTTCTGTACAAATGCTTTTTGTTTAAATTGCTTCCAGATGATTGTGCTAAAAAAAAAAACCTATTTTATGAAGAATCAAGTATGAATAATGCGAGAATTAGAGTGAGGAAATGGAGTCTTCAGCTAAACCAAGAGGAGGGCATTGAAAAGGAAATTAAGGTAAGATGCATTAGTCTGGTACAAGAATTTCTTTTTCCCTAGTGAACTTAAAGGCAGCCTGATAATAAACATTTTTAAATAGCTCTGAGTACATCAGTGAGGAAACCAGCGCTATTTATCCCATTGCTCTAACCACTGTCTGAGCAGTTTCCCAAATAGGGAAGCTCTAATGGATTTAAATAGGTGCACCTGAAACTTACTTTTATGACTTCTGGTCCCACCTTCATTCCCCATTCTCTACATTAAAGTACGTTCAAAGAGCAAGGATCTATTGATTGCTCATTTCCTCCTGATTTATCTGTGGTTTCCTATTTCCTTCATAGTATGCCACGCCCCCTTTTGTGTGCACCCAACCCTTTTCTATTCCCCACCCCCCAACCCTATCTGATTCACGACCTTATAAAATAATCGATGATCTCAGGTAGAATCAATGTCCTGCTTTGACCACAATTTTTTTCACTGGTCAGAGAAGCTTATCATCTTATCACCCTCCATTATGTTAAGACCGCATGCTAGGCAGTCATGCCTCTCTATGACCCTCCTTGCAAGCACTTATATACAACAGTAATTATGTAATTATTCATATGATGTCTTCCTTTCCCATCAGGCAGAGTGCACTGGGAGTAAAAGGATCATTACAAATCCTGGTCAAGAGCGCCCCTTTTTGGAATGCAAACTGGTGCAGCCGCTCTGGAAAACAATACTGAAGGTCCTCAAAAAATCAAAAACAGAACTACCCTACGACCCAGAAATTGCACTTCTAGGTATTTATCCAAAGGATACAAAACTGCTGATTCAGAGGGGCACTTGCACCCGAATGTTTCTAGCAGCACTATCAAAAATAGCCAAATTATGGAAAGAGCCCAAATGTCCGATGACTGATGAATGAATAAAAAAGATGTGGTAAGGGGCACCTGGGTGGCTTAGTTGGTTAAGCGTCCAACTTTGGCTTAGGTCATGATCTTACAGTTTCTGAGTTCAAGCCCCATGTCAGGCTCTGTGTTGATAGCTCAGAGCCTGGAACCTGCTTCTGATTCTGTGTCTCCCTCTCTCTCTGCCCCTCCCCTGCTCATGCTTTGTCACTCTGTCTCTCAAAAATAGGGGCGCCTGGGTGGCTCAGTCGGTTAAGCCTCCGGCTTCGGCTCAGGTCAGATCTCATGTTCGTGGGTTCGAGCCCCGCGTCGGGCTCTGTGCTGACCGCTAGCTCAGAGCCTGGAGCCTGCTTCCAGTTCTGTGTCTCCCTCTCTCTCTGACCCTCCCTCTCTCATACTCTGTCTCTCTCTGTATCAAAAATAAACATTGAAAAAAAATTGTTAAACATGTGTTTTTAAAATGTATTATATATATATGTATAGGTACATATATATATGATGAGATACTACTTACCTATCAAATAGAATGAAATCTTGCCGATTTGCAACAATGTGGATGGAACTAGAGTGTATAATGCTAAGTGAAGTGAGTCTTGCAGAGAAAGACAAATACCATCCAAGTTCATTCATATGTGTGTGGAACTTAAGAAACAAAACAGATGACCTTAGGGAAAGGGAAGGAAAAATACAGTAAAAACAGAGAGGGAGACAAACCATAAGAGACTCTTAAATACAGAGAATAAACTGAGGCTTGCTGGATGGGAGGTGGCAGAGGGTGGGGAAATGGGGGATGGGCATTAAGGAGGCACTTGTTGGGATGTGCACGGGGTGTTCTATGCAAGTGATGAGTCACTAAATCCTGCTCCTGGAACCAATACTACCCTATAAGTTAACTAACTTGAATTAAGAAAAAAACAGAAACAAAAACAAATGCTGGTCAAGCAACCGTAGTTCCAAAGACAACACATCCATCCTTTCATAAAAATAATTAGGTAAATCCTTGGTTATGTGGAGAGGCAGTTCAAATTGATTGTTTCGGCCTTTTAACTTTTATTTAGAAAACAGAAGAAAATCCTCAGGATTTAAATTTGATTAATTGAAAAGTAAGAGTTCTCTGAATGGCTAGAAGAGCCAAGTTGGCCTCAAACTATATTCACAGAGTCCTTTACTGTGTCAGCACAATGCTCAGTGCTTTTTCCAAATATACAACTGTCAGACTTATTAAATCAAAACATTTATCCAGATATTGTCTTTCACAACCTAGCTCAATCCTATTACCCAGTCATGCTTTGAGCTATTCTTAACAATCTTTCTTCTTTGCTCACATTGATTTGCTCAAAAACTTCCCCTTGATTTTTGCTTTATCTTGTCATATACCTTGAATATCCACCCTAACCTCAACTGATCCAAATCCCACCCCACCTTTCAGTATCCAGTTAAAACCCACAACTTCCACAAAATATATAGTTGACAATCTCCAACCTGAAATTAACTCTTCTGGTTATCATTTTAATTAATTTGTGTACTAGATTACTCAGGTAAGCTCTGGGCTGTAACAGTGTTAATGGCTTAAACCGGAAGTTTCCTTCTTGCTCACAGAATACTACTGAGGAGCCTCACAGATGGGAGGCAGGCCTCCTGCTTAGAGACCAGGAAAACAAAGGGTCTCTAGGACTTTGTTTCCAAGGTGACCAATGAAGTCATCTCCATTCCAGCCACCAGAAGGAGGCAGATGGTGAAGGAACACTTAACAGGAGAACTTGAAGTAGGGATCACAGTTACTATTCTGTTGGTTAAAACTCAGTCACATGCCATTCCTCACTTCATGGGAAACCACAAAACGTAGTCTAGCCATGCGGCCAGAAAGAAGTTGATGGGGACTCTTAATAAGCAACTAGGTTTCTCTGCCGCACAAAGAGCATAATGGTCCACCTTCAGATACTTAAAACATGTCTCCTTTAATTACTACTTATATCATTTCCATTATTTAGCATTTTACATATGCATTACTGACTTACTTAAATACACGGTTCCTTGCAAATATTAAAGATCTTAGGTATGGTTTTCCCAGATTCTGGCTTGTTGTCAACCCTTTCTGAATTCACTAACAGGGACTTCTGAGTGCAGATATTTTGAGATGTGGTAAAGAGCCAGAACTCTAGGTTTTATGCACCAGATGCAAGGAGACAGTTGCCATGATGTTGTGAAAGTTGAAAGAGGGAACTGTGTTCCCAGCCAAACACAAGGCTTACCCACTCGAGCAGAGAGGAGGGATTTAGGAGAAGCGGCAGGCAGAGCTCCGCTGTAGTTCTTCCAACTCCCAAGCCTTCTCTCTCATGCGCGGAGAAAAATGACATTCAGCACCCCCCAGAGCATCCAGTTTTAAGGAAATTAATATATCCTTATATTATGCCAGTACATCAGCAGCTCTGAATAATTTTGTGAGTGGGGCAAGTTGGTGGGGGAACGTATTTATTTGTAGAAATATACTTGATGATGATCTGTTACTTAACCCGAGCGAAGGTCCATTTAGATCTGGGGTGTCAGATCACAAAGAGTCAGCCGGGAAGCAAGAAAGGAACACAGAGATCAAAAGGATGGGTTAAGCAGAAAGCCATTAGAAGACATTTAAAAAGATAAGTAAAACATAATTGGCATCTGATGGGTGATAATATGTGGAGATCCAAGTACACATGGTAGTTGATTTCATGAGAAATCTGGAAATAAACTGCAAAACCCCTCAAATGGATTTGCTCAGAAGCAAAATGCCCTTCCTGCAAAATATTAGAAAAGCCAATGCTAGGAGCCACTGGGGAAACAGTCACGGGTCCCAAGGTAGCAATAGATGCAAGTATTACAGTTAGGAAATTAATCCAAAGAAATCTTCTCCCCATATCTAATCAAATCTCTATTGTAGGTCCCATCTCTGGAATTAGCCAATGCCTATGCCACAATCCCAGTCTAACCCATTAGGGTCTTTCACCTGGACTATTTTTGTGCCACTTTAAGGTAGCTGTCAGGCAGAAACACAGAGAGGAGGATGCTAGAGACTGGAGGCCATCAGCTTGGCTGGCGGCACAGTCACTGCACCACAGACGAGCTGAAGTAGGAGGGATCTGGGGCAGGGCATCAACAATGTCCGCCCTACCTCACCCCTTACATGACTCAAAACCACCACCATCGCTGAGCTTCTCGAGGTCTCTGATGGCCCACCCACTGCAGTATTCCTTACTCTTCTAATGAAGGACGGTCTTCTAAATATTCCCAGGAAATCCTACCAACCGGCATTGCTGGTCCCATGGAGTAAACCCATTCTAGTCTGTCTATGTTCCTGAGCCTTCCAGCCCATTCTGGAATAATCTTCTAGGACAGCTCTCCAACTGTAGACCATTGTATAAAAAGCTTTGAAGGGCTATGCATCTGGTGTTTTAGGAGTTCTTCCAGAGGGTCTTTGTCATGCTGTTCAGCACTGGAAGGCTCCTCCCTTTTAACAAGCAGAAGGGAGCCACTTCTGCCTGACCAGAAGGTTCACAAGAACGTGGGGGTTCAAGGTTATCACGAGTCTGCCCACAAGTCCCCATCCCATGTCTCAGGTCCCAGTTACTGTTTTATCATGACTCTGACTTGTGCATAAGAGACATACTGGGCTGCATCTTCCATGTCCTTTACATTTCCATCTCTTGCCTGACTTTTAATACAGTCTGCCCTGTGGCTTCAGGAATCTTCCAGTTTTCCAAGTGTGCCCTAATCTGGGCCTATTGGTTTTCTTTCCTTATGGTTCTAAGGGAGTTAACAAACGCTAGTCACTTCTACAGCCTTTATAATTACCGTTGCCCTCATACTGTGCTGACATATAAGAGTTATTGCATAAGTTAGCAGTCCTGTTTCAGCCTTTACCCCAACCCACAGAGGGACACTGAGTAAGTTTGATGCTACAAATCCCAGGGATTCTCACGACCCCACTCACCACCACTGGCCATATGACCGACGAATGGTCCAATTTATGGAACTCTCAGGCTTCTTGTTGGTATAACTTCTAGTACTAACCCTCTCCATTTGAGTTCCTTAAACAGAAAACACTGAGATAAAGACTTTCATGCAGGCAGTTTATTTAGGATATGATCCAGGAAGCACAATTAAAGCAGTAGAGAAAGTACCAGAGAAAGGGGAAAGCTAGTAAGCAGGTTACTCTGAGGAGTAACTGGAGCTCAATCCCTCCAGGGCTTTCTAAAGAAACATGTAGAAGTTCTTCATTATTTTTTCACTGAGGGATGGAAAATTCCACTCACTGTCTCCATTGTGAAGGACTGCTGGTTAAGATATGAAATGCTCACATGCCCGCGGAACAAGATGCCATGGTACCAAACAAGTTCCCAGGTAGGAGAGCCCAGAGATGAGGGTGCTGGAGGTTGGAGAGTGCCAGTAAGCCGAGGAACTGCCCGTCACAGACAGGTGCATGGGGATTTAGAACCAGGGGACAGCACCTGCCTCACTGACCACCCCTTAAAAGCTTTCGATAACTTCCTGTTGCCAAGTCCCCATGTTCTGAGTGATCAACCCTCTGCCCTTCAACAACTCCAGGTCTTCTTTCTGCTCCTCCAGGATCCTGTCCATCACCACTGCACCTCTGTGGGCACTGCTCCAGCTGAGGCACCCTGCCTGGCCCTTCTCCTGGTTTGGTCATTTCCTACGCAGCCCTCGGAGTTGATGGACGCCGTTTCCCACAGGACTGCTTCTCTCTGACGTCAGGGAAGGTGAGCTCCCATTGGGATTTACCTCTGGGGCATCCTGTGCGTCCATGTAAACACTTGTCATCCTCATTACAACATGTTCAGCGTCTGACCTTGCCCACTCAGCCGGAAGCTACCTGAGAAGAGAGACTATGTGTTCTGCATCTCCAGCATCGAGCCAAACAGTGTCCCACAGAAAACCTTTCACTGACATGTGCTGACCGAATACAGAAAGAGCTCAGAGCTGAGGTGTAAGGTTAGAAGAGGACAATTAGCAGAAGCTTTCTGACTGGAAACACGGAACTCGTGACTGGTGACACAGTGACTGTGCCCTTCATGTCCTGCCATCTTCACCGGGCTCTTCGCACTATGTGGCGCTGCTGCCGCTGCCTCTGAATGTGTGCAAATGCCCATGAGCCCTTTCAGATTTGTGTCCATGGAGTAGGAAAGCTGATTCTCATTAAAAAAATTGTTTAGACAACGCAACCTTAGTTTTTATATATAAAAAGAAAACATATAACTAATATTGGAAGAAACCAAAATGAGATAGAACACCTATTGATTCTTTCCTGGAGGGAAATATATCTACAAAGATAATTGGGCCAAATAGCAGAGAGAAGATTTAGGAGCATCATTCTGAACAGAATCTCAACAATTTTCATTACACACTTCTCCCCCCCAGTTTTGTGTGATTCAGAACGCATACAACAGTGAATGGAGAAAATGAGTCACAGCTGAGATCTGGCCCATACGCGCTCCACTACACTCCCCCCCTCCCCCGTCAAAGCACAGCCCTCAGCGACATCTGCAGCCATGCTCAATTCAGGGACAGGAAGTGGCATCTGCCTGCAGCTCTGCCATCACCAGTTCTGGGCCTGCCAACAGGTGACGGTAGTGGGGCGAGTGGTGGGCCCTCAAAACTATGCCCACGCAGAATATCTGATTGAATTTTTCTGGGGGTGGGGTCCAGACATTGGAGTTTTTGAAAATTTCCCCAGCTGATTCCTGTCTGCACGCGGGGCTGAGAAGCACTGTAACAGAGAATGCCTCTCTGAAGCACAGTCAGTTCTGGCCCTGAAGCCTGGCAAAATCACTATGCCAACCGAGGATGGGGACGACATCATGGTAACTGTACCCGGGGTCTCCGCAGTGGTGGTGACAGCGGCGGGAGGAGTAACGGTGGAGGAGGGGGGGAGGAGCGGCACCAGTGAGAGTAGGACTCCTAGTAGAGGAGGAGGAGGAGTGACAGTAAAAGTGGAGTCACAGAGGCAGCGGCTGAGACTTACTGAGCTACTGAGCTCACACTAATATGCCCACACTCTTCCAAACTCTTTTAAGATCAGTTTGATCCCATCCAAATTCTGCAGATTAAGAAACTGAGCCACTAGAATGATTAACTTTCCCAAGGCCACAGAGCTAGTGGGTGGAGAAGAGGAACTCAGTCATTGGACTTCAGAACCACTGCCTTTACCCACTACGCTACCTCTGACACCTTAACACTCAAGGCTGGCATCCTTGAGGATGTCTTTGGGTTGATGGGCAGTCTGGCATTGGGAAAATGACTGGTCTTCTCAGGAAGCTTCAGTCCCCACATATAAAACTACACAGGTAAAGAAATAGCCTTCTACCACACAAAGATTTCACTGAGAACTAAGCATGATATGACATCAAGAGTGAAAGCTCCAGAAAGCCTGGGCAGCTTAGTCAGTTAACCTTCTGACTTTGGCTCAGGTCATGATCTCGTGGTTTGTAGGTTTGAGCCCTGTGTCAGGCTCTGTGCTGATAGCTCAGAGCCTGGAGCCTGCTTCAGATTCTATGTCTCCCTCTCTCTCTCTGCCCCTCTCCAACTTTCTCTCTCTCTCTCTCTCTCTCTGCCCCTCCTCAACTTTCTCTCTCTCTCTCTCTCACTCTCTCTCTCAAGAATAAATAAACCTATAAAAAAAAAAAAAGTAAGCCTTCCCAAGCATAATTCCCAGAAAGGGCTGAGTCTGAATTGAGAGACACAAAAATGCCTTTAATCCTTCAGAGCACAACACAAAGTGACTGTCTGCTCAAGAAAAAGATTCTCCATCTCATACATGGGAGAGGGGAGGAGACAAAATAAAATTAGAAAATTTCGGCTGCAATCTGCCTCATACAAGTATCAGTCTACTGCAGAATATCTGGGATTACTGCCCTCTATCACTTTGTTATGAATGTGTCACTGACTTCATTATTACATGTGGAGTTTCACTTGTGAGGGGGCACAAATATCCGAGTTATCCTACAACAAAAACTTATACTTGATTTATACAGATTGCATATATATTGATATATTCATATATGTGTATACATAATAAATAATATACCATTATTATGTATTTATTATATACTACTTATTACCTAATAATCACTAACATATATACTTATAGTGCTATATGTGTTTATATACACAGATACATATATATTTATACATAGCATACATATATATATGCATTCTTACAAATGAGAGGTAAAGATGTCTTATAAATACAATGGTTAGCCTCATATAGTTGGCATTATTTCAACAGTTGTTTTTAGGCACCATTATTTATCTAGAAGCAAGATTTTTTTCAATGAAAACTTACAAACAAATCTACATTTAAAAATTGATGAAGAAAACTGGAGATAAATATGCATAAGAAATAAGAGTGTATATGGTAATGGATACATATATGCTTTTCTGGTGGTTTTCATCCATACAGCTTCTCTTTCTCATCATTATACCCCTTACACACTCTACACAAACATTTTCTTCCATCGACTTTGGCTTATCCTTATCTTCAAAGAAATACATAATTATATGTGACACAATGAAGTCAGGAAAGCATATAGGTTGAATAACAGGAGCCTGGGTTTTGATTAAGTATTAAGACCTGTATCTAAGAACAATAAGACAGCCACACAGCCATTCTTAGTTGTCATAATAAATTATCTCATTGTCTAAACTAGGCAATTTGCTATAGTATATTTGACTTCCCTAGAGGTTGAAGAATAGGAAATGATATTCCCATGTTTCATGGAGAGTTCAGTTAGCTCTTACATAAAATAAGTCGGCTTGGCATTCCATTCCATCATTCAACTACTTCCTTTAGGCTGAAATAACCCTCTATTATCCGAAATAAAGCACTGTATCAGAAGATGACAATTTGTCTTGGTAATGAAGCTAATTATGTCATCAATTACAATCACGTTGCTTGAATATGGTGATTCTGAGGCTGGGCAACAATTCGGTCCTTCACATGAAAATGAAACCAATTATGTAAGACATTAATGAAATTTGTTTCATCTTCCTGACCCCCAACCACCTACTGATTCAACCATTATGTTGCTCCTGAGCATGGGTTAAATATATATACTGAAGTTGGTGACATTTCTTTAATTTCAGAATCATTACAACTGGTTTTCTGAATAAATGAATACTAATGCTGAATTGAAACTTCTACTAAATAATCTATTAGTCATCACTAACTTTATTTAAACTTAGAAATGCATGTTTATATTTTTTTGTATTTTTCAAGGAGCTGTCTTTCATCTAACTCAAGTATGTTTAATGCAATCTTACAAATAATATAGCAAAATAATAATGCTAAGCAAAACTTGCACAGGCCTGAAAACTGGCTTTGTTTATGCTCACTTTCAAGTCTGCTCCTGACAATAAAAAGTCATCCATAATCTCATATACGATACCTTTATTAATTTATCCAACAAAGATTTATTCAATTAATTACATCCTGGTTACACTGCGGCGTGTTAAGAAGGAAACATTAAACAAGACACACATGCTTCGTATCCTCCTGGCACTTAAATTCACAAGCCTGCTGCTGTTAGAAGAGTGTTCTCAGCAGTAGGACCAATTTGCGGAATTCACCAATGCACTGATTTGCCAAGGATATATAGAAACGTCCTACATTTGGTAAATAAATTTAAAACTCTTATTAAAATTGTTAAAACACTGTTTCCACGTTGGTAACAAGCCTGTCAAGCTATTAAAAACAACCTTGTGTTAAGTCACTAGGTTTTGCACATTTGGTGATTTGGTCATGCACAAGTTCATCATGCAGTGAGTTGACTTTGGGAAATTGAGTGGTACTGAATTGACCTAAAGATTCTTTCTTTCTGCCCTTGCTGATGTCCGAATCCCAGGACAAGCTTGTTAACGCATCTCACTGACTCTCACCAGAAACTGTGTGCAGCTCTTATAGGAGGAACTTAGATCTGCCACATAAATGATGACACTGAGTCAAATATCTGACAAAAATCATGAAGCCAACGTCATGCGTGGCTGAGCGCTGTATCTTTCAACTTAGCGTTCAGTCCATTTTCACTATAAGGGTCTCCGCCATATCTTTCAAACTCAACTGCAGGATCTGCTGGGGGTTTTTTTGGAGGGGGGGGTGTTTACAATGGATATGTGCAGATTCATCATGCTGGTGATTTCTAGTACCTAAAAGCAAGTGGTAAGTCCACCTCAGGGCGATCCCACATCCAGCTCATCTGATTGGAAATTCAGAGCTGAAACCTGCCACCATGTTGGTGCAGAGGTCCTGCTTGGATTCGCAAATGAGTGAAGTGGTGAGCCAAGTGAATGCAGTAGGTTCTTTGGAAATGTGACACATGCTGGCAAAATCAAGTGCAAAGTTTACACAGCAAAGCTCACGGACTTCTCGATAAAGTTTTGAGGATGGAACTGCTGTCAGAAAACATATCTGGCCTAGATTTTTCATTTATCCAGCAAATATTTGAGCTACACAGTTTAATTATTAAACCCTAACAGGACACAGTCTCTGCCTTCAAATTTCAACTCTGGTGGAGAAAGAATGCAATAGGACCCAAGGCAACTTTTAAAATTCTGTGCCTCAGTGTCCTCAACGACATGATGGAAATTATAGTGATAATGACCCCATCCAGTAGTGATGAGGACGAAATAGGACAATAAAGATTAAGTGCTTGGAAGCTCCTTCTCAGCGCTGACACTGGGCTGCATCTGGAGCAGGAACAAAGGTGAGCGGATACCGGGAATCACATGCTCACGGCACGGGCATGTGTAGGGGGTCTCCACAGTGCTGGGAAATCTGGGTCCCTACAGACAAAAGACTGGAATGCCCAGAAAGAATCAAAACAAAAAGGCCTTTTAGGCATCAAGGGCTCTGAGTTTTATCCTCTAGACTTCGAAGAGATAACCTGAGTACTCTGAAGCAGAGAAGTCGCATAATGAAATGTACATGTTAAATGGATGATCAAAAATCCAGAGATAGCAAAATTAAAATCATCGGATCAATAAAGTCGTAATTACCATGAGCCTATTGTGCGCAGAAGGGCAGTCCGTGAGCTGGGAGCTTTCAAATCCAAAACGGACATGAAGCTCAGAAGCATGACATCACAGGATGGCTTATAAATGAAAATGAGGACTGCTTAACCTTTACAGTGATTGGTTATCACAATGGAAGTTTCCAGATGGCAGGGTACTGGTTAGAAGTGATTATCTTATACCATTTTCAGGGAGATAATTTTAGCTTCTTTTATGATTGTCAGAGGCATTTACAAGAAATAAGCTAAGTTTCACGTATGTTCATGAAATAAGCTAGATTTGCAATAAGTTTACGTGACTTAAGCAGTATTGTCTGCTTGGAGGGATTTCAAGGCTGGTTTCCATTTTATTACAACAAAATCATCCCGCTAATGATCTGAATGACTTGCTGTGGATATGGATAGATATTGCTGTAAATGCGGGTAGAGGTATAGACAGGATAGATGTGGATGTGGATCCTGTCGATGTAAGTGTAAACCTGGAGTTTAACCGATAAAAGGAGTTTCTTCTTGTCCCAGGCCCTGCACTTGGTGCTTCACACAGATTATTTCAGAAATTCACCAGACAGCCTCCTAGCCCTCAAGGACTTCAAATTCCGGAACGAGAGAGGTCTTGCCACAGACATTTCAGGGAGAAATTACACTGAAACTCAGCCTGCGGGGTGTAGTCAGGGAACAAGCATCACCCAGCAGACAAGCGGCCTGGACAGAGACCCAGAGGCAAAGGAACATGCACCCCGGGGTGCTGTGGCAAGGAGGCTGGGGTGCTTCTACTGCGTGACGGGCACTAGATCCCTTATCTAATAGAATGGCTGCCATAAATATGTAGGACATCATCCATTACTATGCCCATTTTACAGAGGACAGCACCAGTCAATGAAAGCCATTTCATGAACTCACACTCAAGAATCACACATTCAAGCAGGTTGTTGTTGCTGCTGTTGTTTTTAGAAAAATAGTGTGACAAGAGTAATCTGAGTAACCCCGCATTCCTTTTTCTTCAAGACTAATGGGCCACAGGTTGTAGGAACATGAACTTGGAAGGCAGAGAGCCCAAACCGGAAACTACAGCAGTGGTCTAATGCCAAATGCTAGGAATCCTGATGTCAGCCGGGTGACATGACAAAGGTCAATGGGACCAGTAGAATGAGCAAGAGGGAAAGAGGGCTAGAATGGAGAATCTGCAATCTAGAGTGACTCCTGGACAACTCTTCGTAGCCTGGTTAAAAAAAAAAAAGTCAACATGGAGTTGAGGGGGAAAAAAGTGGGTCTGGCAGAGGTCATAGTAGAAGGGATTCCAAATTTTAATGTCTGGAGAAGAAGGCTTCTCTGGTTATTTGGAGAAGTGCTTCCCGGGCAGAGGGCTGAGTCCTGCGGGCCGTCACCACGCAGCTGGTGGCTGAAGCGTACTGGCAAGTAAGCAAGTGGTTGGAAAAATGTTTGCTGGTGACTCAACGGGGCGTCCCCTCTCCCTCCTTGACTATGTCCGCTCCTGCTGAGCTGTGACATAGTCAAGGGGGGAAAGACCACGAGGTGTGCAAACGTCAGCTAAAACGATGCCAATCAGAGGAAAGCTCTCACGAGGTGTCATGGGAGGCGGCTCTTAACGGTTCCTCGACACAGTGCTGCGACAGAAAGTTCTGTGATCACCATCAGACTCAAATCTAAGAAAGGAATGGATGATACACAGAAAGGCTGGAAGGGCCGCGAGGGGAAGGGGCTGCTCTGGCAGCCGGGAGGCCTTCCTGGAGAGCGCCCACACGACCAGCGGCTGCAGTCCGGGCAACAGAGCAGCATGGAGGAGGCATCGCGGTTCCAGTCCAGCTGCCCTCCCTCCCAGCCCCCCACTCACGCCGAGTAAGCAGCACCAGCAGAGGCCGCTTTTGAAACAACACTGTAGGGTTCTTAGAACCATCAAAGCAGTACGCTTTCCGAAGAGACACACCGATGGCTCTTCACTCTGTCTTACTTCAGAGACCCAGCAAGTGTGTCCGGAGCATTCTGCGCTTAAAACTCATTACATAAAAAATATCCTAAAACCGCTGTAATAAAGTCTGCTAAATTAAGACAAACTACGTTCAAGTGAGAACAGCAGTTGATGACCACTTTTATTTAAGAAGTTAACATTTTTTTCCTTTGAGTTTAAAACACTTGGAAAACAATACCAGCATGCGGTCCATAACAGAATAGGATCCTCCTGGTGCAGAGTGTATTAAGACCTTCTGGGAGTAGATTATTACTGTTTTGGATCCTTAATTCAAAGCATGTCTAAATGCTTTGAGGCTTACAGGCAGATTTTCATGATTATGTGGAAAACTGCTTATAAAAGATAAAAAATATGAAATAAAACCACCTCTGTGAGTGAAGGGTAATGCACAACAATGACCCTCAGGAAGAGAGTCCATGAAAACAGTGGATGACAGATAAATGGCCTGAAGTCTAGTAGGAAAGAAAAATGTTTTTTAATTCCCCCTGCTATGCAACTGCAAATTCCACTTTAGTTACTAGTCATTAAAGCCACTTAGAATTTAGCTTAAATGTTAAAAAAAAGTCATTAACATCACTATCTTTTCACTGTTTCCTTAATATTTTGTACATATTATTGTATTATATTTAAAGCCAAGAGGATATTTTAATAACATCAATCTATACCCTGCTAACAATTGCTTTCTATTTTTAAAGCTATTTTCTTATATACTATACATTTCTCTACCCAAATGTTCCCTTACTACACACACCTACACAAATAAGCGAACACAGAAACACACACACACAGTATTTTATGATTTATTAACAGATCCTGGCTGAATCTTACAATCTGATAAAAAATGTAATTTGAGAGTCCCACTAAGAGTAATAATGATTCTAGCTCACATTTATGTGCTGCATGGTTTGGTAGCATTAGAAAGATACCTTCCAAGGAAATGAAGGTTTGTGGCATAGAAAAAAATGTGGAGGGTCGCCTGGACCGCTCAATCAGTTAAACGTCTGACTCTGGACTTCGGCTCAGGTCATGATCTCGTGGTTCGTGAGTTGAAGCCACGCATCGGACTCTGTGGTGACAGTGTGGAGCCTGCCTGGGACTCTCTCTCTTTCCCTCTCTCTGTGCCCCTCCCCTGCTCTCTCATGCTCTCAAAATAAATAAATTTTCTAAAAATGCAGAGCACAACAAGTATACGATTGCTCCTTCGGTCATGTAACTTGATCCATTCTCCTAGGTGCTATGGTCAGTACAAAGAAATTTTAAAAATTAAAATTTTAACGTGCTAACAAGCCATATTTGCAGGTCCAAAACTTACTGAAGATGCACCTGGTAGCTCTCGGAAACAATGGGTCATCCAAAGTTGACAATTCTAGAAGCTGACTGTCTTTTACTTTAACCTAAGGGTAGCTATAACTTCTTCAGCTTTCCATATTTGAGTTGGTTACTTATTTGGTATTCAAAAAAAAATGTTTAGGTTCTACTACTCAGGGCTACATGGTAGGTAAATATGGAAAACATTTAAATATTCTGATTATATAAATACCAAACTCGATGCAAATAAATTCCTCTAATTCTAGTTGTTTCATCTCATAAGAGCTTTTCAAGAAAAGTGGAATTACTTACTATTACTGATCTGAGTTCCTAAAGGAGTTACGGACATCATGTAACCAGACCGTTATCATACCCTTCGTTCAGTCCCACCGATCAACAGATACAAGTATCAGAAACAATATATATGTTAAGAAACAACAGAATATCATTTAATGGCAATATGTGCCAGAAAGTGATCTTTAAACACACACACACACACTTTTTACAAAAATTTTTAAATGCTCATTCTATTTAAAAAACATTAAACAACCCATAAAACTGGAAAGTTCAACAAAAATATATTCATTTGCATCACACACACAAAAGTGTGCATATATGTGTATGTAGATAGATAGATATAAGATTTTCAAGTTCTGCTCATAGTTATTAGGCATTGTGTAAACAAAACAAAGACAAGCAAGTAGGTTGAAAGCTGATTACCGTCAGCTTATAATTCCCATGAGAACTGCCTGTCACCCCTTTATTCTCTCCCTTCCTGTGTCAGTCTGTTCAGGCTGTTGTAACAAATTACCACAGACTAAGTGACTTAAACAACAGGCCTCCATTTCTCACAGTTCCGAGGCTGACAAGTCTACAAGTAATTGAACTTGTTCATACATGTGCTGTTCCTGTTGAGAGCTCTCTCCCTAGCTTCCAAATGGTCACTTCTGCTCTGAGTCCTCACATGGCGGAGATGGAGCCTTGTCTCTCTTGTCTTCTTCTTCTGAAGCCACTGATCCCAGCATGGAGGCCCCACTCTCACGACCATATGTAACCATAAGTACCTCCCAAAGGCTTCCTCTCCACATACCATCATATTGGGCTGACTTCAATATATGAATGTAGTGGATACACAATAAAGTCCTGGTCCTCCATATCTCTTCTTCAGTCATTACTTCTTTTATCTTCAAAAAAAATTATACAGGAAATATGAAAACTGTGGGTAGCTAGAGGTGCAAATGTATGTGCCCAGGAGTGTCCCCACCAAATATACATAGGCAGAAAGAGAAAAGATTCTCTGGGTAAAAGACATCATGAATTAATCGGAAATATGTCTATGAAAAGTGTTCACAGTTTTCCGTTAAAGTCAGCTTGACAAAACAAATACTGCTGTATGTCCCCATGATACATTATATATTAAATTAGTAAAACTATATGCACTAAATGTGTAATAATGCATCGGTCTCCAGAGGTTGACACTTTGAGTCTGAACTCCTGTTCCGGCTCTTACTGGATAGCTGACTTCAAGCAAGTGAACTGACCTGTCTGGGCCTCAACTTCCTCATCTGTAACAGAAACGATACTGTCCATCCCATATGCCAGTTGTGAAGAGCAAATGAGCTCATCTACAGGTAGCACTCATATATGTTATCTAAAGTACAGTTTCCGGTAAACAGTAGGCACTAGAAGCTTGTTATTATCAGCAATGAAAGAAAGAATTACCAAACATGAAGATGAAACCTGACATGCGCTCTCACAGGAGTGGCAGTTATAAAGAAGACGGGAAAGGGCTATGGAGCCCACCAACAAGTAATGGAATAATAACCCTGAAAAGGCGAGGACCTTCTGGATTGGTCACGTTTCTTACCATTGCATAGCAAGGCTCAAATTTACGGTGGGAACCAGAGTATTCATCACATCACATGCAAGGACATGTTGGGTTCGTTGTGGAAGGCCCAGAACTCAACCACTGTCTGTTGAAATGTCTGAATGGAGAAATAGAAGTCCCAGTGGGAATGATGTACGGATGAGGAAGATTCCCATAAATGGTGGTGATAAATTTGGCCATTAGGAATTTCATCAAAGCACCCCAGACACCTAGTGAAAAGTTAAGGACAGAAACGGTCCCGTCTTCTCATTGAGGAATTCTGAATCGTTAGGGTTAAAGAGAGTAACACACTCAAAAGAGCCTAACAACAAAATGCTTTGAACTCACCTCTGTGGAACTACCTGGGAGCCAGTTGTGGAAGACCCTGTGAGAAGTCTACACTGACAAGCAATAATTATTCACTCACTCCCACAGTGTAAGTAAGAGAGCTGTTATACACTCGCCTCCCGCCTGTTCGGCATCGAAGCCACTTCTTTTAGTAACCCCACATGACTCATCTCTGAATAAAACAGTCCTCCCAGATAAGAGAATCACAGCTTGCAAAGATATCAGCCAAACAGTGGGACCTGTGTCGGGAGTACTATAGAAAAATAGCGTTGCTCTATTAAGAAGCAGCTCCATGGTCACTGCCAACCACAGTCTGTGACTTGTAGCCTCATGTCTGGCATGCACAGGGTATTGTCGCAGTGGGACTTCAGTGTACAAATAGCTAAAATTTCAAAACCTACAGATGCTTGGGGATATCATTAAACTCTCCCACAGCCTTTTAAAGTTCTATTCCTACAGTAGTTAAGTGACAGAAAGTTCAGTAAACATATCCGCACTGTTACTTGTGTATGCATATGGATCTGGATATCTCAGAGAGTTCCAAATACCTTATCTTCCATGATTTCAAACATTAATGTATTTTTAAATTTGTCAAATAACATGATGAAATGGCTAACAATAAATTCCTATTTGTACAGTCTTCGGAAAAGTGCTTAATTCCTTAGAAGAAATATGAGTTTGATTGAGCCCCAAGGAATGAATGAAATGAATGAATGGAAGTTGAGAAGTAGAAAATCTGATACCTCTCTCTCTCTCTCTCTCTCTCTCTCTCATGTACATGTATGTTAGCAGTATAGTAACATTTATTGTTAATAAAAGGTGTCTCCTATAAAGAACAATATTCTATAGCACTCGCTAAAGCAGAATTGAACAAGAATGGAAGAAAGGAATTAGCAGAATGCTGCTTACATACTGGAGCGCTAGTTAAGAAGATCTGAACGCTGACATGGCTGCCTTCGATCAGTAGAGCTGAGGAACTCAGTTGGGCGTGTCTAAGTTACTGACCTCTGCTCTTCTGCTCTTCCCATTATAGTAACTATCCTCGCTGCTTTTTCACGAAGTGTCCCATTAGTCTTTGGATCTTTTTTCAAATCCCTTGAAATATATCTAAAATTATCTATGCTGCCAAAATCTCTCCATCTTAACCAAAAGGATTTTCAATCCACATTTCAAAAATTTGTAGAATGAACCCACTCTGATCGCAAACGCAACAGATGGAAAGAAAGTGTCTGTGTGCAGTCTGGGGAAAAGTAACACAAGAGGATGCCTTGCGCCTCGAGCCCAGTTTGCCAGCAGGAGTGAGCGCTGCAGTCCACCAGAGACAGAGCCGGGAGCTGAGCAGCTTCAAAGACAAACGGGACTGCCCAGCATAAACACAAGAACGTGACTAATGCTTCAGATGTTAGTTCT
Source organism: Suricata suricatta (assembly GCF_006229205.1). Taxonomy (NCBI): domain Eukaryota; kingdom Metazoa; phylum Chordata; class Mammalia; order Carnivora; family Herpestidae; genus Suricata; species Suricata suricatta. The sequence goes on from NC_043713.1 coordinate 6,921,531, forward strand.
GGAATTTACCTTTGGAATACAGATGTGGTTTTTCATGTTCATCCCCATTAAATTTAATATCATTTGTTTGGGATGATTTTCTAGCATACTGAGTGCTTTTTGAAGATTCTGAATGCATTACCTAAGCAAATTAGTATGAGATAACTTTGAGAAGGTTATATGCCCTTTTGTTGTCTCAAACTGGATAAGCCAAAGGCAAGTGGGAGACACACTCAGGGTAAAGTATGGCTCCGGGAACCAAGCAGTTCTGACTGGGTGCTGATTGGGTACTGGTGACTCCCAAGACTGTCATGCAGACAACTGTAACAAATCTCCAGATTCTGGGAGTACTAGCTGTGGTCTCTACCCAGGGGAAGGAAAGACTCACATCATGAGAGGATCAAAGACTGACATCATGACCTTGCTGTAAGCTGTGTCAGTTTCCTAGGTCTGCTGTAACAAAGTGAGAAAAACAGGGTGGATGGAAACCACATAAACATATTGCCTTAGAGTTCTGGAGGTTAAAGGTCCAAAATGAAGGAATCAGGAAGGCTACGCTCCTGACAGCTCTAGGGAGAATCATTCCCTGCCCCTTGTAGCTTCCAGTGTTTGGAGGCAATACATGGCCTTCTTCAGCTTGCAGGTGCAATGCTCCAGTCACGTGACCATCTTCTCCTTGCCTGTCTTCACATCATCTTCCCTGTGTGTCTGTCTGTCTCTGTGTCCACACCCCTCCCCACTTTCTTAAATGTTTACTTATTTATGTTGAGAGAGACAGAGAGACAGAAAGAGTTGGGAGGGGCAGAGAGAAAAGAAGAGAGAGAATCCCAAGCAGACTCCACACTGTCAGCACAGAGTGTGACATGGGACTTGTCCTCGTGAACCACGACATCATGACCTGAGTTGAAATCAAGAGTCTGATGCTTGACTGACTGAGCCAACAGGTGCCCCTAAATTTCCCCTTTCTATAAGAACACCAAAAATATTATATTAGGATCCATCCTAATGGGATCTCATTTTAACTTGATTACTTCTGTGAAGATTCTATTTCCAAAAAAGATCACCTGCTAAGGTACATGGGTTAGAAATTCACCATATCTCTTTGCAGGGGAGAGCACAATTCAGTCCCTAACGCACAACTTGTTAAAATCCAGACACATACAACGGTCATGAGCGTTTACCGATCTCCTGCTAAAATTTCATTTTAAGTCCTCTTGATAAGATTTGTACCTCTTCGTTCTTAAATCATTGTTTGGAATTGTTATGGTTGATGTGTTTTTAAAAATCCCCAGTCAAATAGAATGAATGGTATTTTTAAACAAATTAAAATGGGCTTACTTACTCTAAAACAATCCAGTCTTTGTTATAGTAATATGTACTGAAAAGTTCGAATAGAAGAATACAAAATACAATGTTGCCATATATGTCAATGAAATCCTTTTATCATGTAATGTCAGATGGGAAAAACACTTTAGGAATTACTGCCCTAAGCCACATGACTACTATAAATACTTTTTTTCATCTTATTCCTTAAAATCATCTATGTAATCAAATATTGTTTGCATATTGTCCTTTCTCTGCAGTGTTATGATTTTTGATATGTAAGAAGAGACTGAAATATTATCTTTGTTTTCTGCTCATCCCATCTTCTCCTTACTAAAAAATTCACTAGTTCTCCATTTCGTTTTCCCAAGTAGTCAACTATGCGTTGGTGGACTTAAGAAGGCATGTGTGTGTCCACGTAAGAATTCACTTCCTTTGGGAAGTCACCTTTCTCTCCTTCAGAAAATCATACCGCCCAGGACACTCCATTTGGATTAGACCAATCCCACCCAGGGGTGGGAAATACAAGAGTATTCACTTAGGGTTGAACATGAAGCAAAGCAAGGCAGATAGATTGATCCATGCAAGCTCTGCAGTCGGGGAAAAAGAAAAATAAAAGAATCTTGGCTTGCTTGAAAACTGTAAGCAGTATTTCATTGACAGCAACTGGTAAACTCATATTCTTCTTTGCGCAGGAAGTCTGAGTTAATGTTTATTCCAGGCAACTGAAAAACTAGAAACACAGGCCTGATGGCTATTAGCAAGGCTTTGAGGATTCCTGTGGTTCACACTCACCCAAACAATCCCCAACACAGTGGAGTATTTCTCCATTTTAGAAGAGGTCCGGCTTCCTACAAAAATAGCATTAACTAGCTTTCCTGTCTAGTTCCGCTTCTGTTTTCCTCTAGAAGCTGCAAGGCAAGCACACCGAAGGCATTTTCTCCAGAGAGTAAGTCGCTTAAGAACAGAGACAATATGTTGCCTTATTTGCATCTTTCATAAATCTTCGCGGAGTGTTAATAAATATTTGTTAAATTATTTCTTTGTTATCTTAGTAGATAATGCATCATGGAGTTTATTGATTAGAATTAATTGCTCCGTCTCCAATTAAAATTCATTCGCTGTAACCCAAAAGCATACCCATCTTAAGATACTTTACATAAATTGTGTTCCAAATTGAATATCAAGTTGAGGGATTTCCTTTGCCCTTGTTTCTGGCAGTCTGTTTCCCTTCGTTTGAAATATTAGTCTCTAAAGACTAGTTTCCTTTGAGCAGATTATCAAGATTAACAATCATTCTGTACTTTCTATTCCACAAGGAAAGCTTTTACTCAATTTCTCCAGGGAAGCAAATGCACTCTCTACTCCTCCGGATTTGTTGGGTTAACGTATATTATTTCTTTTAGTTGGAGCTGCTGCTACTGTTATTATTATAATGTTTAATTTGGGGAGTTAAGTTCTCTGAATATCACTGAGAATGTCCCCACAAAGCTTTGTTTTTTAAAATACCAGGAACGTGATTCCTACAGAATGATCTCAACAAGAAGGCCTTCTGATCCCTGTGTATGTCCACGATGTGGGAGTCCTAACATCTTCATTCACCCACAGGTTTCTCTTAACATAAGCTCTAGCAAACATTACACAAGCACCTACTTTCTACCAGCTTCTGCCTCTGGCGTTATGGAAATACGGCTGAAGAAGGCACCTGACTTAGACAATATGGTTAATGGTATTGTAACAGTGTTGTATGGAGACACGCGGTAAGCTACACTTGGGGGGAGCACCGCGTCATGTACAGAGTTGCTGAATCACCACGTTGTACACCTGAAACTAATGGAACATTGTGTGTCAACTATGATTTGTTTTTTTAAAAATGGGGGGCACCTGGGTGGCTCAGTTGGTTAAGCACCTGACTTTGGCTCAGGTCATGATCTCATGATCAGAGAGATCGAGTCCCGCATCGGGCTCTGTGCTGACAGCTCAGAGCCTGGAGCCTGCTTTGGATTCTGTGTCCCCCTCTCTCTCTGACCCTCCCCCACTCATGCTCTGTCTCTCTGTCTCTCAAAAATAAATATAAAAAATTGTTAAAAAAAAAAAAAAGGAGGAGGAGGAGGAGGGGTGTCTGGGTGGCTCAGATGGTTGAATATCTGATTTTTTATTTCCCTTCAGGTCATTTATTATTCCATGGTTGTGGGATCAAACCCCACATAGGGGTCTTCACTGAGCATGTTACCTGCTTAAGATTCTCTCTCTCTCTCTCTCTCTCTCTCTCTCTCTGTCTTGCTCTCTGTCTCTCCCTCTGTCCCTCTCTTCAACTTGTGTTCTATTAATACATACATACATACATACATACATACATAAACACATACAAAAATGGGGGGGACCATACCTTGTTTTTCTTTCACCAAATGTATTTTTTTTCCTGAACATCAACAGAAAACATCAACCCTTATAGTCTGATTCTCTATTTCATTATGTTTCTGCCATTTATTTTTCTTGAATTATTTTGTAACGCTCTCTGTTGGTTAAAATTAGATTCGGCTGTGAGGGGGCTCCTGGGTGACTCAGTCAGTTAAGCATCTGACTCTTGATTTCAGCTCAGGTCATGATCTCACAGTTCATGGGTTCGAGCCCCATGGTGGGCTCCATGCTGGCAGTGCAGAGCCTGCTTGGGATTCTGTCTATTCCTCTCTCTCCCTCTCTTCCTGCTCATGCGCTCTCTCTCTCAAAACAAATAAACAAACAACAACAACAAAAAGATCTGGCAGGGAGAACAGAGAATCGAAATTACAGTGGCTTCAACATGATGGGAGATCTTCTTCCTTCTGCACCTAAAGTCTGCATGAAAGGAGCCCAGGGCTGCTACGGTGGCCCCTCGGTGTCAGGGACACACACATGTTACCTGGCTTATTGTTCTGCTGTTCTTAGGGGGCTGTTTCCCCCTGTGGCCTGGCGAGGCTCACCCTCTCATCTACAGTCCTGCCAGTGAGGAGGGAAAAGGCAAGCAGAGTGCAGGTCTCACACCCTCAACACAAATCCAAGCTGGCCAGAATACGGCTACACTTCTTTGCCCGAGAGGACAGGAAACATCACTCTTAGCCTTGGCTGCTGAGAACCAGAAGTGATATAATCACAGGAACAATGACAAAGGTGATCAGGGACCATGAGTGGCTCAGCACTTCACAGAGTTTACTTTCCCTCTCTTGGCTTTGCTTTCCCGACACGATTCACCAGGTGCACAGTTAACAAGACTCCGAATTATAAGATATTATACCCATAACAGAAGTTCATCCTTGGTTACAGGATAGACCATTAGTTGTTAAGGACCATAAATTAAGATAAGGTTTTACTGTTAAATGTGCTTTAATCACCAACAAATAGCTTCTGCTGAAGCCAGACTCCTTGTTAGACTTCTCTTCACCAAACACCCAGGCAGTACCGGGGGTGTGAATTTCAGGTCTTTTTCTCACCAACCGAGCAGATCAGCATGTGGTAAGTAATCCTAAATTTGGAAACCAGAAACTAAAACAGAAACCTGTAAATTACATATAAGTTTTACCTTTTTTTTTTTTTTTTTACTTCCACAAATAATGATACACGCCTCAACAGGAAAACAGGAAAAACGCAGTTGTGTGATAACAATATAATTGTAGCACATTTGGTTCTGTTCATTCCAAGACTGCCTCTGTTGTTAACACCCCCTCGTTATTCCTCATGCAACATACAATAAGCGTAAGGGAAAAGGAATCGGGGTGGGATATGGATGGGATTACTTGCAGGTCCTCGAACCAAGGTGATCTCATAGAGGGATCACTCGCTCAAAACATGTCAGAGCCAACTTCAGGGAGAGAGACCAAACAATTAGCAGCAGCTGAGAAAAAAAGAAAGCTAGGAATTGTTTAATGTCCACAGGCTATCCCAGAGAGCAATGAAAAGTCAGGATGTAAAAACTAGTTTTGCATAGTAAATGTGTTTTATGGGAGAAAAGCATAGCTTTGAAATGAAGGTACATCAGCTCTAAGTGCCTCATTCATCGGCAAGCCTTCTGCGGTCGGGTAGCATTAATTCTACGGTTTTGTACTGCAAGTCAGGCCACAGGATATGTATTATTTTGCAAGGAAATATTGGAAGGGATTGGAGGTGCTTGCAAACATATACTTGAGATAGAATAATGACACATAGCACATTTACTATGCATACAGAATTTAGATAAGTAGAGGGAGAATCCTTGCTCGTCTTAAAGAATCAGCCCGACAGGCCTTACGTAAGGTTGACGCACGGGTTCAACACATTCACGTTATGTAGGAGGAAGGCGATGTGAGCCAAACAATTAATTTAATACCTTGAGGAACATAAGCATCCCATTAATGGCCTATAAACAAGAAGGCCTTCCCTCACCATGGTAACCGGTAAGAGCTGTCAGAGTTTTTACAGTTCAGGCTTCTGCCACTGCTCAAGGGAATCCGGAAGATGCCTTAATTTCCTCTGCTTCTAGACATGTTTTCCAAAGGGTAAGGCACTTTTTTGAGGGTCATGTTTAAGGTTCTTTTTTAGTATCGAGAATAAAATCAAATAAAGCAGACCTAACTGAAAATTCTGTGCAACACATGAGAACTTACTAAACAAGGTTGGTTTCTGCATTCTATAACTCTGGCAAAAGGCGTGCAAAGAAAGGGCTGGTGCCCAGGACGGCAGAATGGGTCGGAATGTGTGGGTGAGGGGGACTTCGGGAGACCCAGAGTTGAACTTCTTATACAGGCAGAATTTTCACTTGGGTGAAAAGACACCCAAGAATTGAAAGCGCTTTATGATTCTAAGGGAGAAGCCATTGACGAAAGTCTGTGCACATGTTCAACCGCAGCCAAAATGGATGGTGGGTCATCAGCGTCCCTTAAAGAAAGGGGAGGTCACAGATGAGCATGGCGGACATCTGCCCCCACATGAGCTGCCGCACGGATGACTGCTCTCATGATCTAGTTATAAATAAATTCTCTCTTCAACGCAAGCTGCTCTTTTTCACACGCCTGCTTTTCCTGCTGAATGTACTCAACCCTGGCTCCCGACTCCCTGGGTTTATTTTCTCACTTACTAAGCCTTCAGCCTCATTTGTTATGTCACATGTTTGCTTCTTGGGCAAGTGATACTCTCAAATGTCACCACAGTGATAACTGGAGCCAGTGGTCTTAGGGCCCACCGTAGTATGTTCTAGATTCAAATAATGAGAGACCTTTCCATGGAGGAAAGGTCTTCCAGAGCCCCGTTATCTCAGAGTCCTGTTTTTACTATTTTTATGACCACTGTAAGTTGATGGGCTCAAATTTTGAACATATGGTATTATAGGCATACCATGCCTCGACTTTAATAGGATACTTGAAAAAAAGTGTTGTCTTTGGGGATGAACTGATAGATGCAAACTACAAAACAATATAATTATATAGACAGATAGCTGAGTACAGAGCCGACCTACCATAAAAATCTTGGTCAATAAGTGGATTAAAAAATTGTTTAAGGACAGAAAATATTCTAAAAATTTTCAGAGTCCCATGCTTGGCTTTTGCTATTTAACACAGAGGCAGAAGAAACTATTTTTTCTCTAGAATTTGAATGTAACATACATTTTGCTGCTAATTTGATCAGATTATATAATCATCATTCAATATTATCCTTTTAATCTAGAACAGCTTGAAATTTTAACATTAAGCTACAAAAATAGGGAGAGGCAAAGTTGACATACAGGAAGAGCCAATATAAGTCAACAGAGGAAGAATATGACATCCAAACAATAAATGTGAAATGAGGCTAGATTCATGGAAATAAAGTGAATTTTAAAAAAGGATGATTCATTCACTCAAATTCAAAGAGCACTTTAGTCACCCACGCGCTCTGAACGTGACTGGGATTTAAAGTGTGAGCGAAGCCTGGACACCGGAGACCGTGCACTGGGACACGTGTAGAAGCGGAGACAGGTCGGCACACATCAACGTCAGAGAGCGGGATACTCAGAGCCGACATCCGACGGGCTGCCCAGTAGCATGCAGGTTGCGTTAACTCTGCCTAGTGACAGGTACCCAGGCCACGCCACTAATAAACGTTTTGAACATTGCCTGAACCTGGCGAAAGGTTCTAGAACACTGCTGTACCTAAAGACAGGCAGAATTTCTAACAAGACAGGAGCCATGAAGTCACATGCAAGGCTGAAGGAGCAAAGCCTGGAGACATAAAAAGACTGGACACATAGCAGGTGGACGGCATGGGTCCATGGGAGGGCTTTCCTGGACCCAGAGGGGCAGGGAGGGAGCTCAGGCAGGGATTTGGGAATCGCCCACATGGGCATGACAGATCCAATGACAAGAGTGAACACAATCTCCAAGGAAGAGAATGCAATTGGCAAAGGAGATGATGACCTCATCAGACAAACATAAGATTTCTATTCTAAGAAAAGTAGTAAAAATTAAAAATCACTAAACATCTATAATGTAGAATAAATTGGTTTTATAGAAAAGGAGAAGATGGGACACCCAGACAGCACAATCCGCTCTGTGTCCTACCCTCCTGGGGCCTGGAACTTCCAACAGAAACCAAACATGAAGTCCCCAGAGGCCCTAATTTCATTTGTGCTATGGTAGCTTGCCAACTTCTGTTCACATGACCCCAAATACTCCACTGAGAAATTCAAAACGTCAGTTTGCTGGTGACACGTCTCCAAACCGTAAGGTGGCAGGAATGATTCTTTCCAAGGGCTCTCTGGGCTTAAGTAAGGGCGATCTGAACGTGCAGATTTTCTCGCTCTTTGGTTTTAACCAACCTTCTTATCCCAATATCTCCCTTGGTGACAATGACAATGTCTGAGGAGGGGAAAAACGAAGGGAAATCTTTTAGAGGATTTGGCTCAGAGGTGCCCAGACTGATAAACGATGATTTTCTTCCTGGGCTTTCACAACAGTCATGTGATCAGAGCTCCACATTGGAAAATGAAAAGGTTCCTTTCTGACGCTGCTTGGTGCCGTTCCCAGGCTGCTTGATGCCCCACCATGCCGCCCCCGCAGCAGCACTGTCACCTAATGGAACGTCACACCTGAGAGGGGCTGTGTCTGCCTTGCAGGACAGAATGGTGGCCACAGGGCCAGCACGGCTCCGGCAGGGGTCACAGCCACACAATTGCCTTGTGGCACCGAAGATCAGAGGCTCCGTGGGGCACGCCCTCCTTGACAGGGACCGGCCTGAGCCCCCGGAATTGCATTTCATGGCTCCTCTTTAAAAAAAAAAAACCAAATGTACATACTTACGAAATCACCCACATGAAGCTCAGCCCGGTCTTGATTAAATGCATCCCTGCTGTTGTGTGATGCGGTTTAGGGGCAGAAGCTGAGAACGCCCTTACATCAAAAATAGTGACGCCAGTTGCAAATTTTAAGCTGAAAGATAAGACGTGCTTCCCAAGAATAGTCCCTTATGCCAAACCAACTGTTAGAGCAGAGATTACTACCCTTACGCAGCTACCTTATGCTCAGAGAGTCTGTTGCCAGGAAAAGTGGCAGCTGTCCCCCCTTCCACTGGCTGGGCTGGGGGGTGGGGCCGGGCTGCCGTTCCCGGGGCACATCTGGGTGTGCTGGCCCGCGTCCTGTTTCGGGGTCGTGTACAGCGAGTGTACATGTTACATGGGTCCGGCCTCTGCTGGGAGCACATAACAGAGGCCAGAGCACATCTGTGCGGCAGCCCACAGGCTGAAAGCGCAGGCAGTGCTATTGACAGAGGGCTCATTCTAAATGGATTTTGCCTCCTCTAAATGTATTGCCCCACCGTTAGGTAAAGTCAGAATGCCCTGAGATTCGCTGGCACAGAACCCCGAGGCCACAGGAATGCCCATAAACTGTCATCAAAACCCCAACTCCCACTTTGTTAAAGGGATCACCTGTGTATAGCTCTGGACAGTTATTTATTGCACTAACGATGGCTATGCCTCAAGTTCTGTATCTTCTTTCCAATGATTCTTGCACACGCCTCTCAACTAGTTGGTCCACGGCCCGTTTCACTGCCGTTGCGCTGAGAAACGTAAAATGGTATAAAACATCAGACAGAGACGCTGATCCAACATGGTCCATTGAAAGGTGCAACTTGAGTGAATATTTCACTAGTTCTGTTTATGTCTTGATTTAACTCATTGATTTGTTTTCAAAACTTCATCATCTTTCTCTGACTCCCTGTCTTCCTGGAGCATCCAAGGTTTCAGTAGGATTTCAAACAGTAAGTCCGCCTTGTGCTCCTGGATCTCTCTACTCCGATGCTCCTTCTCTATCTGCTCCATAATCTGAGAAGAGGCATTAAGTGAAATGTTAACTCTTCTTTCTCTCATACATCAGGCCATAAGATACACATGACAGGCGATACCACAGGGTGAAATTTATGTATGTTTTTTCTCCTCTACATTACCTGCCAGGAGGAACTATAAAGTGCAGGATTTATTGACAAATTTTAGAAGCATTGGGCCCTCCTGATCACTATTTTAAATTAGGGACTTTTTACATCTCTAATTTATATGTGAGTTTAAGCAACAAATACTAAAGGCATGACCTAAGTGGAAAAGAACTTAGATGAAAATATTGGAATACAGAGAGTGGCTCCATGAGCTTGGTACAGGGTCTAAAGGAAAAACCTACATAGTCAGAAGCCAGGATCAACCAAGTAGCAAATGACCCACATTTAATCTCAGAGAATCAAGCTAACAGAGACGGAGCACACGGCTCACTTTCAAACACATCCATGGTACCTGGTAACTTAATGTGGCATCTGGGGGCTCACAATCATCCCTGGAGCAGAGACCCTGGCTGCCGCCTGACTAGGCTGAGTTCCAAGGTGATTCCAAGGCGATTCTTGACCGAGATGAACGTGGTGGACACGGGAATTGTTCCCTTAAAATTGGTGTTGGCAGCACCTAAAACTTTAAATTCATGATGCTCGTTATGGATAAGGCTGCCATTCGGATCCTGCACTGGTTCAGAGAGGGAGCCACGTTGAGGGGCACCACACCGAAGACACCGACTCCTGGCCCATAACGCCTCCTTCCACGGAATGAGCTCCGGGAGTGAGGTCGCGGACTGTGGCCGACCTTCATCTCGTGTGCCCTCCATCTTCATCAACACCGCAGGCTATGCAGACATACACACGGTCTTCACCTGGTTCCGACAAGGCCATTACTTACATTTTATTTTCTTTATGGAGCAATAGAGACAACACAGCAATAGATACAGCAGAGCTGTGAGCTCTAGGCATTTTTTGAGAGTAATTCATAGAACAGTGATGCATGAGTGTGTTCCAACTTGGAGATGAAAAAATGAACATTTGTCAAAGCTGTATCGATCAGCTTAGCCATGGTCTCACCTCGTAGATGGGTGAACACAGACATAAGGAGTACAGATGAGTGCCTACTCAGCCCCCGGCCAAGCACTGTACCAACACAGGTTTACTTAGTTAATTCTCAGAGTATATCTTGAGATAAGTGAAGCTATACAAAAGCAACTAATGGCCCCCAAAGCCACAAACCTAGTAAAAGGTAAACTTAAAAATTCTAAATCAGGGCACCTGGGTGGCTTAGTGGGTTAAGCATCCCAACTTTGACTCAGGTCATGATCTCACAGTTTGTAGGTTTGAGCCCCACATCAGGCTCTGTGCTGACAGTTCGGAGCCTGAAGTCTACTTCCGATTCTGTGTCTCCCTCTTCCTCTACCCCTCTCCCACTCCCACTCTGTCTGTCTCTCAGAGTTAAAACTTTTTTAAACCTTATCATCTTTTCATTATGCCTATGTATTTTCTAAAATTCTGGTAACTACTTACTAAACTCATACGAGATTTAGTATTTTCTTACTGACTATATTATATTTTTGTAAGTGTTAGAAAATTTAATAAAATGGCAGAGAATTATAAGAAAATATTCTAGGGGAAAGAGACTATAATATCTATTGACCTTAAAACAATTGCCATCGACACTTCAAGAACTACCCGATTCTGTTTTGAATGATACTGAAGCAGCACAAACATCATGAAGTGGATGAGAGAGAGGTCTTATTTCTTCAAGAGGTATTTGCTGTCAGGCCACCGTGTGGCAGGTGCACTGCTAAGTCCTGGGCACATCACCATGAATAAAGCAACGAAAGCACTGAGTTCTGGCTGCAGGGACCAAGTGGTCAAAATACCGGTCCTCCCTCAATGCATTCCACATCTTAAGAGAAGCAAGACTTTAAGAAATAATCAATGGATGGTTTCATCCATCTCAGCGTCCTGAACTTCACTCTTGGGTGGTGTCTCCTACTTGGTGTCTTCTCTGTAGAACTCTACCTCCAAGCTTCCTTGAGATGCAAACAGGTAGAAGGAAGGAACTGATGAACGAAGTAAGCCTTTAGGTGTCCAGAAATAAATAAATGAAAGGATATATAAAGACGTCCCATGCACCAATCATTGCCACGAAGTGCAGGGGACACGATCATAAAGAGGATGTACGTTCTGATGTTCTTCAGTTACATAAACAACATGACAAGAGCACGGATTGTTGCCTGAGTATATAATGCCAGACAGTTTGCCCTTATATAAAAGTCTCAAAGTAAATTAAACAGATCCACAGGAAAACAAGTAAAACTTGCTAATTTCTTACTCTGATGCATATATTGAAACATATCGCTGCTTCTCCGCTAGAATGGAGTCTCTGTACACACTCACGTGTCTCTCTACAGTAGCAATTCTATTTTTTAAATTTTTTAATGTTTTATTTACTTTTGAGAGACAGAGAGAGACAGTGTGAGCAGGGGAGGGGCAGAGATAGAGGGAGACACAGAATCCGAAGCAGGCTCCAGACTCTGGGCTGTCAGCACAGAGCTTGACATGGGGCTTGAACCCACGAACCATGAGATGATGGCCGGAGCTGAAGCTGGATGCTTAACCAACTGAGCCACGCAGGCGCCCCTCTCTACAGTAGCAATTCTAAGGGATCACTGATGAGCTCACTGAATGAATGAATGAATGAATGAATGAATGAATGAATGAATGAGTGAATACTAAAGAGTGCCAATTTCCTCATCAGGAGGCCACACTCGGTCCTCTGGGCCACAGGCTTACTGCTGAGCTATGTAAGACACCTCATCTCAGATTTCAACTTTCTGATGAGAATGGTTTCCTTCAAATTCTAAAATTCTAAGTTGATGAGTACTTTAATTATCAATTTTAAATATGCACATCTTAGGATGTCGCCCAAAGAGAATGTTTTAGATATAGTTAAGTGTCTTCCCCTAAAATGTTGAGGCTACAAATTTAGATATTTGCTCACTATTCTGGGATTATACAACATTAAGAAAGGAAGATAACACAAATCTGTCGTCTGTGCCAAAAAGGATAAAAATCATCCTTTCTTTGGCTGAAAATGTTGATGTTTTTGCTGTAATTAAATCCATGGGAGAGCTAATTAACCCATCCAAATAGCAACAAATTCTTTTGTGAATTATCATATATTCCTAAGTGCCAACTAAGGCCCATTTCCCTTATTAAAGGCAATACTGAACAAGCTAGACAAGGAGGGATTTTTATTTTTTCACATATTTATTCTCTATTCATTTTCCCATTACATAAAAAAAAAGTCTGCTGCAAATCAGAAGAAAACTTTTGAAATAAAATAGCACAGGCCCTCAAAGTTGACATTCTATGCTTTTCAAAAGACTAGCTCAGCTAAAGCTTAAAATAACCCTATGAAGATGATATGACTAGGTATTGGCTTACTACCTTGCAGTTGGAGAAACAGAGGTCTTAAGTCACGTCCTCAAGGTCAGAAGGATAGTAAGAGGCAGCGCCCGGGGGGCTCAGTGGGTTAAGCCACTGACTTCTGCTCAGGTCATGCTCTCACGATTTGTGGGTTCTAGCCCCTCATCGGGGTCTGTGCTGACAGCTCAGAGCCTGGAGCTTGCTTCACATTCTGTGTCTCCCTCTCTCTCTCTGCCCCTCCTCAGCTTATGCTCCGTCACTCTCTCTCCCAAAGATAAATAAATAAACATTAAAAAAAATAAAAAGAGACTAGTAAGAGGCACAACCTGTGCTGATTCGAGGGTGGATCCCTCCTCCTAACCACAACAAACTGAGTGGACATCTATTTTTATTCTGTCTTAATTAAAATTAATTAAGTGAAGAGTTTGTGTTTGATGGATTAATAGTGATAAATTTTTAGTGTCACAATAGCTAGTTAACTCATAAACCTCAGTTGGTGTATTGTCGGGAACTATATGTTAATTTTAATCTTAACTGAAAAATACCTAACAGAAGTGTCATGAAACCAAATAAATACTTCAGATTACACTTATAACTACTCTCTCTTATTGAATACTTACATTTTAAATTAGTGGTAAGACAGAGATGAGTTTGGGAGGATGATTTTTTAAAAAATCACTCTTTGTTTCTTAGATTTCAGTAATTTGGGTGTATTTGTTTTTCACGGTCAGATTTAATGTCTATGATCCAAATTACCAGAATACAGAATAAAAAATGGGATATACTGAATATTTGTTGATAAATGTAGGTTATTACATGATCTGTTTGGTATAAAAATCACTCTATTCCAAGAAGACAACGGAAGTGATTGAATCACATCCATCCTGTCCGACTTGGCTGTCACATACGCAACTTCCATCTTTCTACCAGTTCTGGTTTTGTGTTGTTTTCACTTTTAATAACTGACTCCTTGCTATGAAATGTCACAGGAGGAGGGTTCTCATTAAATTTCTAGACAAACTTCTCAGAAATAAATAAATCTATCCAATTGCACCTGATTTGAGATCCCACTGGATCTGAGATTCCACCAGATTTGAAAAACACTCGTTCATTCTTGAGCCACGATCCGGGTCCGTGCTCTGCCCCAGGGATGATGCCTGCAGAGCACAAGGGGAGCGCTCGGGGGCCATCTCGCCCTTTCTGTTGATGGGTCAGGGTCCATCAGAGAGACAGGGCACATTCACAGGAGACACAGGAGGGTCCCACAAGTATTCATAAGGTAGGGGGACCAGCAAGCAAGAATGTGACACCTGCCATCAGGAGGAGACCCCACGGCAAGAGAGGCAGTCCTTCTGTTCCTCACTTAAGGAAGACAGTCATGTGGAACAGCCTTGTCTCTTTGTGATCAGGCCATATAATCTTAATTAGGAAACTATTTTGAAAGAAAATGTATATAATTGGTATTTTGTAGTAATTCTGACGGAAGCCTCACTGCAGAAACTTGTTTCCACTCTAAGCCGTGAGGGGGAAGGTCACCTCTGGAAATCCCAGTACATATTGTCATTTGCCTGGGGATTACATGCATTCAATACCTTATTGGCCATCCCTCAATCTTAAGTTTTGGCTTGATTCTATCGCCTTCCTTTACTCACGAAGGAAGATACAGATACACAATACCTATTAGGCAAAAGGCACATATTAAAATACTAACTAGGTCACCAGCCCCCTGAGGGAGAGTTTGGCCAGAAGCTCAGGCACTGGCCCTCTGGTCCCTGGCATAAGGGACTTCTCTGACCCCACTCTCTAGCTCCTGGCTCTACCGACACCTCCACTGGCCAAGCCTGACAGGAAGCCAACAGCAACAACATCCCTCGGTCCAGCCGGTGACGTCAGACTGACGGGATAGCACAGGGTGGAGAAGGGTGGAGACTGGGTAGATCTTAGAAGGAAGTAGAAAATATCCAGGACAACCCCCAGCAAAAGCACATGACAGTCAGAGACTCTTCGCACAAACAGATGTAGGAAAGGTGTGAGAAGAACAAAACCAGGGCGCAGAATGGCCACCACGCGAACACGGGAACAAGGCTGGGTTACACTTTACCCAATGCGTTAACGTCATGCTCTGTAGTCTGCGTACCAATTACTAATTCAGTTTTATAAGAAAACACAGCTGCAGAAAAATTAAGTAAATTGCCAAAATTCATACAACTGGCAAGTGGATGAACTGGGAGTTGAAACGAAAGCATTCTGATTTCAAATCACAAGCTTTTCCAGGAGGGAACCCACACCCCAAGCCACATTGAGGAGCTGTTCGATTTCCCACTGGCCTGAGAGGCAGTCCTACTAGAGAAGATCAGATTTTAACTGACCCTGTTTGCAACCAGAATAGCAACAGCTGACGGGCCCTGTGACTTGGGTACCTGAGAAAGCCATTAAATCACATGAAGAACGGAACTACGCATCGAGAGTTTGTTTTTTGCCTTTTAATCTACTGGAAACACATACTGGAAGAAAATATGCCACCCAGGCATTTTTCCTCTTTGCCAGAGGCATGACACCACCTGAGAGAAGACACTGTCATTTATATAACACTGGCGTGCTTAATATTTATGCACAGTTGTCTGCTACTATCTGCCCAGGACAACTTGAACTAATTTTTACAGTATAACTGGCAACATGCGTTGTAAAACAAGACAAGAAATGCATGTCACCAAGCTGTTTTTGATTTGGCCTCAATAAACGTATCTTCCATTAACCTCCTTCAATTATCTAACAATTCTCAATAGCAAGGATAATTTCTCCTGTGCCCCTTGAGTAAAACACGCAGATGAAATGGACTTGTTTATCATTTTGGGATCAGTCCATGCAATCTTTTTTTTATTGAAATATATTTGACACATAACAATGTGTAAATTTAAAGTGTAGAACATGTTAATTTGATGGATTTACGTGCTGTAATATGATTGTCATTGTAAAGATAATTAGCACCTCTATTATATTACATAATAATCATTTCTTTCAAGTGGTGGGACTAATTGAGTTCTAGATTCTGAGCCAATCTGTGTTCCCCACACTACACATTAGAGCTCTGGGACTCAGTCACTCCTCACTGCCGGTCTGTCCCCTTAAACACATCTGCCCTCACCCCGAATGCCCAGCCCCTGGCAACCACCATTTTACTCTTTGCTTTCATGAGTTTGGCTTTTTTAGATTCCACATGTAAGTGGTATTACATGGTATTCATCTTTTTCTGAGTCAATACCGCCACAAATGACAGGATGTCCTTTCTCATGGCTGAACAATATTCCATCATATACATAATACATACATGTATCTCTTATATGCACATGCTTATAGAATAGGCAGAAGGTGTGTACATGTGTAGATTATATGCATATGCATATGTAATAGGTAGAAGCTATGTACATGTATATATACATAAGACTAACTTTATCCTTCATCTGTTGATGGGCACTGAGGTTGTTTCCATACCTTGGCTATTGTGCTACTGTGAATGATGCTGCAATAAACATACATCCAGAAGTAAAACTTTGGATCCTATGGTCGATCTATTTTTAACCTTTAAGCATTACCTTTGTAATTGTGTACTATCCTCCTATAGTCCTGTAGAGCAACATGGATACTTCACAGGCAATAGACATGTATTAAAATACTACGGATTGATCATTATCTAGGCATTGCTGAGAGGAGTGCGCAAAGAAGCACAAAGAAAGACCAAGGGATACAATGGAACATATACACATCATCATCATCATCATCATCATCATCATCATCATCATCATCATTATCATCACCTTTGGACCAAAGGACTTTGCCATCTGATGGGGTGGGTGAAATTCTCCTACAAGTCATGGCAGATATGCAAAAAATCACCAATTTTCAGAACACCAGAAACATAGTTATGTCAGTTTTTGCAATCACACAAAGGACAATACTTTACGCAGGGACATGTAGACATCTATAAATAGAGCCGCCTGCTAGAGCACTGCCCACTGAGAAGAGTGGCTTCATCTAAGGAGTAAGAGAAGGAGGGACTGAAGACGTTAGTCAGGAGAGAACTTACTCCCACCCGTACTGCTTCAACTTTTACAAGATGAATATATTTACAATGACACAAATAATGGTTTATACAAAGTTGTATCAGCACAGATGAAGGAAATGTTAAATGTGCCCCTGTAATCATGGAAGCCATCTTACAGGAGGTGCCATTTACATTTAGTCCTAAGGATAAATAGGAATACTCTGATGGGAACATGAGAGCGGGGCATATCAAGGGAAAAGCAGTGAAGTATGCAACAACAATGAAGTGGGACAAATCCTGGTGTCCCGTCTGGCAGTGGCCGACAGCTAGCAGGTGTGTGCATGGGAGAGGGAGCTTCGCAGATGTGCTTGTAAGAGGCTTGCTCGCAAGACTGAAGAATTTAGAATCAGGATTATCAACTTTTGACCCCTGACCCTTTAGATAAACAGAAACATCTCCTGCCTACCTCTAATGTTAGATGAAATTTCAAAAATGCATTAAATATTGAAACTAAAAATAAAACAAAGGAATGATAGCTTTAGTATTACATTCATACACACACATACACACACAACTTAATCTTATGCTCTGGCTACA
This sequence comes from Suricata suricatta, assembly GCF_006229205.1. Classification (NCBI taxonomy): domain Eukaryota; kingdom Metazoa; phylum Chordata; class Mammalia; order Carnivora; family Herpestidae; genus Suricata; species Suricata suricatta. The sequence goes on from NC_043713.1 coordinate 6,939,214, forward strand.
AGTTTTGTACTATTTTTTTAAATTATTTATTTATTTATTTTGAGAGAGAGAGAGAGAAAGCGAGCACACATGTGCAAGCAGGGGAGGGGCAGAGAGACAGGGAGAGAGAATCCCAAGCAGGCTCTGCATAGTCAGCACCAAATCCAATGTGGGGTTTGAACTCATGAACCATGAGATCATGACCTAAGTTGAAATCAAGACTCAGACGCTTAACAGACTGAACTACCCAGGTGCCCCTACAAGGTCTGGATTCGATGCATCATGAATGAGCGAGAAAACATAGCTCATGTTCAATATCGACCCAGTTACACTGTTCTGTTTACACAGACAACAATACGCATGAAGCAACTTGCCCCACTATATACAGATTTAAACAATGGGGTCATGCCCCCAGCCAGCAAGGGAGCCGCGATTTACCTCATAACCAAATCCGAGGAGTTACTTTCTGGAAGCTAATTATGCCAAATTAATCGCATGGTAATCTTAAAAGTTAAGACGTTTCTGGTTCATTTGCTAAAACTGACCATCCCTGAGGAGAGTTTTGCACAAGCTTCCTTCTCTGCCAGGGTGCTGGACGCCATGGACTCCTCTGGATTTGTTCTTCCTCAGACGTGGTGTGCCTGCCTTCAAGTCACGGTCAAGACCACTGCCATTCTGAGATCCCCATTAAAGACAGAGACATCGACACCACACGGTTTCATCTGTGGCCGGAGCAGGTGCTGCACGTTGCTCGAGGTTTCTTCCCCCCAGTTGCGGTTCAACATTTCTGAAGCTCATGTGTTTGCCAGACATGCTTAGCTCTTTTGAAAATTGTCATTATTGGAAGCTTGAAGCGTTTGGTATTTTTCCCTGGTGTTCCCAAACCAGAGCGAGTTCAGGCTGTAGATATGGACAAGCATATTTCCCTTTGACAAGACTGCAACATGGTTTCTAGGGGCTAATTTCAATAATTTATCAGCAGTCTATTCCAAGTCTTCGTGAGCCAACCTTTGTGGTACATCCAGTTAAGTCTTTTTTTTTTCTTTTTGACAGTGGATGTTTTCAAAAGAAAAGAAATCGGTTCATTGGACAAAGAGACAAAGAAGGAAGATAGTGGAATGGTGCCTATCACGTGGCTCCACCTGACCCGCGGTGTGGGTACTCATGAGCGTGGGGTGGACATGAATTTTGGAGGAATCCACGTTGATGGCTCCTGCTGGGTCCAGGGCTCAACGGTGTGAACAGCATCTCACCAAACACAAACAAACCTTTGGGCATATCACAATACATCACGATAATGGGAAAGTTGTCATATCAACCACAGTGGAATGTGGCAAAGCCTTAGTTTTTTTAATAGTGTCTACGGCTCTTTCCGGCCAAAAAAATTCTCAGATGGTTCTTAGAGGAACTAAGTATCTAAGTATCATTGGATGAACCATGATCTTGCTTAGGACGAAGGATTAAAAAAGTCAGAACATTCTTCTTAGAAAGTTCTATTTTGATTTGTAATACCTTAGGACATAGTTATTCATTACTTCCCCTCTGAAAATGAGTAAGCCGTCGGTTTTATTTTTCCCCCTCCCTTGAGGAGTGAAAGCATCTTCAGAAGAAAGTCCCAACCACAGGATGAAAATCACTTCATTTTTTAGAAATTTCAAGCCCAGTGAGAAGATACTCTAATCTGAATCTCAAAAATTCTGATAGACTTTCGAATGGTGGGTCATTGTGGAATATAAGCAAATTCTGTTTGTCACTGACAACCTTCATGGCACCACATGGACAATCTGCTACTCAACATCAGCATGTAATGAACCACATTACTGCAAGAATGAAGTCTTCCCTCAGATCACTGGGCAGGATTTTCAAAGTTACTATTTGCTTGTGAACAATCGAGGCATTCCAGATGAAGAACCCACATCCCTTCTTGGTCTTTCCACCGAACATCCCAGATACAACCCAGCAGAACTGATAATTCATCAGTTAATACTTCAACCATTTTTCCCCTAAATTAATTCCCTATATAAAAAAATTTTACTCTGTGGCAAAGCATTCATCAGCTTTATTGTAATCTTCAGGGCTTCAGAGAAATTTGGATTTTTTCCATAGTCCTTTTTTAGCCACATATGCATAAACTAGAATTTGGAAAAAAAATTGTTTTTTTATAAAATTCATCACAATGAATAGCATAAGAGTAATGACATCATTCTTGGCACATTTTACAGCTTGACACACTAAATTATTAATTCAGCACTTGACTACTGTGACAGTTAAATTTATGTGTCAACTTAGCTGAGCCACGGCACCCAGATATTTGTCAAACATTATCTTAGCGGTTTCTGTGAAGGCAGTTTTTAGATGACATATAACATTTAAGTCAGTAGACTGAGACAGGCTGCCTCCATAATGTGGGTGGGCCTCATCCAATCAGTTGAAGACCTTAATAGAACAAAGACTGACCTCTCTCTAAGAAGAGAAAATTCTACCAGCAGAAGACTCTCTTCAGATTCACCTGGCAGCATTAATTCCTCCCTGGGTGTTCAGTGTGCTGGTCTACACTGCAGAATTTAGACTTGTCAGCTTCCACACCCATGTGAGCCACTTACAGTATTTTTTTATATATATTCATGATTTACATTTAAGAAATATGTATATGTACATACACACATTCTATTGATTCTGTTTCTCTGGAGAACCATCACTAATGGAAACTACACATCCAAGCAAATTCATATTCTGGAACTTTTTCCTCAATTTCCAGTCCAGGTAAGATTTGGAAGTCCTCACAATGAACTTTTTCATTTCCTCAAAGACATGGCATTTGTAAAAAAAAAAAAAAAAAAAAAAAAAAAAAAGGTTTATAACTAGAAATGTAAGCTCTCAGATTCCAACATTTTTTACATAACGTTTACATGAGTGTGACTTGAATTTTTCCCAAGTAGTCAAGAGGGCCATGTGATTTTCTTGCTCAGAACCTTTAGACATGAAATATTCCCCCCCACCTGCAATCCTATTCTTTTCAGTATACATGAATTAATCCTAGATACAAGCCTTGTAAGGTTTTCAATTTTATATTTCCATCATCAGTTTCCTAAAAGAAGAGAAAAACGAAAAGGAGTGACCCGACCTTCTGCAGAGAAAGAAACAACGCAGCTGGTCAACGATTGATAGAAGTCTCCCAACCATATCTTCTTTCGTGAAGCATAAAAAAGAAGCCTCGAGTTTGTTTTCAGGATGAACCTATATCCACAGTCTATCATTAGTCAGCAATTGGTGATGCCCACAATAAATTATTTTGCATTGATCATCTTTTGTTTCTGAGCTGATAAAACGAGGATGAAAAATAACTCCTGAGAAAGACAAAGATACACTGTGCTTCTCAGGGTTGAAAAATGCTCTATGTATATCAAATTATAGTATATAAATTAAAGTTTATTTTAACAAGAGTAATCAAAAAATTGATTAATGGTGGCTATGTGCATAAGGATATTTAGGATTTACTAAAAAGAACTTGTTTGAGAGGCAGGCACAAAGCTGATTCAATGGTTCAAGGAAGCCATTAAGCCCACGCTCCCTCAACCTTGTCGAAGGGTCTTGGCCTTGTTCTCAGGCTTAAATCTTCATTGTCGCAAGATGGCTGCCACAGCACCAGGCATCATGCCAAATACAGAAAGCATGCGACAGCCAAGAATAAAGGATTTTCTCCTTACATATCTCTCTCTTGTCAAGAAGGAAGAGTTTCCCAGAGAAGTCCATCAGACCCCCATCAGAGATTAATTCCTAGAACTGGGTTCTCATTGCCCCTCAGAACATTCACTTTCAGAGAAACACAGAACTGCTATGATTCTGAAACCAACCATTATTTGTCCACCAAAGCTAAACACAGTGCCATTTAAACAAAACTGGAATTTTGTTAGCAACAAAGAACAGAAGTGTCAACAGTGGATGGGCCACAGGCCAAGTCATTTATCACATCACATATGCAGAAGAACATTATCTATAATTAACAAACATGCCACACTTTTTGTAATAGTAGGATTTATATCAAATACTTTCTTATTCCACAGTCAGCATATTTTCACTAGCTGAGAAAATTTTGCCAAAGGTTTCTTTTACATTTTCATTTATTATTTTATCTTCTTTACATTATAAAATTATGTAAGCTTTTTCCATGTATCCAAATACATTTGCATTCAAATAAAACTCACCTCGATTGAGTGAAATGTCTCGATCCACCCACACCTTTACTCAGACATGCTTTCTCTGTACCAGGAAACAAACCATTAGTTTAGACTGTAACCTGTCACAAATGTGTCCTATCTGCCAGTTTTAAGTGGGAAATGGCAAAAGATGAAGGAAAGATGGGTAGGGGGAAATGGAGACTGGAGGCCAGTTAGAAAAGGAATAGAGTTTCCCACCAAGGGATAGACGTGAGAAAGGACACAGTGCTTTCACTGTCCCCACAAGCTGTCCCTCCTGAAAGCATTTAAAGCAGGAGACCAAATGCTCCCTGATAAAGAGGCTAACAGTGATTGCCAACTCAATAATCACCCACGTTCTGCTAATTCCAGGGTCCTAAATACTTAGAGAATATACTAGTAATACACAGTTGCAGATGCTTGCCGTAGCTAATTTACTTTCAGGAATATTAAACAATATTCTGTACAGGAGCACACAGAATATAGGGAGCAGAAGATACCAAGGATGAGCTTTATAAGAGCCACATAATCATATACCTGCTTATGACACACGTACCCCAGTGTCCAGTCAACATACTATTTATTTTATTTATTATTTTTGAGAGAGAGAGAGCATGAGCAAGGGAAGGTCAGAGAGAGAGGGAGACACAGAATCCAAAGCAGAGCACAGAGCCCGACAAGGGGCTCAAACCCATGAACCGTGAGATCATGACCTGAGTCGAAGTCGGACGCTCAACCGATGGGCCACCCAGGCGCCCCCAGTCAACATTCTACTGAAAGAGAATCTGAATTGCTTGGGGAAACAAGGTATTTGTAAGTAATTTGCAAGAGTCTAAGAGAATTGCTTCTAAATACAGAGAAACTCATGCTTCAGCTTTAAACTTAATCAGCAGCCTACACCTAATTTTTCTCAGAATTGTCATCTCTTTAGAAATTGGTAGAAGTAACCTCACTCAGAAACATGGTGTCTGGAACCTACAGGAAAGTGTTTAGCCACATTCATCTCCCTCCACCCTATTTTTTTAATTAAAAGCCTTTTTTAATGTTTATTTTTGAGGAAGAGACAGAGACAGAGTGTGAACAGGGGAGGGGAACAGAGAGAGACAGACACAGAATCTGAAGCAGGCTCCATGCTCTGAGCTGTCAGCCCAGAGCCCGATGTGGGGCTCGAACCCACAGACCATGAGATCATCACCTGAGCCGCTCTCGGATACTTAACCGACTGAGCCACCAGACACCCCATCACTCCACCCTCCTAACCACAGAGCTGTGGTGCTGTTTTCTGAAGCAGTCTAATTATGTGCCACTTATTTTTCTAAATCTCATCTGTTCCTGCAACCTTTCGAAGACAGCCATACAGAATGTACAGGATACTGAGACCCGCGTATGGGTTCTTCCACGAATCAGGATGATCGAGGGTTGAGACAGCCAGTCTTAGTGACTGACACTTCAGCGTAAGAATTCCATCATGTCTAAGGATTTGAAAAATCAAACAGTTCCCTAAGAATGTGAGAAGAGTGAATCGTAGTCTAAAAGGCCCACATTGGACAAACGTACTCTAGACATAATTCGGGCCAGACTCGTGCCCTTTAGTGTGTACTTCAACTTTGGGGTTGAGAGGGGGACGCTTTGTTACGCAGCTGTACTGAGCAAGAGACTGACCACAACCCACACTCTCAGTCATCTGAAAGCAGGAAATCCCAAGGGAGCCCAGCCAGCCCTCTGTCCCCTCTTCCTTCCCTCGCTCAGCTTAATCAGCAGCTCAACCAAAGGCTCACGGATATCTGTCCTCAGCCCAGATCTCTCCCCTGAGGTCAGATAAATGTCACACTGCTCATAGGACAGTAATGTCCCCAAAACCAAACTTTAGATCTTCCCCGACCTCACCCTGTCCCGGTGTCTCCCACTGCGTGAGTGCCACCAGCACCCAGAAGCCGCTCATCTAGACCCCTAGAAACCATCTGGTGCCTCAGGTCACACATCCCAACTAGTAACACTCTTAACCGTTTTCCCTCCCAAGTAAGTCTCAACTCTGCCCATTTTCCTCCATGTCCATTACCACAGGAGTCTGAGCTCAGGTCGGCCATCCCCGCAATGGCCCTTCCTGATGGATCGACCAACCCCACTTCCCAAGTCTGATCTAGCCTATGCAGTATAGCCAGAGTGCTCTATTCAAGTTCAACTCCACCTTCACTGCCCCATCCCCAATCCCACCTCTTTCCTGCCTGCAACCCTTCGGCTGTTGCTCTTAGAATCCAGACAAACTGCTTCCTGCCGTCTACACCACCTTCTCTGCCTCTGCCCCCCTCCAGTTTACAGCAGGCACCTCTCTTTCTTTCTCCACCGCATTTGCCGTTCGTTTTAAACCTACTGTGTCCCCCCACCCACCAAGCTTGTGCACATTCCGTGTGTCCTCCCTGGGACACATTACCTCCCTCTGTACCCGGCTAACTCTGCCTGAGCTCATGTCACCCAGAAAGCAGGTCGGAGGCAATGACTAAGTAAGTATTGATGCTTTATTTATGAGATGCAACCCCGTGGCAGGAGGGGAGGCAAAGAAGCAACGCAAGTGACATATTACCGTCCTGGCTGCGGCCTCGTGAGGAGGGTCTTTCGCTGGGTGCACCCATCTGGCCCCAAGAGGCACCTGAGATGGGCTGTTCAGGACCCCGAGGTTGAGAACAGCCCACCAGAGGGCGGGAGGGGGAGAATCGCTCTGCCCAGGTCTCTCATTAGTCACAACTCGGCTCCATGGGCAGTGAGCTCCTCATGGCTCCAGACCATGGCTGCCAATTTCATTATCTGAGACGCCAGACCACAACCCATTGTGTCCTGATTGATGAATCCTTCAGTGACCAGGAAACAACAGAGGGTCAGGGTGTGCGAGGGTGGGAGGTGGCCAAGGTGGGGCAGGGGGAGGCCAGCCCTGTTAGGCAAAGCCCCCACCCCCTCAGGCAGCAAGCCGGCCACCCTGCTGGGGCAACATTGCAGGGCGTCAAGCCAAGGACCACACACTCCTAGGACGTCGCTATACCCCTGGCAACTCTAGTAACGGTATTTACAGCAGGTTTGATGACACAGGATTTGTTGGGAGTCCAACACTCAGGGAACGTCGTCTAAACACCTGTGTATACACTTTGTTTCTATCACACTCTTTGGTTCTGCTGGAATTTTTCCCCCCGAGCATTTATTACCTTCATAACGTTACAAAATGGAAGAAAACGGCATCTCAAGAAGAAGGTGTAGCAGGTGCCACAGCCATCCCTCCGGAAAGCACAAGATACGCACAGACCAGCCACACCCAGGGCCGGCCCGACCCCAAGGTGGGGCCGAGAAGTGAAGGCCGTTTTCTGAGCCTTCTTTTTAGTCGAGTCCTTGGCTTCCCCACTGTAAACTCCAAACGAGGCTTGTTTGAGATGAGGAGAAAGCGAATCCGTGCCGGAGAGCCGGCCTCAGACCCGCAGGCTGAAGCTCCGCCCCGCCGGCTGAAGCCCCGCCCCGCCGGCGCGCCCAGCAAGATGCTCCTCCGCCACTGCCGCACTCGGGGACTGTGGTCTTTCTCAAATCTATCTTTTCCTCTGAAACTTCTCTCCAACTTTATTTGACATTGCGGTAGTAAATAATAGATGTGAGACACTTCACATCTGCACCGGAAAAAAAAAGTTACAAAATAAAGTTGTCTATAGCCTCCAGCTATCATTATAACTGAACAGCAGAGAATATTTCAAAATATTCTGGAAAAAAAAGATTGTTGTGAAACATCATCCCATCTCAACAGTGATTTTCCTTTGGGGTGGTGACTGGCCTGCAGCTTCCGTATTTTCTGCCATCAGCATGTCTGGTATTTCAGGAAATACATATCCTTCCAATATTTTTAATGAAAGAGCAATTAAAGATATATTTTTAAAGGATGGTGTGTAATGTGATAGTATGAAGTAACGCTAACACTCCCATGAGAATGGGAGCGCCATAAATCGGGGCCTCTGCGTGGCTCAGTTAAGCACCTGACTTCGGCTCAGGTCATGATCTCACACAGTTTGTGGGTTTGAACCCCACGTTAGGCTCTGTGCTGACAGCTCAGAGCCTGGAGCCTGCTTCCGATTCTGTGTCTCCCTCTCTCTCTGCCCCTCCCTAGCTCAAGCTCTGTCTCTGTCTCAAAAATAAAATAAACACTAAAAAAAAATTTTTTTAAAGAATGTCAATTATATTCAATCTACCTGGAAAACAAATTTAAAGGTGGATGAAATTTCACACACAAAGAAGTGGGGGGAAGTACTGCTTGCTGGATCACATATGATCACGGAAATGTTGTCTGCTGGATCACATATGATCATGAATCAGAAAAATCATAAAATGCACCCAAACAATCGAAGATCAAATAAATTAGAACATGCCCATATTGTGTACATCATAAAGATTTTAGAAATTGGATTTGTAAAGAATTGTAACTTTTTGTCATGGAAATGTTCAAACACGCTCACAGTACAGAGAACGGCGTACAGAATGTGTTCCCATTGGCAACAGTTCTCACGTTACCAAACTTACTTCCTGTGTGCTCTTGCTGTCTTCACCCCCCTCAGACATAGACTTCTAAACAAGATGCTCACATTCAGAGCATCTCATCCAAAAATTTTTCAGTATGTGTCATAAGGAGTTTTAAAATGTTACAATATCTTTATTATACTTCAAAATAGGGGCACCTGGGTGGCTCAGTCAGTTGCATGACCGACTTCGGCTCAGGTCATGATCTCACCCCGTGTGTTCTGTGCTGACCTCCAGCTCAGAGGCGGGAACTTGCTTCAGAATGTGTGTCTCGCTCTCTGCCCCTCCTCTGTCCACGCTCTGTCTCTCTCTCTCTGTCTCTCAAAAATAAATAAATGTAAAAAAAATTTTTTAATTAAAAAAAATAAATAGTATTTTCTTAACATAATAGTATTTTCTTCCATTTAAAAAACAAGGACAAACATATTTACCAGGTTATTGTGAAAATTAAATTAGCCACTGCTCGCTAGGTGCCTCCCGTAGTACCTGGAATTCGGGGAGCCCCTCAGGGGTGAAGGTCATTGTGGTACCAAGCACTGCGTTATCGCTGGACATATAAAAAGATTATATAACACCAGTCTTCCATCTAGGAGGAGCATATCAAGTAAACTGCATTTATTTTCTCTATTTTACCCCAACACTAAACTATTGTACAGTTAATCAAACGATATGACCTAATTACAAGCAGCAATTAAATAACCTGCATTTTTTACCCCAGCCGTGGACCCCTGTGTCACTTTGAGTTGAACTCTCTTAAAGCCTCCATATTCCGCACCTGCAGAAAGTCCACTTTGTCATAACCCCACATAACATCCAGGTAGGAAGGCTCTGTCCTACTATGTATTTTCAAAATTGAATAAAAAGGCAGCATAACTAAGTGATAGGAACCCTCCTCGGGCCACTATGCATGTTCTCCAATACAAACCAAAAGCCAGAGGGACTGCCTGCTGATAATTATTTTAGATGAAGATATTCTAGGGATGTATCATGTTCCCCATCTGGCTGTAATATACTGTATTAACGAATATAAAATGGAGAAAGATCACTTTTAGATTTTGAGTTTGAATCTTTTAAAACATCCATGATGATCACAGAAGGAAATCCCTGGTCGTGCCCCAGCTTTTTCTTTACTGGTATGAGACTCCACTTCCGGTGACTCACCCCTCCCGCGGGAGCCAATGACTCAACGCTGATTACATAAGGCGTTGCCACCTATTACACAGACTATATTTGGATCATGAAGCAAGTGCTAGAATCTGTCAAGTTCAATTCAGAATAATGCTGCTGGTCTGTAAATATGCTTTTTGAAATAGTGCAAAATAAGGATATTCTTAACAATGCTTATAAGTAGAAAAACAATTCTAGCTTGCTATCCTGACAAAGCATATGCATCATAGATAATTTAGTAAGAATCAGCCCCCAAGGAAATAAGACTCACAAAGCATTTCTGTAAGTGACGTGAATATGTGCACGAGTGGGTGTGTGTGTGTGTGTTGTAGGGGACTTGGGGTGGGTATTTAGCAGAATCACCCGATGAGATTTCAAAGTACATGTTCCTCTTTCAATAAAGCCCTCACTCAACAAATACTTGCCAAGGGCGTTGGGTGCCAGGCCTCGTTTCCCATACACACAACATCCCGTTTTTCAATTTCACTCTCCATCAAAACACATATTCCAGGATTTGCTGGCTCTCCCTGGAGATGAGGAACAGTGCGTGCCGGGTTTAAATGTGTGTATCTCCCCCAGACTCTCCATTATCTCCAACTAATTAAAGGCTCTTCCACACAACATCCAAGGGGGCAGTCCCTCCTACCGTGCATTTTCAAACTTTAGAAAAACAAAAACAAAGACAGGGAGACACCCCAAATTTAAGAAATCTTCCCAAGATCACACAGCTAGCCATTAGCAGAAGTGAGATTAGGACTTCAGCCATTTGGCTCCAGATGCGAACGTGTCTTCTAGACAGACAGCTAATCCTAAGGGGCGTCGAGGGAGGGGAGAAAGAGGAAGCCAGCGGGGCCGAGTCAGGCTTTTCCGGTTCGTTCTTTTTACGAACCACAGAAGTGTCAGGCTCCCCTCTACTGGGGAGAACGAGGTGATTGAGGGGAGAGGGAGGCAGGGGGTGTTACCCGAAGACACCTCCGTCCACAGGGAGACCTGAGCCTGAGTTCTGAGATGCCCTTGACAGCAGACACCTGTTCGGACATGAAACAGGCACTGCGTGTGCCTTCAAGCGTGCTGAGACACGGTTCGGCTTGTGGATTCTCCTTGAAGGACGGAAGGCGTATCTTTTCTAGCCTCCCTATTTAATCACGCCTGGTTATACCAACCTTACTTGATCCTTAAGACAAGAAAGATTTAGGCACCCGAATGAACATACTGTGCAGGACGTAGCTAAGGAAGGAACTCAGCACGACTGCGAGGCTGTTTTCCCAAGCCCTGCCCGGCTGTGTTTGGCGAACATGTCATTTCTCTGTCCTTAATCTCATGCCAATGCCAAAAAGCACTGTGGCTCCAAAAGTCTTGTCTAGATCCCACTCCTTCTGAGGCTGCTAGTAAAATGCACATGTGGGCGTGTGTATGTTCTACTCCAAAATCTACATGATTTCCTTTGTTTCTTTCTCCTAATTTCATCTTGTAATTATTATCAACATCTCATTCCGGAGATTTCATAGTACAAGTCTGGAAGTTTTAAGTTTTTCTTTAAAAAGCACAGACAAGTGGGGCTCCTGAGTGGCTCAGTCAGTTGAGAGTCTGACTTCGGCTCAGGTCATGATCTCGCGGTTCATGATTTCAAGCTTCACGTCGGGCTCTGTGCTGACAGCTCAGAACCTGGAGCCTGCTTCGAACTCTGTCACTCTCTTTCTCTCTACCTTCTCCCCACCCTCTCTCTCAAAAATAAATAAAAAGTAAAAGTAAAAACGAAAAAATATATAAAATAAAACAGCACAAACAAGTCTGTTTGAGGGATTCAGAGAAAACTGAAATCCCTCACACAAGAGAAGAAATAATACAGCATTATGGGAAGTAAAGAGCTATGAGGATTTTCCACTGGTCTTTCATTTATTCCGCAGGGCACGTGTCTCAAGAAGCCTAGAAATGGTTTTACCTGTATTGCTTCTGGGCTAATCAGGAAGGAGAGAGAGAGAGAGAAGTAAAAAAGAAAGAGAAAAACACCCTGTGTACTCACTAACTCACTAAAAATTTCCAAAGGTTCCAAAGCCCCAAACACTGAGTAGCGTTAAACTAATCTCTGTATAATGCACTTAATGAATGACTTAAATGAAAAGTAGTAATTACACAATTAGACAATAATAAACAGACTGCGTGCACATTATTCTCCAGCTCTTCCCTCCACATTCCAGGCTACACTGAACTTCCCTCTAAACCCCGCTGGCGTTTCCTCCCTTGGGATAAAGTCACGCATCCGGGGGGCAGAGCCCCACACCCAGAAATCACTGCCAATGCCGGGGTTCCAAGCCAGGGCCGGTGTAGCGAAATTCAGAGAAACACCAAAATATCACGGGCCCGGTTCCACCATCTTATCTGGCTAGAGGAAACAGAACCGTTGCAAAGCACTAACTGGTCAGTCTATGCTGATTCTCATTTCATCAGCGGCCCCTGGGCACACGCAAATACTCTTCAGCTCCGTCAGGTCAGCACACACCACAGGAGGCACACAAAGACAGCCCATCATCCTTCCCCAAACAATGAGATTGTTAACTGTAAGGAGTCAGACCCGGAGACGGTCAAGGAAAACTAACGTGCTGTTATAATGAGGTAGCACGTATTTTAACACTTCCGTCTAGGACTTAGCCATAAACCAAAGGTAGGTTAGATCCCAAGGTGAGACCCACAGTTCCCCCAAATTAATGATGTGCCTGGGGGAGAGGCCGGCCTGCTGACGCAGCCACTCCCCCTGGTGTCCACACCACACCCCGGGCCAGAGTCATCCATGCTATTCCCAGAAATCCCAGCTGCTCTTGGAGAAAAGATCTTTTCAAAGAAAATCCGAACCAAACAGTTAAAATTAGAAGACAGCAAGTTTCTCTCCATTTTACTGCAATTCGAGTATAACTTATCAAACCGTCCACTCAAAGTCTTCATGCCACACCCCCTTCGCCATCATCGGGTTTACTATTGTCACCAGTATGGTACTGGCAGGGCCGTCCCAAAACGTATCAAGAGAGTGTGGGCTCAAGTACACATCTCTTCCAAAATGTTTCTTTAAATCTTGCAGGATTCTTCAACACAAATCATGCCTCTTGTAAGTTAAGATTACACATTAAATTAAATGCTGAACTGGGACAATTTTCAATTAGAACTGTACTAATACAACTCAGTTCACGGTTCTCATTTCACACTGACTGGTTGGGGCAACCTAACACCTTGGGGGTTGCCCAGTGACAGGAAGAAGGTTAGAGAGGGAGGGAAAGAGGGAGGGAGAAAGAGAGAGAGAGATGGGGGAGGGAGCAAAGGAGGAAGGGAGAAAGAATGAGAGAGAAAGACAGAGAGGAAGGGAAGGAGGGAGAAAGTGAAAAAAGAAAAGAAAAGAAAAGAAAAGAAAAGAAAAGAAAAGAAAAGAAAAGAAAAGAAAAGAAAAGAAAAGAAAAGAGAGAAAGAAAGAGGAAGAAGGAAGGAAGGAAGAGAAAGAGAGAGAGAGAGGACGGGGAGGAAGGAAGAAAGGAAAAAAGAGGAAGAAAATAAGAGAAGAAAGCAAAGGAAAAGAAAATAATAAAAGGTGAAGAATCACCACATGCCTTTTGCTTGCAGGTGTTTTCCTCCTCTAGTTTATTGTTCCCGTGTGTGTGTGTGTGCATGTCTATATTGAGTAGACCAGAATTTAATTTTCTACATAGACTCACCTACCACAAAGGGTTTGAAGTAGGTGCCTTCACCTGTAAGGAAAGTATGTAAGTCAGTCCTTCAGCCTGACGACTTCCTAATCACACACGAAAAAGGAAGCTAGCAGGCAAACTTGCAAGGGCGTGTGAACCAAGAGTTGCAAAGTGAGGGTCCAAGTGGCTCAGAGAAGAGAGCTTGTTTCTAATTTATCTCTAGGTCTGAACACCTAAAGAGGAAGAAGGAATCTGAGAAACCCTCAACATGATGTTACCATAGGTGAAAAAATGTGGAAAAAAGACAACAGACAAGGCATGGAAGACAAAAAAAAGGTACAGGATGCAAGAACTTCAGCGTGATTACCGTTATTCTCCCAAGTTCTTATACTGCCACCCAGCGACTATCATCATCATTATTATGTACACTGGGGACAATGCTGGTACACATTCAAATGGGCGGCTTCAGTCAAAGGTCTTCCTCTTGGTTTCAGCTCAGGTCACGATCTCCCAGCTTGTGAGTTTGAGCCCCATATGGGGCTCCGTGCTGACAGCTTGGAGCCTGCTTGGGATTTTCTCTCTCTCTCTCTCTCTCTGCTCCTTCCCCAGTTGCTTTCTCGCTTTCTTGCTTCCTTGCTTTCTTTCTCTCTCTCTCTCAAAACAAAAAAATTTTAATAAAAAAAATCTTAAACCAGAAACTTTAAAAATTAGTCATTGGAGAAAATGGCTTATGGAAAGGAGCACTAACAAAATAGAGCTAAAACTAGCAATCAGATCTAAAGTGCAAAAGTCTAGGAATCCCCAAAACAAACCGTGTGTTTAGATTTTAACCTGGAGGTGTCAGGAGTCACCAAGGGTCTCAAGCCGTGACAGGCGCAATGGAAGGGATCTTTCAGAAACACCAAATCGGTAGCAATGTTAGGATGAATCCGGCAGGCAAAAGGCGACGACCCGGATCCAATAAATGAGGTGTGTTCTTTCCAACGTGAGGCAAATGAAATTTTTATGAAATTCTCCACGTCAGTTTTGAAGAAGACAAGCCAATGTTGACAATCGAAGCATGAAAGGAAGGATGTGGCATCAAGGTCAGGAGAGGGTCTGTGGTGTTTCTTTTAATCAAACAGTTCAGAGACACGGCCTGTTCAATAATTTAACGTCTGATCTCAGTGCATCATGCCCATTGTACCTTTCTGGAACACCCAGGAAGCGGCAAAGAGGAGTGCAGGTCATCTGACTTCAATCGGAAGAGTTGTGATCAAGGACGCAGGCACCAGGCATTGCGCCCCAAATACAGCGGGACGGCTGAGTGGGGGTAGCACGCAGCTGGGACCAGAAAGGCGCACAGCCGATGGCACCGGCGACGGCGAGCAGGGTCTGGAGGAGAGACCCACGGGCTCCGTGCCCCTGCAGACCAGGATCCCAGACCCACGCATCTTGGAACATGCCGACAACTTACAAGGTTTCTCTTCCCTGCTCTGATTCAGGTGGCACCACCGGTCGGGGGGCAGGGCGGAGGTCTCCAGGGCCGCCGTCCCTCGCTCTCTCAGTCCAGCAGGTCACGCGTCTTAAAGAAGCTTGGCGTACCGCACCTTGCCTGACATCTCCCCTCCTCCAAGATGCCCCGCCAACTCTCCTCCTCGTGGCCCATCTGTGCCGTCTCCCACATTTCCACCTGACTGGGCTGCTCAGACATTGGAAAGTGAGCCACCTATTTATTTTCAAGTAATTACTAAAAGTAAACATTTAGCTCTTGGTGCCATCATCTCGTGCCTGAAGGACCAGGGCCAGCTGTCACAACCATGTAAAAAACGGGATAATAATTTTTTTAAATATTTTATTTATTTTTGAAGAGAGACAGAGTGTGAGCAGGGGAGGGGCAGAGAGAGAGGGAAACACAGAATCCGAAGCAGGCTCCAGGCTGCTGTCAGCTGTCAGCACAGAGCCCGACACGGGGCTCAAACTCATGAACCGTGAGATCACGACCTGAGCAGAAGTCAGCTGCTTAACCGACTGAACCCCCAGGCCCCCAGAACATGAAATAATCAGTAAAGAGGTTGGCAATCTGAAGAAAAGAGAAAGGGAAAGAGGCAGACGAGGTGGCAGGAATAAAGTCCGTAAGAAGGAGCAACTTGAGACTGTGCTGGCAACTGTGTGCCCAGGGCCGGGACGCAAGACTGAATGTTGGGCTGCAGACCTGGAGAGAAGATGTGAGGTTGATGCTTCCTCTACGGATCCAGCCTTCACTACGCCTTTAGAAGAACTGAACCAAAACGATAACCAGAGTCGGTAAAACGCCTAGGACAGGAAGAGGTAAGTAGTTAAAATATATGGGTAAACGAAGGCAGAGCCTGACGTCGCGGCTGCTGAGAAAGGCAGCGCTGAGTGGCCGCGGGGCCGGGTGCGCCAGCGGGAGCAGGTGTGCACACTTCACAAGTGGAGCTCCACCGCCATGGCCACGGCCACCTCGTCCGGGCCAGAGATGAGAGGTTTACGTTCCAGCATCTGCAGATTTTACTCCAAGTCTCTTGGCAACCAAAATACGGAGGAAAAGCACCAAAGGACAAAGGTATTCCTCAAATTGGTATCTATTTAATGCTGTCCTGCCAGGTCACACACACACACACACACACACACACACACACACACACACAGTCAGTGTAAGAAATACTGGCAAATGGAGGATGAAAACAAAGCTACGTTTGTTTCTTGTTCCCTGCGCCTGCGCGTGGCCATCAGTGCGCTATCAGACTGGGAGGTCAGCACGGTCTGAGGCGCAGGGAGCTTGTCTTCATGCACCAGTTAGCGGCCTTCCTATGAAAAGGGCTCTGCAGAATGTAGTTTGGGAAATAATGACTTAAAAACTAACAATGGTCAAGAGGGAAAAAATGCTCAGGTGTTCCGTTTTTCTCTGGTCCCGAGACCTAAGACGTGTCTATGCTGTGGGTTCCGGCGAAGGACACACCACCTGAGCGGCCAGCACACCCCCACGTCGGCCCTGCCATAAATACCCAAATAACATTTCTCTGACAAAATACATGGGCACGCGCATAAGACAAAGGAAAAACTGTACATGTGTATGTGGTTTTTTTAAGGCCAAGACTGTTGTCTGATTGTCTGAATACATGCTTCTCTAGCAAGATTAGATTACTGCACGCACTTCAAGTAATCTCAAAGAAATGTTCTAGGCTAATGTGTAAGCTGACTTCCTACAGCTTAAGGGTTAAGCTCTTTGGAAGAACATGCAGATAATCTATGCTGCCAATTAAGGACAGACTGATTTATTTTTCGCATAAACAAATAAAAAGACTGCAGTTTTAATCCTCTAATAAAAGCTCAGGATTTATGCTTGCACAGAAAACTGTGACTGATACATGGAGACGGGCAAAGGGAAGGTCAACAGGAATGGACATGTTTTCTCACCAAAGAGTCCACACAGGTCCACTCAAACAAAAGGTATCAAAGTTCTGCACTACAGAGCTCAGAAGTAAGTTTTTTATCCAGGAAGATTTTTAAAGCAGATGTTGCAAATTACCCATGAAAACCATGTAGAAGTTTTCAGTATTGTGCCCAAAAGCCAACTAATTTTAATGAAATGTAACTTCTTGGTGTACCTCCAAGATAAATTGGATAAAAAATTTAACACCAAGTAACTAAATGAGTTAAATAGGATTTCTGCAAAAAGCCAATTATATTTAAGGAATGTCTACCAAAAATAATGACTAGGTTTTCAGAGTAATTGATCTTAAGCTGCCCTTATAGAGAGCAGGACCACTCACGATGGAAGCCATATCCATTTTTGATGATAATGCCTTGTCTCGTTTTTATTCTCAACAGCAATAGGACACCCAGGGCAGTTTCGGGTCATTGAGATATAAAGGAAGGCCAAAGATGGTTTCATTTGTCCCCTTGTGAAATTGTTCTTATCAGGGAGATAGATCTTACACTCTGCTAGATACTAGTGAGGTCCCCATATGACCCTAAACGTCAGGTAAGGGCCCAGACCAGCACCAATAAGTTCTTCTGGCCAGCCCCTTACTCACCTGATCCCAGAGGTAGAGATTGGAGCAGAGGACAGGAAAGTGGCAATTACCCACCGGCGACAAGAGCAGTTCTGCCTTAGGCCAGATGTGCTCACACTCTGTGCAGCATGCACAGTACGTACTGGTGTCCCCAAAGAACAGGGAGCCCAAGGTAAGGGGGAGTCAACTCTACTCCCCTAAGCAACCCAGCCAGAATCAGGGTCAGTGTCAGCTCCCCCGCCTGCCTCCAGCCAAGTTCCATAAAACTACATCCACCTTTCAGCGTCCTGTGAGTTGGGAAAGTGTCTAGTCCTTCTGAGGAGCAGAACGAATTGTCCCCCTTCTGCTGCACTGTTCGTCTTTGGGCCTCAGTCTCTGACTCAGGCCCCCTGTTATTATCACATGAGGAATAGAAGACAACACGAAAATAACCAAAGATCTATGTTTTTCTTTTCTAAAACAACAGTAAACTTCTGTAGCCCAAGAGTGCAGACAATGAGACTGATATTCAGAATGTCTTTGCAAGTTGACACCCCAAAATACACCCTGAGGCTGTTTCTGGGATAAGGCCCATAGACTGTCTTCTGGTCAAAGTGCTTCGGGTCACTGTGGGCAATGTGGAGATCTAGATGCCAGTCTTCCAAGATGTTTGCATAAACAGTGCCCATCCCACGGCACTCTGGGATTCTCAAGTGGAAAAAAGACACTGCTAAGAGCTTCTGGGAGTGACTTGGCCACCCCTAACACGCCACCTTTACTTGCCAAGGCCTTCTGCAGGACATGGGCCAACCAGATTTCATAAGTACACACACGCTGAGCAACTGTTCATTCCAGGTTCTCCGCTGAGCGAGACTGAAGAGAAGTATGAGCCACGCTTCCCAGACTCAAGGAGCTAGAAGGCAAAACTGGACTAAGTATATATACACATTAGACACATAAACATGTAGGTTTGGGGTTCAGCCTTAGGCTTGAAGCCGGGCTACATCACATACCGCCGTGGTCACTTTGCTTACCTTTATAGCACATGAGGTGCTCTGCACAGTGTCTGTCCCAAAGTAATTCCTTAACAACCTGCAATTACTGTTAACTATAAAAGATCCAGAAAGCAAGAACAAAGTTGGCCTAACATACATCAGTCACTCTGTCTCTCTCTTTCTCTCTCTCTGTGTCTAACTATCTAAGGTATGTGAATGACATCAGTATATTCCTTAATTCCCATACTCCCCTCAAGCACCATTATTAACTGCATTGATATGTCAGAGTTCCTGTGACCTATAAAAGACTGGGTTCAAACTCTATCTGATGCCAAACCCACGCTCGATCCCCTACGGAACACTTGGGGCTACAATCTAGAACTTACTGTCCAATACGGCAGCCACTAGCCAGTGTGGCTATTTAAAGTCTAGTTCAATTAAATTAATGACAAATCTAGTTCCTTGGTCATACTAGGTCTCAAGAGCCACATGTGGCTTGTGGCCACCACACTGGACAGCAGAGATACAGAACATCCCACTAGCACAGAAAGTTCCACTGGGCAGCACTGATCTACATAAAAGACCAACAGAGAACACTATTTTTCACAGCCCAGGAAAACGGTATCTCTTAGGCTGAAGCTTGAGGAAGTGAAGGTAAGTGATCCATTCTATAGTCCTCAGTGAAGCTGCCCCAATCGTCGGAGCACCACTGAGTCCAACACCTACGTCTTCACTTTACGTCTCTGTTAGGCAGGAGTGAGGAGACCTCTGAAATCCTGGAGGCTGCTGTTATCTAGCTAGTTAACAGGCTTCCACCTCGCTCAGAGGAGGGTTCTTTTAAGAGTGAATCTGTCTCTGTTTCTTTAGTAAACTGCTGCCAAGAAAATAAAATTGCATGGAACACGGGAAAGGACGGTGTCAGGAACACCTCTTGGTCGCCTGCCAACGCCAACTGCCTCGTCCATCCACTTCAGGTCTTCTCACGTGCTTGCTTACAGGCTTGTTTGTGTTTTCTGCTGCTGAACACAGCAGCCAAAATGACCAAACATTTTAATTAGCCTCCTTTTCAAGAGTGCCTACATCAGTGGTTTCAAGTCAACACTTTGCCTCCTTCATCTCAAATCCACCAAACTTTCAACTAATTTTCAAAACATTTTCCTATCAATAAATGTAGTTTTGAACTCTTTCTGACCAATTACTCTCAAGTTCTCACTTGTTTTTCTCTCAAGTAGCTCCTCCTAGAGCAGCTCTTCCCACTCATCTGCCTGTTCCTGCCATCACAGACTCCCCGTGTTACTGCCTAACAGCCAAAGTTCACTGAATATTCCTTCCCATGAAGAATTTACAATGTGCTTCAGGAGAGAAGCCGGGGTACGGAGGGTAACCGCTCAAACCAGGAGATTACACATTCACGACAGACCGTCTAAGGATAGTGCCTGCTCTATAACTTTATATAAACTGTGGCACTTAACTACGGTTATTGCATTAACCAAATGAGGAGAACAGGAGACTGATGTGGCCCGAGTGCCCAAGCGGCCTAAGTAAAAGAACCAAAATATGAGGCTGTAAATGCCTCCAAAGTATAAAATTGAAATCTAAGGACAACCAAGGCACCTGAGTGGCTCAGTTGGTAAAGTGTCTTACTCTTAATTTTGGCTCAGGTCATGATCTCACAGTTTGGAAGTTTGAGCCCTGCATCGGGCTCTGAGGTGACAATGGAGCCTGCTTGGGATTCTCTCTCTCCCTCTCTCTCTGCCTCTTCCCCACTCTGGATCCTCTCTCTCTCTCTCTCTCTCTCTCTCTCTCTCTCCCTCCCTCTCTCTCTCAAAATAAGTAAAAATTTAAAAAAACCTAAGGACAACTGATTACAAAGAGCCAACGAGGCCTTAAGCCACAGCCAGTCAAGATTTCCTTTGCTTCTGCACCTTCTTAACCTAAGTGCTTCCCAGGCTCCTGTCCGGGGAGCACTCCTAACCACTTCCCAGGTGGCGCTCCCCAATTCAAAATGACAGTGCCGTGGGATGGGCACTGTTTATGCAAACATCTTGGAAGACTGGCATCTTTGCTCAATGAACTCTCAAAACGTTTCATATGCCTCAGTTTACCTCTTAAGAAGGTCTAAGATAAAGGGAAGACTTTTAGGAAGAGAGTGCCAAGGCAAGACAATGGCAGGAGCAATGATCATTTCTGAGTGAGTTCTAAGAAATCACAGTCTCTGAATTCCAGGAACAAAAATGGCATTGTATGTGTTACATTTTAAAAGACAGTGAATGACCCAATTTGACTAGAAGAACAATTTTCTAAACTTTGCTAATCATTGAGTTCTACTGACCCTCATTCTAGAATATTCCAGACCAGGAATGCTGACTTTACCCACTGCAAGGTTTATTCCATCAATCGTTGCCAATGAGGAGAAATGAACCAGGAGAAAGAAACCTCACACCATATGTATTGTGGGGATGTTATTTGCCTAATTAGAATAACTAACTTTACACAGCACCCTCCAGTTACACGGCCAACTCACATACTTGCAACCACAAGCACCAAATTTTACTGTCATCTTTAAATTTTTTTTTAATGTTTATTCATGTTTGAGAGCAAGAGAGACAAAGAGAGTAGGGGAGGGACAGAGAGAGAGAGGGGGAGACACAGAATCCGAAGCGGACTCCAGGCTCTGAGCTGTCAGCACAGATCCCGATGCGGGGCTCAAATCCATGAACCAAGAGATCATGACCTGAGCTGAAGTGAGACACTTAGCCAACTGAGCCACCCAGGTGCCCCTGGTGTCATGTTTAGACCTGAGTAAAGCACAGACTAGTAGTTCTACTAAAAAAAAAAAAAAAAAAAAAATTCCAGGGTCAATTGCCACCTTTGGTCACCCTGTTGTAAATGGCAGAACAAGATTTTTACACCCGGCCTTTGGACACCACACCATCACTGGCCAGGAAGCCAGGCCTGTTTAGCACTTGCTGACGAGGTCACGTTGTTCTTTTCTGCGGGTCTGTCCCTTACTGATGTCTCCCCCGGCTCCAATGTGGAGCTCAGTTAATCATCCTAATCTCCCGCACAGACAATTAAGTAGAAATATGAGAATACCATGCCTGACTGTTATAGACTCCACACTGTCACTATGTCCTTCTCCCTGATCAATTTTCCAGCACATTCACAGCATTTTCCCCAAGAGGCTGAGTCACTGTAATTCCTCACCATTGCAGGGAAACACAAGTTTCCCTGACTTACGATCAGTAGAGGTTTTTAAACATCTGAAGATGTAAATGTAAATACGTGTCTACCCAGCAATCTGTCCCGTGACGATCTCGAATGCACACAAAGGGCTTCACTGTGCTTCCCGTTTTGGTGTGCGACAGTTCACACACACGGTGGTCAGAGAACCACTCAAGGTGCCACTAATTTGCAAAAGGATTAAACGGCCTCAGATTTCTGAAAGACCCCGCATGCACTAGATCTCGTCTGGTCTGGGTTTTGACACTGCATGGTCCACACCACAAGGCTAATGCTCCTCATAAACCTGGAGGAACCAAGCCCCCCCCCACTCAGCTTGGGCGCCTCCCACCGATGTGTATCTGCAGGGTCTGCCGGAAGCTCCCAGCTGGAGTAAACCAGGGTGTGCCTCCCCCTTGAAAGACCTAAACAATAATTTAAAAGTGAGCTAGAGAGAAGGAAAGAAAAAAGGAGCTCCCAACTACAGTCAGAATGGTTTCTTAACTTTCTGAAAGACTGAGACCAGAACAGAGTCTGCTTTTCAAAGGGGGCCCTTAATTTTCCTTAATTCGAAACTATATCTCAAAGTACATTTTCTTCGTATTCAGAAAGGGATAAATGGAAGACAGAAAAGCAATGAGGCAGGCTTCCCCAGCTCCTGGCCCCGAGAGAACCTTCCTGCGCATTTCTCAAGTTCACCAACCTTTTCTTTTCAGTATTTATGAAAACATCGCAAAAAATCACATCGACCTGATTTCAGGGACCCATATCCTTCGCTTCCTGCCTTCATCGTGAAGCTCTAGCATGTGCGTCCAACACCAGAATGCACTTTCTTTCCATCTTCAGTAAGAGCGACCCAACACGACAAGCGAACCAAACGCACGTCGCGGTTCCTTCAAAGCGAGCCCTGTGGCTACGGAAGGAAAATCAAGTGCGATGAACAGGAACCGCTTCACCCGTTAGCCAAGAGCATGTTTACGGGGCTGAAAAATGAAAAGTTAGGGCAACGGCCGAGCTGGCCTCAATCGCCTTGAGTTTAATGTCCCATCAGACAGTGAGGCCCCGTGTTTAATGTCGTGTTTACCCACATGCCGCTGACGAGCTCCGTGATGACTCCCTGACTGAGGAAAACAATCCGTTAGGGTGCAGCACGGAATCGAGGCTACTTATTTTCACTTTGTAAGAAAGACAGCTGAGAGATGACTTGTTCAAAGGAAGGCAAAAGACAATCAAGTGTCACGGGCTCAAGATCAGCCAGCTGGCACCAACGGCCGTGCCAAGCAGGCGCCCAGTTCATAATTCAAATGCTGGGAGGTTTATCATTCAAATGATTAACTTCCTGTAGCAAACACTTACCGTGATGCCAGGCACATGAGCCAAAAATGCTATTACATTCTGCCTAGAGGTCGCAGTAAGATAAAAGCCCAAGCAAGCCATCTTCTAGAAACTCCCCATTTATCCACGTAGGGTTTCCCAATGCGGTAGCCCCTGGCCAACGAATGTGCTGTGCTGTGACTGAAACGCAGTACAATATTCCCTCCACTCTCATGACCAAGAGGCCTGGGACTCTGTTGACCAAAAGGACATTTTTTAATGTTTATTTTTGAGAGAGAGAAAGAAAACAAGCAGGGGAGGGGTAGAGGGAGGGGGAGACACAGAATCCAAAGCAGGCTCCAGGCTCTGTCAGCACAGAGCCCGACGCGGGGCTTGAACTCACCAGCTGTGAGATCATGATGTGAGCCGAAGTTGGGCTCTTAGCCAATTGAGCCATGTAGGCGCCCTGATGAAAATGATGCTTGTAGCTCAGGTACAATTCTCTAAGATGGGTCGATGTGTGTGACCCCGTGTGAGTCACACCAGACCACGCTGATACCAGGTACTGACCTGCTATCGTTCACGGCAGAGACGGGACTGGACAGATGAGTGTGGACGGAAGACGCGTGGTGGACGGCTTTCAGCCTCCATCCGGCGCGGGTGCAGCTGAAGTAGGCCAGACCCCTGGACAGCAAGCAGAGACGACAGTGGGCAACGGAAAGAGTTTGTCAAGGCTCTCCGTCCTGGCCTACTTTTGAATTCTGTCCCACTCTGTAATAATCACAAAATTCACACTGCCCCAAAACTGATTAACTGCAAGATTAAAAGAGAACCACCATCCACAGTGAAAAGACCAACCCCAGGTGGGAAATAAGGAGACGAAAAGAAAACAGCATGTCAGGCAATTTGGAGATAAAATTCAGGAAATTCAATATTCACTGTTAATTTTCACACGAATCCCTTATACTGTTTTCTTTTCTGTCTCTAGCCAGCTGTGCTTTTTAATAGGACAATTATTTGCTATTCAGATGTATTCCAATTATTTCTTTAAAAAAAAAAAATCTTCTATAGGACAATCAAGTTGGTCCATCTGAGAAAACTTCTCTCCACTTTTTATTGCCTCGTGTGGCATCTACGAAGGTAATTCTGATTATGCAGAATTAAATTATTCATCATGATTAACAACAATCGCTTTAACAAGTTAAGATGGAGAGTGTTTGTAGCTTTGCTTCAAGTGCAAACAAGGAGAACCAAACAAACTGCGGAAGGATTGGAAATTGGGTGACGCGGGCCAGGCCAGAGGGGAGGCAACTGCCAAGCGAGACGGGCGCTGGGGGCGCCACTCACGTCTGAGCGCCCGGGTCAGTCGCAGAGAGGGCCCGGCACAAGCTGCACCACGAAAATGAGTTTATTAAATTCCAGCAAGGCCTCCAGCTGCTCATTCGCTGGGAATACTCTAGAGAAAAGCACCAGGAGCCGCGTCCTTTAGGACCACTTGAAAGCAGCAAAACTACGGTGTTTAATGTGATGTGCACTGGAGACGCTGGTTTATTAAAAGTTGTTCTTATTTTAATGTGAGTTACTTGTGCTTCTGAGACCAAGCACTCCGAGGGGTGTGTGCCTGTGTGTGTGCGTGTGTGCGTGTGTGTGCGTGTGTGTGCATGGGTATGTGTGCGTGTGTACTTTAATGACAACATTCTCCATTAGTGTGCCTGGGCCTCTTCTTTTATTTTTTTTTTAATGTTTTATTTATTTTTCAAAGAGGAGAGAGACAGCATGAGCAGGGGAGGGGGCAGAGAGAGAGGGAGACAAAGACAGGCTCTAGGCTCTGAGCTGTCAGCACAGAGCCCGATGCGGGGCTCGAACCCATGAGCCCTGAGATCATGACCTGAGCTGAAGTCGGAAGCTTAACCGACTGAGCCCCCCAGGTGCCCCTACCTGGGCCTCTTCTACCTACAAGTATAATTAATGGATAAAGAAGTTTGGTGACTTTTCTCTATCTCCACAAGCTAATTAGTGCCACCATGTTTGTTCTTCATTCTTCTCATTTCCTGAGACTATTTCCACGAGGGCTAAGGTTAATCAAAACTGCAGCTACGAGATATCGGTTTCACAAGTGGCGAGCCTGCGCTGGCTTAACTCTCTTTCACCTCCTCCTCACAGGGGACAAGTGTCCAAACCCTGATATGAAAGCACAGAGAGAGGACCCTGACGCTAACACGCGTCCCCACTTTACTACTGACTGCAAGCCCGTGATGAATCACATGTTTTTCTGTTTTCAAAAGTGTTCTGGAGGGGCGCCTGGGTGGCTCAGTCAGTCAAGTCTGACTTTGGCTCAGGTCAGGATCTCACGGTTCGGGAGTTCAAGCCCCCGTCGGGCTCTGTGCTAACAGCTCAGAGCCTGGAGCCTGCTTCAGATTCTGTATCTCTGTCTCTCTCTCTATCTCTCTCTCTCTCTCTCTCTCTCTCAAACATAAATAAACATAAAAAATTGTTTTAAGTGTTCTGGAAAAGTCGGGTTAAATCGTGAATGCCCTAGTGCTCACCTGGGAAGAGGCAGAAAGCAACTTTCTCTCAATTTCCTGGGAACTAAGGGATGACCTACTTCTCCCCAAATCAAATGATGTGTTGTGTTTTTAATCTTCATTCTCCTCGACCTTTTTTGGCACACCACACTCCTTAGCACTCCCTCCTTACTGGACGCTGCCTTTGGCTTCTATGGTAACACACCCCTCGGTCCTCCACCTGTCATCTGACTGCCGCCACTGCTCCACACGGACACGCTGACCTCACTCTCCCTCCCAGGCTGCATCTGTGCACTCGCTACCCCCAGATGCAACCATCCATCTACCATCTTCTGTCACGCCTCTAAGAAAATCCATTCCTTGCTCTGGTCTGCTACCACCTCTGTGTATTTGAAAATCAAATCTCTCTTGACAACTCATTCTTCATCCAATTCTGGGACCATAGCTCTATCATTCTATCACCCAGATTTCCAGGAAAAAAGAATGGGGTTGTCATTTTTAAGAGAACTACATACCCAAATGATTAGCTTCCCAAACTCGTTACTGTGGTGACGGCCCTTCAGGAAAAGAGTAATAACTGGGGAATTAGCCAAAACTGAAGCAATGAGGTATCTGTTCACAAGTGGTTAGACTGTGGTTTTTCTTAGCATTCACGGAATCTAGTTTTTCATCCCAGTTTTGATGAAATTTTACAGATGGATTATATGTCCTAAAGCTTCATATATCCTCTCACTGACCTTGAAATCAAGAACTGTCTCAAAATATGGTCTTTGAGAGGGACCCTGAGCACAGAGGTCAACCTCCTGGGAACGCACTCTAATTCGATCACACGTTAGACATAGCGCTTCAGAGAGCGGGGCATCAACCACCACCACCCCTTCCTGAGGATGATCAGACGTGACCCTTTCCGCACGGCGCATCTTTCTGTCACCGGGAATTTGAGAGTTGAGTGTGCTCCGCGCTAGAAGAGATCCCGGCTGAGTCGGGTTTTTCTTCGCGGAGATTTTCTACTTCACTGTTATTAGATGGAGAGCGTTTCTCAGGGCCCACAGTTGCCGTAAATATGCCCCTCTACTTTATGTCGAATTCCAGCCGGCAAACATTTAGCACGAAGGTGCCAGCAACCTACACATAAATACACCAGCACCCGTGCGGGGGAGCTCTCTGTAGTGGGTGCGATCCTGGCCCCACAGCCTAAGAGCTGTACCACCTTGGGCAAGTCAGTTCACCTCTCTGTGCCCAGAATTTCGCTTCCACAAAACACGGAGCACAGGCGTCTCGGCAGCAGCCAGGGCGCAGCAGGAGCACGAAGCCCGGCCTGAGGGGCCTACTGCGAAGCAGGCAGGATCCTGCCTTGGAGGTGGTCCGCAGAGCCGGCAGCACCAACACGAGGGGCCCCGGGCCGGAAGGCGAGATGTAAGCATGGGTTCCTCACATTCTGTGACGTGGGGAAAGGACATCTTCCTGGGGACAACGGTCCTGCCCTGTGAAAGGCAGCCTCCAAGGAGGACACTGTCATTTCCATCTGAGGCCTGAGACCCACGACGTGGCCATGACCTTCAAGCTGGAGCGCTCTCCGCACCTGGACCGGCTGGTACTTTCTCCAAAGATTCTTCCTTGCAGAGGCTCAGGCTGGCTCGGGCTGGCCGCCTCAGGAATCAGGGGCTCCACGCTGCTCCCACGCCAGACCAGTCTCTCACATACAAAGCTATGTATTTCTGAGGGAGGCCACTTCTTGGAGCCGTCTCCCAATTAGCTTTAACTATTTTTTTACTTGAAAGAACATATACACACATACGTGTGTGTTTAATCACGTGTTTATACGGTCATGTGCACCATCCAGCTGCCTGGCTAGATCCCTGTTTCCAATGACATCATACTCATGTGTGCATGATGCATGCTTCTTCCTTCCTTTTTTTTAAATTTTTTTATGTTTGTTTATTATTAAGACAGAGAGAAAAGAGCAGGAGTTGGGGGGGGTGGCGACAGAGTGAGAGGGAGACACAGAATCTAAACCAGGTCCAGGCTCTGAGCTGTTAGCACAGAGCCTGACGTGGGGCTTGAACCCATGAACTGTGAGATCATGACCTGAGCTAAAGTCGGGAGACTTAACCAGCTGAGCCTCCCAGGTGTCCCACCCTCTTCCTTCCTTGAGTTTTTCCAGCTTCTAATCAAACGAGTCAATGGCATAAGACCAGAGGGGACTAAAAGGGTCCTCAATGCCACGTGAGGTCTGAACACAGAGACCCCTCCCACGCTTCCTGGTGCGCTGAAGCATGAGGCTCCTACACAACAGAAGTCATGTGGGAAGGGCACCATGGCCAAGGAGATGGGGGCTGCAACGACAGGAAACGGGGTCGTGTGGGAACCGATCCTCCGCAGCTTGTTACAGTTGTTCAATAATTATTCCTCTGTGGTGTTTGGGTTATTATAATTCCACCAAAAATGCAACTAAGACATCACTCTGGAATCAAAAATCCAGGGGCGCCTGGGTGGCTCAGTCAGTTAGCATCTGACTTGGGCTCAGGTCATGATCTCACTGTTCATGGGTTCAAGCCCCACTTCAGGCTCTGTGCTGACAGCTCAGAGCCTGGAGCCTGCTTTGGACTCTGTGTCTCCCTCTCTCTCTGCCCTTCCCCTGCTCATGTTCTGTCGTTCTCTATCTCTCAAAAATAAACAAACATGGAAATAAGATAAAAAGGAAAACAACAAAATACCAATAATGATTGTTCCTAAGCATGCAGGCAACTAAAAGATATGTTCACATCTTAAACAAACAAACCAAGAAACAACCTGTTTGCTTGCTGGTCAATCTGAATCTCCCTGGACCACTTATCTGTCACTTAGCCCACACCTACCCCTCATTTCTCTGCTCAGTAAGACTGGAGTTAGGCGACCACACAGGACTCCCAGGCCACCTCATCTGGTGTCCTGTTACTACTAACACGTCACTGGCACAGGAGGCTAAGAAGATGAGAGAACTCTGTCCTCTCTCCCTCCTCCCCTCCTTCCTTCTCCCCCTCTGTGTCTCTCTCTCCACCTCTCCTGGCCCCTGGCAGGGTCTCTGAAAGTTGCTGGCTTCCTCACTCCAGTCCCAGCACGGACCAGGGAGCCCCTTTTCCCAGCTCTCCTCAGCCTGAGTGAATCCTCACCCGTCCCAGCCACGGGAGGAGGGTGGGGACACTCTTCCAAATGGCCACGCCCCCTTGCTGCACCTTGCAGGAGCCAGTACTTGCGTTTTGGACTCTGATAACACCATCTCCTCCCTGTCCTCTTAGAGGTCTGTGCTCACGGCAAACTCCTAATGTTACCAAGTTCTGGGTCATCTTGCCACCCCCATTCTCCCCTTCCTGCTCTTCTGATATTTTTAGAACTATTCTCTTGATTAGGTCCCCTCTTTGTGGAATGTCTAGGTGTTTATTTCCCTTAAAGGCCTCGCACTGACATAGCACTCTGTACCAGGAGGGATCCCAGGAAATACTCGTTCTGAGCAGGCGCTCTGGCATTGATCTGCTGCCCTGTTGGAGCTTGGATGGTGTGATGTCCTCATCAGCCGAACTGGCTATCCAGCCAGCTGTGGCTTAAAATGGCATTATAATTAGTTAATCGCCGGTGGGATCTTGAGATAAAAATTCTATCAAAGAGAAGACTTTGGGAAACCAAGTGCCTACTTCATTTAACTGTAACTTCCAGCAATGATGATTTAAAGGACTGTAGGGTAGGTAGTTGCTTCTGAGTTCGCGGGATATACAGAAAAAAGGGTATCTCAGAGGTTTAAACTCCCAGTTCAGAGAACCAAAGAGCTTCGATGGAAAAGTAGCTAAAAAACAAACAAACAAAGAAACCCTCATCCCTCTCATGACGACAAACACTCAGGTCTTCAGCCAGAGCGCGTGGGGCTAAAGATCACGCCAAGGATAAAAGAGCAAGTCGAGGCACAGATTTGCAAGGTAGACACAGTCACCAAACTGGGCAGCAGGGCAGATGGGCTGTCAGAGAGCGCCCCCTACAGGGACCCTGGGGGGTGACCAATCTGCTGGAAAGAGAGAGGAGCAGCCCACTGGGTCATCTGGTCTATATAACTGGATCCTCCCGAGGTCTGGTGAGCAGACGCTGACCTGAGTCACCACGACCGGAGAAGCACACAGCCCCTCACCCAGACCGGAAGGAGGCCTTTGCCTGGGTCACAGCCCCTTCACCAAAGAGGAGGCCGGCTCCCCTTAAGGCTGGATCCTACTGCACCCACTCTTCCGTACTATCAGTCCTCCCACACCCTCCTCGGAGGCACCTGTGGCCATTTATCTGAGTGGCTGTACACTTGGGAGACAGAAAACCAGACCACTGGGATTTATTATGCACTTGGCCTGTGTGGACACTAATCTCTAGGGAAAGTCGCTGTGATCTGCTGTCACAAAGGAGACCGCCCCGTTTCCGCAGTAACAGAGTTGGGGCCGTCCCTCCCACAGTGGGTCCCAGACCCAGCTTGTACGAATGGGTCCACTTACTGAAGGCGTAATTGGATGATCAATTCTCAGCAGGAAGCAGACACCACACTGGCTGCCTGACCAAAGGTAAGAAGGGCCAATGGATGTCAACAAGGTGCCACCACACCCTCTGCTCCCAACTAGTAAAACAAAAGCAATGCTATACTCTTTAGGAAACCTATTAATTCAGTCGTACCATAGAAATACCATAAAAGACTTGGAAATGGGGGTATTGGTAACTAATACCACATCCCTATTTAATGCACCTATTTGGTCCAGGCAGAAGGTAGATCATGTTTATAAAGGACAGTCGTGCCTTCCTACACAGACTCATTATTTTTTGTATGGTATACAGTTGCCTTACAGATAGAAGGTCCAAACTTCCTCTGAATTGAATACACGTTTTTCCTACCACAACTGTACCTTTTGCAACTACTTTTGATATATATATACTCTTAATACATCCTTCAGTGTTCTTGCACTTAGAGACAAGGTTTACAGTGTCAGAAAGCACAAAAAGAGAGGATCATGTTAGTGGTGTTTCAAATATTTTATGAACATTCTAAGCACAACTGGTATTTCACTTTAAGAATCTAATAAATATTTCAGAATGGCATTTCATTTGTTTTACGCTGACATTTGGTATTAGCATGAAAGGGCTAGAAAAAGAAATTTTAAAATGTTCCCTCCACTCCCCGCTCGAGTCCTTATATGTAGAGACCAAACTGATTTATAATGTTCATAAGAGTTATTTTAAGTCCTCACCGACTGCAGAAGGATCTGAACCAGCAGCGCAGAGGTGAAGTTCACGGTTTGTCTCCTAAATACACAGAGCTACACTTGACTGTAAATGCTTTTCAAATTTATTTATTTAATGTGTTCAACTGAGTCCTATCTCAACCCACGCTATTTATTCTATGTGATTTATTCTATTTATTCATTCTATGGGATGCCACTGGGACAGGTGCCATTTCACAGATGAATAAGAAGTGAGATAGAAAAATTTATTATTTTAATTAAATCATATTTTTTAGGAGTCCTTTGCCTTAAGTCCTTGAATGCCCATGATATTCAACCTCAAGTTCTTCTCAGCACAATACAGTCCTCACAGAGAAGCCAGGGGAAAATAGAGGTCTACAGGATCCCAGAGCAGAAGCTGTACAGAATCTCCAGATAGTGAATGCATTTTCTTTTGGAGAGAGAGCAGGTGGTTACTGAGACTCTTAAGCAGGCTCCATGCTCAGCGTGGAGCCCACATGGAGCCCGCTCTTCCAACCATGAGATCACGACCTGAGCCAACATCAAGTTAGACGCTTCACCGACTGAGCCCCCAGGAGCCCCCAGACAGCGGTTCTTAATTCTGAGTGCACATCCTCCCCATTATATAAGGCATTAGTACCTGTCAGGAGTGGGGTCGTGCAATGGCCTGTGTTGGTTCAGGTAGAAACTACATGCTTCCTCTCCTTCCCGCTCTCCAGCTAAACCCTCGGGTCTGGTGAATTACAGTCTAAGGAAGGGTCAGCTCTGTTTTCTCTGCTTGGAGGTCTCCAACCTCCTATTTCCAAAGCTCTTCTCCACTTCCAAAGCTCTTCAGAGTGGACATAAATTGAGGTTCAGCCACAAAACAAAATAACATAACATTCAAAAAACACCACCATTCCTAAAGGAAAACAACACACTGGAAGTATAATTTCTTGCTGGAATTTGCACCACATTATAATAGATGATCCAAAAGTTTAAATTAGCATTATATATACTAGATATAGGTGGTATAAGGATAGTATCAGTAAGAAAAAAAAAGCATCAAACAGAAGCATTATGTATAAAATATATAATAGCTGAAATATGGGAACAATAGATGGATGTGATAGATTCTGTTTAAAAATGCACACTCCCGGGTGCCTGGGTGGCTGTTGGTTAAGCGTCCGACTTTGGTTCAGGTAATGATCTTATGGTCCGTGGGTTCAAGCCTGTGTTAGGCTCTGTCCTGACAGCTCAGAGTCTAGAGCCTACTTTGGATTCTGTGTCTCCCTCTCTCTCTCTCTCTCTCTCTCTCTCTCTCTCTCTCTCTCTCTTTCTCTGTCCCTCTCCCACTCATGCTCTCTCTCTCTCAGAAATAAATAAACATGAAAATGCACACTCCCATCCCCCAAACCTTCATGGAAAGAGTGTGTCTCCCCACTTTTTGCCTTTTGCCTCCACGTGGGATTGTTTGGGCCAGTGTAATCTTTCAGACATGACACTAGGCTTAAAGTGTATTTGTGTGGTCAAGTCTGTACTCTTGTCCTTCTGCTATCAACATGAAAAGAATATGTCTTAGGTAGGTCGCTAGCCCCAAGAGGAAGATGAGAGGCACATATTTTTAAGTTTACAATACAGTAAACTAGAGACAATATACTGTACAGATCTCTAGAGCTTATTAATCTTACATAACTAAACTTTCATGCCCGCTGAATAACACCTCCCTGTTGCCCCCATCTCCCGGCAACCACCATTGTATTTTCCACTTGTGTGTGTGTGACTATTTTAGATACCCCACACAAATGGAATCATGCAATACTTGTCCTTCTATGACTGGTTCATTACTCTAAGCACAAATGTCCTCCAGGGTCATTCATGTTGTTGCCAAGGTCAGGATTTCCTTTTTATGAGGCTGACCAATATTTCACTACATGTACACACTACATTTTATTGATTCATCCATTGACAAAGACTTAGGTTGTTTCCATATCATGGCTATGGTGAATAATGTTGCAGTGAGCATGGGGATGTCAATATCTCTTCAAGATCCTGACTTCAATTCTGTTGGATAAATGCCCAGAAGTGGATTTCTTGAGGAACCTCCTACTGTTTTCCAGAGCAGTTGCCCCATTTTACATTTCCACCAACAGCGTACAAGGGTTCCAATTTGTCCACATCCTCAGCAACACTTGTTATCTTTTGTTCTGCTTTGTTTTTTTATAATAACCATCCCAACAGGTGTGACGTAATATCTCACTGTGGTTTTCTTCTGTGTTTCCATGATGATTAGTGATGTTGAGGACAAGTTGCAGAAGAACTTTTAATTTTAATCACGATCACTTTTGTGAACATAGTTCTAGAAAGATATCAAAGAGAAAAGCTGTATCTTCATGAGGGAGATATCCAAACTGTTCCCACACTGCTTTACCCTGTAGTGGAGGTCTTTCTGTCTGACCTGCATTTGAAAAGAGGACCAGGCCATGGATAAGAGCAGGCTACTGGGCTATTCCACTGGGGAGCGGCTGTGTGATCTCTCTGCACCTCATCTCCTTATCTGAAAGTCATAATAATTGTTACTACTTCATTCCATTGTCACTGGAGAGTAAGTACCCCAATTGATAAGACAAGTTTCCTGAGAGGTAAACAAATATCCCCTTCACACTATCAGATTGGATAAGCCTCACACTTCATAGTTACCAACTGTTTCTGACTCTGACTGAAGACCACGAAATAAATCTGTGGAGACACAGACAGAATGGCCCCTGGGAGTCCCACTCCCACGGTGATGGATTGCACAACACTGTCAATCCAAGCGCACTCGTAGGTGGGACTTTTTAGATCAACCGAAAACACTAAATCAAACGTGCCAAAGAAATGAAGACCCACACACCAACTTGTATACCACACGAGACAAAGACTGCATCTTCTATTTATTTTTCATTCACACACAGCAACTATTAGGGCAGTTTATTCACACCAGACGTCCAAGGTCACCATTAATTCTGCTTCCGAGCTAAGGTCCCTCTCTAGGAAACCTTCTACCCACAGTAATTCTTGTGGAAAAAAAGACACTCCTTTAAAAGTTTCTAGCAAACTTTTATCCAAATGCTCCAGCGTTTTTATATGTCTCACATTTCTGCTGTTAGGAATTCTTCAGTGACATTTGAAGATGTTTTTCTGTCTTTCCACTTAGTTGAATGGTTCTAAGAAACACCATTTTACCTAAACACTTTGAACGTTTCTCAGGACACAAGAACATTAACTAGAACGTTTAAAAAGTCATATATAGTAATGTTTTATAACATGCTAAAATAATGTTTCTAAGAATTAAATAAGAGTGGCTATACAAAATGGAATGGTCTAGCATACGTAGAGTTCACTTCAAGAAGATAGCCATACAATCAGCTTTATACATTCAAACAGCTCATTTGAAAAGTATGGCTGCTCTTTTTTCACGTTGGAGGAAATTTCCAGTAAGATCTCTGCATCGTCCTTACTTAAGACTCAGGTGACTTCGGACAAGTGTCAATCGAAGCTCCTTCCCTTCCCATCACATGCTGTCACATAGGCCAAAGCGGGGAAAGGCAGGTCGAGGTTTTCATGGCCTGCCCAGCAGCGGGCCTAGCTTTCATCAGACAGCTCATTAGTGCCAACAGGCTGATTGACAAGGTTACCCCAAACTCAGACAAGGAGCCAAACCGATCATTTGCATATTAAATTAATGACATTCAGAGTAGCATTTGGTGTTCCTAGGGGGACAGAAGAAGAACAAACTGTAATTTTCACAATCATTAATTGTTTAAAGGAAACTGGAGATTTTTCGCAACACTTAGGATGGTTAAGGAATTTCAATTTCATAGAGAAGAGGAGGAAAGCTGGAAAATTGTGCAAAGGCAGCCTTGCACCGATTTTGCTTGAGGTTCAAGGGCCAAGGGTGTCTGCTGGACGGTGACAGCTGACAGAGCCACTGCGGCACCTGCGCCCGGATGAGGGACGGGGGACAGAGAGCAGAGGTGAGGGTGTTAAGTACTGACCTTCATTTGTGCACTTTGCTCCTGGGGGGTCAACCTACATGCCAGCGAGAGTGTCAGAGCAGAACTCAGCTGATTCCTTGGCCCCAGACTCCTGTAGCTTCCAGAGCGGGGTCTACCAAGCCCCCCCGACTCCTGCCGACCGCAGATTCTGGCACTCACCCATCCCCCTGAAGGGGCAATACACGAGCTGGCCTCGTGTCCTGGGAACCCGGGGACCAGGCTGGGTTCGTTTCCTGCAGCTATCAAGACAAAGTCCTGCACACTGGGTAGTTAGATGCAGAAATGTGTTCTCTCTCAGTTGTGAAGGCTGGAAGCCCAAACTCTCGGTGTGGGTGGGGGGCGTGCTCTGCGACGGTGCGTCTAGCCTCTTCCAGCTTCTCATGGTGGCCTGGCAGCCTGGGTGCTCCCCGGCCTGCAGGTACCCCGCTCCAACCGCTGCCTCCACATTCGCATCACTGACCTCCCCTTGTTCTCCAGGTCATCATGCGGCCTTCTCGGACGGACAGCCGTCGTTGGATTCAGGACCTGCCCTAACCGGTATGAAATCATCTTAGCTAACTATGTCTGTAAAGACCCCATTCCCAAGGAAGATTACATCCGGAAGTCTCTGCCTTTTTGCTGGTGACTCGGATCTACTCGGGCACCCACTCTGAGACGTTCCTGCCTCATTTCTTTGTGTCCTCATTTCCAGGCTTGTCTCTTCAGACAAATTGGGCTTTGCTTCCCTAATTCTCTGAGAAACTGAAGAACAAACACCACCTGCATCTCGACACCCGGGACCAAGAGAAAGTGCCGACAGCGATCTCTGATGCTGACCGCCCCTCTGGCTCCGATGTCTGCCGTGAGAATCTCCGTGTGGGCTCCCTCCGGTGCAGAGCAACCCCCTGGGACGGCCCCCAGCCTTGACATCAACTGCCTGCCCATCCGACTTCCCGAGGTTGTGCTAGGCTGAGCCCGGCTCCACCACAATACTGCCCCCCCGCCCGCTGTCCAAATAGAAGGCTGTCCAGAAAGGCAAAACCCCCACAAGACCCCATCCCACACTGTCTTTTCCAGATACTTCTATATGAATTTTTTTAAGTTTCAAAATTTGGTTAATTTGAAACATGTGAAGCATAGAGAAAAGTGCACAAATCTTGGAGGTTTGATTTCCTGCACAAACTACACACATGTCCTTCTCTGAATCACTGCATTCTCTGCTCTGTGCGGTCCTTATTCGGGGACCCAGGATGCCCAAGCAGCCACTATCCGGAACACTGCTGGCCCTGGAGGCTTTCCCACTGCCCTTACGTGACCACTTTCACTCATAATTCACTGGACCAAACTAATCACACAGCCCGCTCCCCACCCCCCACCCCCAAGGACCAGAAACTGCTTTGTCCCATGTGTCTAGAGGCTGGAGAGCCTGAGGATATTTAATGACCTGAATTGGCCATGCCCTGAACTAGGTGGGCAAGCCCAGAATTAGGCGTATTAATGCATCAGTGAAGAAGGGACGGACTCACTCAATCAATGAGGTCACTGGAAAAACAGGTCAAAACAATCTTGGTAGGACTACAAACATCTCTGGAGGCTCCTGGGAAGTGTTGACTCCCAAGCCGTTCAGTTTGTTAGAACTCGGCTCCTTGAAATTGTTGCTTCACCTAATGGGGATTAACTTTAAAGATGCCCTGCTCTGGATTCAGAATACAACTTCTTAACTTTCTAATTAACGACATACACAAGCCTTATGAACTTTGCAGACTTCTGGCACGTGGAAAATCCACGTCATGATGCAGGACAATTCTAGACAATTCTCTCAGCACAGACATGCCCTCACACTCCCAAGTCACCAGCGTGTTGTCAGTCCCCACAGATGAGTGCACCTGGGTCAGACGTGCCTCCAAAGGGAAGTCTGTACACCTCTGTGCCCGACTTGACTTGTTCAAAATAATCGCTTAGCGATTGATCCATGTTTTATGTTTATCAAGAGTTCGCTGCTTTTTATTGCTCAATACTCATCAGTAATATAAATATGCTATAATTTGTTACCCACGTGGATGGACACTTGAGTTGCATTCATTTTTTGGCTCTTATAAACCCAGCTGCTATAAATATCCTCTTGTTCACGGACACATACCTTGTGTAATATCTAGGAGCGGAACTGCAAGAGAGTAGGAATGTGTAAATTTATAAGAAACTGTCAAGCAGTATTTTTTAAAAGATGGACCATTTTACACTATCACCTGCAAAGTATGAGAGTTATAGTTTTTTCCTATTCTTGTCAGTTTTTTTTTTAATTTTAGCTATTTCTGGTGGGAATATGAAGATACTTGTGGCTTAAATTTGCATTTAAGAGATGACTAATGCTGGTGAACATCTTTTTATGTATTTATTGGCCATTGTTAAAATTGTCTTTATAAACAATTCAAGTCTTTTTATGATTTTTGATTAGGTTCTTTTTTTTATCTATCTTTGTGCTTTGTACATTTTTGGCAACATTAATTGGTTAGATACATACGTTGTAAATATTTTTTCCTAGTCTTTAATTTGTATATCAATTCCTTAATCATAATTTTTAGTGAACAGAAATAAATGTTCAATTTTGATGAAGTCTCATTAACCAATTTTTTTCTCTTATGGTTTTTACCCTTTCTGGCATCGGAAAAGCATCAACATTTTATGTTTATATTGGAAGATTTAAGTTTTATAATTACATTTGAGTTTACACTTTAAGCTTGGTCTACAATCACCCTCAAATAATTTGAGCACAGAGTGCATGGGTCATTTTCTTTCATACAATTTTCTAGCTGTTTCAGCATGTTTCTTGGAAATAATTCTTCCCTCCAATGAATTTCTCTGGTGACTTTGCAAACATTAATGGGTCATATCACTGGGAGTATCTTTCTGGACTCTGTTTCATGGATCTGTTTTTGTGCCCTTACATTGAAATTTCATTTTCTGGATTACTATAGCTGGGTAGTAAGTCACAAAATTACATATTATAATTCTTTCTAAAAATCATTTTGTCTTTTCTAGCTCTTTTGCATTCCTATAAATATTTTAAAATCAGCTTGCCAATTTCTGCCCCCAAAAGCCTGCTGTAATTTTTACAGGGATTGCACTGTATCTGCAGAACGAATTCAGAGAGAACGTGCTTCCTGATGATATATTAAGGGTTTTGACCCATGAGTATGTACGTACCTTCCTAGTTTTAGATTTCCTTTCATTTTTCCTTGTAGTATGTTATAGTCCTTCTTGCAAAGTTCAGCCACATATTTTAGATTCATTCTTGGGTACATTTGGGGGGTTTTTCCTTCT
This sequence comes from Suricata suricatta, assembly GCF_006229205.1. Taxonomy (NCBI): domain Eukaryota; kingdom Metazoa; phylum Chordata; class Mammalia; order Carnivora; family Herpestidae; genus Suricata; species Suricata suricatta. The sequence goes on from NC_043713.1 coordinate 6,977,382, forward strand.
AACATAAATAACATTTAAAATTGTTTCCTTCTTTATAATAGAGAAACAAATTGAATCTGTATATTGATCTTCTATTCTGAACCTTGTTCACTTCACTTCGTAGTTCTTGTAAGATTTTTTTAGGTTTCTTTGGGTTCCTATGGACACAATAATGTCATCTGCAAAAAAAAATATTTTTTACTTCTTCCTTTCCCATCTTAATGCCTTTTATTTCTTATTCTTTCTTATTGGCCTTGGCTAGGCCCTCCAGTGCATTGTTGAATGAAAGTGATGAGCACCCAGTCTTAGTTGAAAGTGATCAGCATTGCTGAACATTAATTATGATGTTTGCTGTCATTTTTATAGCTGCCCTTTACCCGACTGAAGAAATTCCATTTTAGTCCCAATCTGCTGGCTGTTTTCGTCATGAAAAAGTGTTTGGTTTTTGTAATGCTTCTTATGAATTTGTTGAAAAAGTATGATTTTTCTCTTTTATCCTGTTAATGAAGTGTAAGGTGTTGCCCATTTCTAAGAGGCTCTTATGAAATTCAGGGTTTGATGGGGGGGCGGGTATTGTTCTTTGTTTTTTTAACATGGCTATTTAGTTTTCTAATCAGCATTATTTATTCTGCAGCTATTTATTCGCATGTGTTACCTGGTACTCACAGGCCCTGTGGTAGGATGAGGGAGTATCAGACTAGTTCACTCTGCCTCAGCAACTTGGTTTGTCTCTACAAGTCTGCCTTTTGGGGCGTGACTGTTTTCTGGAAATAATAAAACTTGGGGTGAACTGTTTTAATTGTTTTAGTCGAGTGGTTCAATAATAAAGCACATCCGCAAAGAGATGACCCCACACGTCCCACAGCTGTAGTTCAGAAACTCAGAAAACTGGAATTTTCCAGTGGGTGCTCAAGTCGATGGGGTGTAAGTAAACTGGGACCAGAATAGCCGAGAAGACACGTAACCTCCAACGTGTCCTTTCTCCAAGGTCAAAACCATGGAAAAGCCACAGTCCACTAACGTGGAGGGTATTTTTCCATTTTCCGTTAATTACATTTCATTACTGTAGGAACAGGGGGAACAGTAATACTTAGGGAGCACTGAGCAAGCACAGCAGGACTGTGGAGGCTGTACCTCACATCCCTCAGGACCTCCGTTTTACTTACAAAGGCAGCGCTGACACACACAAAAATAGCAAATGTGTGAGCTAGTGCAAAAGGTACATGGTAAATCCGATTCAGAATAATGAGGGACTCGGACATTTCTCTCCTCTGAGAGCAGAGGAAACAATAGTGGGGCAAAAGGGTGATGTCTATTTTAAATAAATACGGTAGTTAGATTAAACACTTACTTCGATGACTTACAGTTCCAACAATCTGTTATTCTGGAAGATTATTAAAAACAAATTCAAAATTAAATATGTGTTAAGAGAAAAATGAAGGGAAATGTCACGAGAACCTGGTACTAGCAGACGGCTGTTATTCTGATTTTCGATTCCTCCGATCTCTCCACTAACTTTGCAATGGATACTTGAGAAAAATTTTAGGTGCCTCTGCACTTGATTTCCTACAAATTCACTGCATAGCGTATGGAAACAAAAGCTATTTTTGCCTCACTGCTAAAGAAAATGCACTCTAACAAAATTAGAAAAGATTTTAACTAAACTTAGTGTCTCTCCGGCTGGGCTGTGTGGCTATTCGCTAGTCACACATTCATTTATTCCCAGCAACCAGTCAGCCAGACCTTGGGCATGTGTGGAAAAAGAGCAAAGCCAAAGAGCAACCTGAAGACTTCTAAGTTCTCTGCCCACTCACTACTCTGTCCCCAGGACCCAGCACAGAAGTATTTTAGATGCACAGTTAGAGTCAAAAGGCACAAACTAGAATCTGTATTTCAGACACTGGATGGGAAGAACTGTAGGTATTAACATTGTCTTCTCACATAGGAAGAGTCTCATGATCTATTGCTGAAGAAAATGAAGTCAAGATGCTTAACTTTGTTCGCTAGATCATACCTTATGTAAATAATCACTTTTTCAATGTTCAAAATCCCTAGGGGCACCTGGGGGGCTCAGTAGGTGAAGCGTCCAACTTCAGCTCAGGTCATGATCTCACGACTCGTGGGTCTGAGCCCCATGTCTGGCTCTGTGCTGACAGCTCAGAACCTGGAGGCTGCTTCACATTCTGTGTCTCCCTCTCTCTCTGTCCCCCACCTGCCTGTGCTCTCTCTTTGATTCTCAAAAATAAGTAAACATCAAAATCCCAATGATTTTTTTCCAGAAATAGAAAAATCCATCCTAAAATTCATACGGAATCTCAAGAGACCCTCAGTAGCCAAAATAATCTTGAAAAGGAACAGGAGTGTCTGGGTGCCTCAGGGGGTTAGATGACCAACTCTTCTTGATTTTGGCTCAAAGCATGATCTCATGGATAGTGAGTTTGAGGCCCACATTGGGCTCTGCACTGACAGTGCAGCATCTGCTTGCCTCTCTCTCTGCCTCTTCCTGCTCATGGTGTGTGTGTGTGTATGTGTGTGTGTGTGTGTGTGTGTCAGTCTCTCCCAAAAATAAATAAAATAAACATACAAAAAAAAAAAAGGTTGACAGGGGGGCGGTCTCACGCTTGCTGATTTCAAAACTTACAGCAAAGATCCTGTAACCAAACAGTGTGGTACTGGTGTACAGACAGACCTAGAGATTGGGGGAATAAGACAGACAGATAAGCCCCCGCATATATGGACAAATGATTTTCACCAAGGACGCCCAAACCATTCAATGGGGAGAGGATAGTCTTCAACTGTGTGGGGAAACCTAAGTAGCCACAGTGCAGAATAATGAACCCTGACCACACATCCAACACACAGCAAGTGGATCAAAGAGCAAAAAACTAAATCTAAACCATAAAACTGTTAGAAGAAAACAGGGAGACAAAGTCTTCCTGCAGAACATAAGCTCATGTCAGATGGACTAGGAGTAGGGACAGCTCAAGGGCACCTCTGAAATCACAGGGTCAGTAATGCCCAGCACCTGGCCTCCAGGCCAATCTGTCCATGTGACTGTCTGCCCGTGTGCCCACCCACCTGGCCAGCAGGCCACTCCTCCTTGGGAAGGACAGCCCTTCCTCCACTATCTATCTGTATGACCCTCCTGGGCCTGGGGTAGGCCTGTATAGTCTGTCTTCTGGATATAAATAGGAACGCTTATTTTTTGAGAAATGTAATACAATTTTATTACTGGTGTGAATTAAACTTAGGAATGTTAAAAAAAAAAAAGAAGAAGAAGAAAGAAAACATACGGGAAAAGCTTCATAACACTGGATTTGGCAATGATTTCTTGGCTCTGACACCAAAATCAGAGAAAACAAATGAAAAAATAGATAAGTTAGATTTCATCAAAATTTAAAATGTTGGCCTATGAAAGCACACTACCAACACAGTAAAAGGCAACCCAAGGAACAGGAGAAAATATTTGCAAATTATAATCTGAAAACAGATTAAAATCCAGAATATGCAAGGAACTCCTATAACCAAACAACAAAACAAACACCTTGATTAAAAAGTGGCTGAAGGACTTGAACAGACATGAAGAGATAGGCATAGCCAACAAACATATGAAAAGATGTTCAACATCATTCATCATAAGAGAAATGCAAACCATAACTACAAAATTACCTCACACCTGTTCGAATGACTATGATTAAAAAATAATAAAATTTTAAAAATTAAAAAAAAAGTGTTGGCAGGATGTGGAGAAATTAGAACCCCTGTGCACTGCTGATGGGAATGGAAGATGGTGCAGCCTCTGTGGGACAGAATATGGAGTTCCCTTAAAAAATGAAACCTAGAGTCCCCATAGGATCCAGCAATCTCATTTCTGGATATATACCCAAAATAAAGGAGCGCAGGGACTCAACCAGGTATTTGCACACCCATGTTCATAGCAGCAATATTTCTAGTAGCCAAAATGTGGAAGCAATCACGTGTCCACGGGCAGGTGAATGGACAGTAATTGTTAGTTGGGACACAGTCAGTTTGGGAAGATAAAAATGTTCCGGAGACAGACGGAGTTGATGGTTGCACAGCAACGTGAATATACTTAATGCAACTGAACTATATACTTAAAAATGGTTAAAATTGTGTGTTTTGTGTTACGTCTAGGTCATCATGACAAAACCTAATAAATTTTTTAGATAAAAGACTTTTACTGGGACATATTAACCTCCGAGAGGTATAGTTTAAAATATTAAGATTTGAGAGGCGTGTGAAATTAGGGATTCAGTTATCATCGGCTGAGAATTTCACCTCAACTTTGACAGAAGAGCTACTTGACATAACAGAGTGACTTTCCTGGTGTGCACTTCCTAGCTCATCACTAAATATTGTGGTGAAGAGAAAAGGCATCTATCTCTCAACTGCATTCCATTCATTTTTTCATCATATGAGCGTCCATTATTTTTCAGATAAAAAGCCATACCAACAAAAGGACCAAAACATTTTTGACAAGTTATGACTAATTAAACTGCTTGTGTCTCCTCTGTCACCACAGTTGGTGAATTACTGTATCCCAGTGTAAATACATATTTTCAAAGAGAGGTTTGAAAACTCCCTGTCACTTTTCCAATGTGCCTACATCCAAGACAGATTTTAGCCTATTTCAGCCAAAAAACATTTTCTAAGCAGAAAATCTGATAATACTTGGTGACAAAATAACTGGGTGCGTGAAAAGCTTATGACATTTCCCACAACGTCAGGATCTTCAGTGCCGATGTTTTCTCAAAACGCCAGTAATGATAAAAATCTACATTTGTCAAGCAGTCACTACTTTCCAAAGAACAATGCGTACTTGCAAAATTTCAAACTTTCTATCAAATTACCTTTTCTGAAAAGTCTTGAAATTCTAATTCTTATGCCTATATCTTTGAAATTAATATACCTAAATTCTCTTTGCTCCACTGTTAATAAGTTTGCTGGATGGGTGTCGAAATGTCACTAACATTTCAGAGAGTCATGTCAACATCTTGGCGGCAGAAGATACCCCTGGTTTCATCCTTCCCCACCAAAACCCAAAATTTCGGCATCCATCCTTGTCAGGAGATGCATTTGAGGGATGTGTGGGATCCAGAACCACACACACAGGGACCCAGGAGGGATGTCGCCCAGCCACATGCCTGGTAACAGGCAGACAGACCTCAGTCTGGCTGTGGACCCTGCAGTGGCCCACCCGCTGTCCCCAAGCCCTCTCAGTCACGGTCCAGGAGCCCCTGGAGAATGCTGACTCAGACACACAGAGGCAAGAGCCCCTTTTTGGAGGTCCAGGTTTCTAGAAGAGACGTTTCAGCACCCCATTGGAGCAAAACAACAGAAACAAGAAGAAAAAATAACAGTTTAGATGCAATGAGGTGGGCAAGAGGAACAGTTTGACTTTCACCCTGTCACCCATCCCTCAAGTCCGCATAGGTCAGGGGCAAGAGAGCTCTTCCTCCGTGTGTGATTTCTCCTGTGGGGAAAGGACACTGTGGGAGCGGGCACCCAGATTCCCCAGCTGTGCGAGATCCTGCCAGAGATTCTCACTTCTCTCACCACATCAAAAGAGTTGAGTTGTGAGGAGTTGGGAAGAAACAGAAAGAACAGCAGATAGGACTCTCAGAGGACATTAAAAGGACAGATCCTATTATCTGCCTCACAGATTCCTTCAGGAAGCCTACCCATGAGCCCCTGGGAATGTATCACTCGTGACTATCCCCAACTGTCACCAGAGCACCTGGATGCCACACGCCTCACCCGCACAGGCTTTGGCAGAGAACTGGTAAGCAAGTGCAGAAAGCACGTCCAAATCTGTAGGTCAAGGAGTGACCATGAACTTGAGATTAGTGTCTCCTTTGAGAAAACAGAGAGAGACTGTCAGCGCTCAGCCTGGCATGTTACAAGATGCGGAGAAGACATACACGTTGAGAATTCTGCCCCAAGAAGGAGCAAGAAGGTGGAGCAGGGGCATCCACAGAAAATGTGATGCAGCCTCGGAATCTCCAGCAGGGCCCAAGGGGCACCTCTCTTTGGAACACAGGAAAGACTCTGCAGGAGGAGGCTGGTACTTCAGATGCAAAGAGTGTAAAGCAAAACTTGAGGGAACATGAAAAATCAGGAAAAATGGTATCACAATCTCATGAAAGGATCCAAATAATCTCCCAGTAACTGAAACATGGAGATTGGTAATCTACCCAAAAAAAGGAAGTCAAAATAGCTTTTTAAAGGAAATTCAATGAGATAGAAGAAAACACAGAGCGGGGGCACCTGGGTGGCTCAGTCAGTTAAATGTCTGACTTTGGCTCAGGTCATGATCTCACGGTTCGTGGGTTTGAGCCCCACGTCGGGCACTGTGCTGACAGCTAGCTCAGATCCTGGAGCCTGTCTTTGGATTCTGTGTCTCCCTCTCTCTCTGACCCTCCCCTGTTCACACTCTCTCTCTCTGTCTCTCAAAAATAAAAATAGAACATTAAAAAATACATTAAAAAAAGAAAAGAAAACACAGAGGGACCATTCAATTAAATAAGAAACATCAGAAAAAGCACAAACAAAATAAGAAATTTAACAAAGAGACAGAAAACACACACAAAAAATAACCAAACAGAAATTCTGGACTGAAAAATATAATGTATAAAATGAAAATTGTAATAATGAGTGGTCTTTTAAATTTTATTCATTTATTATGAAAGAGAGAGAAAGCACAAGTGGGGAAGGGTCCCAGGGAGAGAAGAGAGAATCCCAGACCAACATGGGCCCAAACTAACAGGAGTCGTGAGATCATCACCTGAGCCAAAGTCAGATGCTCAACCAAGTGAGCCACCCAGGCGCCCCTGTAATAAAGAGCTTTAACAGACTTAGTTCAGCAAAAGAAAGAATCTGTGAGACTGAAGACAGAAACCTTGAAATTATCCAATTAGAAGAGAAATGAGGAGAAGTAGGAAAAGAGTTAAAGGAAATCTACAGGATCCATGGTATACAACCAAGAGAAACACTCTGTGGGTTATCTGAATCCACAAAAGAAGACACAGAAAAGACGCAGGAGGTGATTTAAAGAAATAATGGCTATGAACTTCCCAATTCAGGGGAGAAATGGATACTGCAGTTCATAAAGTTCATAGGTCACCAAAGAAAATCAATTTAAGATCATCTCCAAAGCATATTACAGTAAAACTGTAAAAAATCAGACAAAGAGAGAACCTTAAAGTCAGCATGAGAAAAAAATTTTGTAACTTACAGAAAATCCTCATAAGGCTATCAGCAATTTCCCAGCAGAAACCTTCCAGGCCAGGAGAGGGCGAGATAATATAGTCAAAGCGCTAACGGAAAAAAATAAGAAGCAGAAGAATTGCCAACCAGGAGTGAAGGAGAATTGACGAGGTTCCCAAAGAAATAAAAGCTGAGGCGTTTTCCACAAGACCAGCCTTAAAAGAAAAGCTGAAAGGTGTTTTTCAAGCTGAAATGAAAGGATGCTGATTAGTAACATGAAAACATAGGACAAGACAGAACACACTGATAAGAGTAAGTGTAGAGTCAAATTCAGAATACTCTAATACTGCAATATGGTAGAATGTTAACCACTGAATTCTACTTAACCTTTTATGAACTTTAAAGGACAAGAGTATTAAAAATAACTATTGCTACAATAACCTATTGATGAAAGCAATATACAAATAGCTGAATTGTGACATCAAAAATATAAAAAGGAAGGGAGTAAAAGGGTAGAGTTGTATGCAGTTAAAGTTAGCAGCACAAAACAGACTGTTGTAACTAGAAAATATTTCATGTAATCCTCATGGTAACCAGAAAACAAAAATCTACAGTGCACTCAAAAAAGATAAAAAGAAGAGAATCAAAGAAAACCACTATGTAAAATCATTAATTCACAAAGGAAGCATCAAGAGAGAAGGAAAAGAATAAGGGAACTATACAGTAGCCAGGAAACAATGAGATGGCATTAGTAAGTCCTCACATATCACTAGTTACTCTAAATGTAAATGGACTGAATTCTCCAATCAGAAGGTACAGAGTTGCCAAATGAATTCTCTGCTGCCTACAGGGATTTCTATTGGTTTCAAGGGTCCATATGGGTTCACAGCGAAGGCATGGAAAGAAATATTCCACGCAAGCAGAACCCAAAATAAAGTAGGGCTAGCTATATTTACAACAGACAAAGTAGACTTTAAGCCAAAAAATAGCAACAAGAGACAAAGAAGGTCATTATACAATCATAAAGTGATCGATTCATCTAGGTCTAACAATCATAAACACCTAAGCACCCAACATCAAACCACCCAATTATCTTAACCAAATCAGTACCAGATCTGAAAGGAGAAACAGACAACACTATGATAGTAGGGGACTTCAATACCCCGCTTCAGCAACGGATAGGTCATCTGGACAAAAAATCAACAAGGAAACATTGAACCATTCGGCACTATTGGTGAAAGATCCAGCAATCCAACTTCTGGGTATATATTCAAGGGAAATGAAGACAGGATCTCAAAGAGATATTTGCACGTTCACTGCACCATTACTCACCGTAGCCAAGATATGGAAGCAAATTAAGTGTCTCCCAGTGGATGAATAGATAGAGAAGATACAGATAGATGACAGAGATACAGAGATAGATAGATAGATAGATAGATAGATAGATAGATAGATAGATAGATAGATATTAGATAGATAGATTTGTGACAACATGGGTGGACTCTGAGGACATTATACTAAGTGCAAAAGTCAGAAGGGGAAAGGCCGATACTATCTGCTACCAATTGTATGTAGAATCTAAAAAGCCCAAATGCAGGGGCATCTGCGTAGTGTCCGACTCTTGATTTCAGCTCAAGTCATGGTCTCATGGTTCATGAGTTTGAGCCCCCTGTCTACACTGTAAGTGCAGAGCCTGCTTGAGATGCTCACTCCCTCTCTGCCCCGCCTCTGCTCGTGCTCCCAGTCTCTCCCTCTCTCTCTCTCTCTCTCTCTCTCTCTCTCTCTCTCTCTCTCTCTCTCTCCCCCTCTTCCCCCTCTCAAAAATATATAAATAAATTTTAAAAACCAAATGCACAGACACAGAGACTGAGGGGTAAGGGAAATGGGGACATGTTGGTCAAGCTACACTTTTCAGACCAGTAAGTTCAGGTGATCTAATACACAGCACTGGTGATTATAACTAATAATATTGTAGTTTATACTTGAAAGTTGCTGAGAGTAGATCTTAAGTGTTCTCACCACAAAAAAGAAATGGTAACTATATGATATGATGGAACATATATCATATATAGAGGTGTATCAAATTAACATGTTGTAGGCCTTAAATTTACATGATGTTGTAAATCAATTATATCTCACTAAAACTGGGAAGAAAGAAAACACTTCTTATGTGGCCTCTCCTTCGAAAACTCTAGAACGTTTTAACAAAAGCTGGTGGTGATTTTAAAAATCTTATTCAGAATATATAATTAAGTATCCACCGTGATTCAGATACTATCTTAGACATAAATTACAATACAGAGTGACATCATCCACTGTGTACTGATTATGAGTAGGTTTTTTAATAAATCCATGAAATGACAGAGAAATACAATTAAGTAACTATTGCTGTACCGGGAAGTGAAGTAAGCAAGTCCTTGAGAGCTCTCGCTGTTGTCAGTTTCGGCACTAAACGCCACGGAACCTGTTTGAGCAGAAAAGCCAAATTAATTGCTTTGTGTTTCGCCCTCTGGATTCTCCCTGACCACTCTCCAGTACGTACGGTGAAGAACAAAAAAAGCAGCCAAGAGATTAGCAGGCAGGAGCATAAGAAGGAAAACAAAACAAAACAAAGACTCTCTACAATGACTTCTAAGAAGGAAGAATGTCTCTCCACGTGTTCACGGAGGCACTTTCATAAGCAGTGAGTCACATTGCAACTCGGTTTTATTAATAATGTAGACGCTTCACAACAGCACATGCTCCTGACAGAGCAGTACCCGACAAGCTCTCCTGATGACCAGGAATGCTTCTTTCACACTGTTCTGGAAGCACAGGATGTGGTTAGCAATTTCTGAAAGACATCACTAGCTCTTCAGCGCACCATCCTCCTCCTGCAGGCCACTCCCCCCAGCAAGGATTTAAGTGACGGAGCTCATTTTCAAGAGCGCCAATCTCACTGACAACAAAGGCCTCGTGAGGCAATGAGGTTGCTAGAGCATTCTTGTCAAGTGGTGTTGGAATATGAGCCCTGAGAAAAACTACACCTTCTAGCTCTAGGGTTCCACCTTTCACTTTTCTTAAAATTAGCATCTGAAACGTTTACAAGTACATGCTTTTCTCCTAAATGGGTTTAACGGGTCTTCATTGACGTGGACTATCCTCTAAGTCTGCCTGATATCTGAATCTGCTAATACACGATAATCTTCGGAGAAGAGGTAGAAACATTTTTTACTAAGGCAATCAGAATTTACAGATTTTCTTTCAGATGTTAGAGATATTTTGACAAGGAGAAATAAATGTGTGTCTGAGACAAAATGAATAAATTCTACCTTATTTCAATAATTAGCTCTTTGACCCAATGTTCAGACTCCGTAATATTTACTAGAGTGCTCTCATAAGGGGTAACAGAAAGACTGTCTTTGTGGGTATTCTTAGCATTGTTTTCTGCTTTCTGACGTCTTTGTTTCTTCATTGCGAGTGGAACATCCCTCATTTGAGGGAACCAAGCTTGCTTATTGCTACCCAACAAATCACTCCCATAACTTACTGGCTTAAGCCTACCCGTTTGTTTTATGAGACCTCATTTTAGGCGTGAGAAGCAAGCTCAGGGTGCAGGTGGGTGACTGTTACTCTCTGTGGGCACTGACCCTGAATCACTTGCTGGTCCACGGCTGGCACACCAGCCACACACCCTGACACACACGCATGGACCTTGGAAGTGACAGCGGGGGTGGTCCCAAGTCTGGGCTCGGCGGTGATGGTCAGCGGAAAGACCCACAGGCGACGGCACCCTTCTGGCAGTGTCAGAACGTTCACACTTGTTACGCAGTGGCTCAGGGGTCCCAGAACAACCGTTCTGGGAAACAGGAGGTGAAGCTGACATTCTCTTAAGAACTGGTCAGAGCAATTCCGCGGTGCAGCTCCATTCAGCGCAGGGACACGGGCCCCTTTCTCGAGAGAAATGTCAGAGAAACCTCAGCCATCCTTAATCTGTCCCCATCAACGAGCTTCCCTAAGGACCTGCTCCTGTGCCTGCAGATACAAATCACAATGCTTCCCCCTCAGATACCCTACTTTCTGACTTACCTAACCTTTATTAAATCATTTGGCTATAACTTTTAGTTAAAGAATTACCTCAGTCTTCTCTAAGTTTCTTCTGATTGCAAAAGAAGCAGAGAATATAAAAAAGAAATTTAAAAAAATTTTTACATTTATTTATATTTGAGAGACAGAGGGAGACAGAGCATGAGTAGGGAGGAGCAGAGAGAGAGGGAGACACAGAATCTGAAGCAGGCTCCAGACTCTGAGCTGTCAGCACAGAGCCCGACGCAGGGCTCAAACCCACAAACCGTGAGATCATGACCTGAGCCCAAGTCAGACGCTTAACCAACTGAGCCACCCAGGCGCCCCTAAAAAATAAAATTTTTAGCAAGCACTTATTAAATTTCAGAATGTCTATTTTTAATAATCAAACAAGTGTATTTGTTACCATGCCTGCTATTATGAAGGATAATGTATTGATAATATGACACATAAAAACTGTATTACTGATGAGGAAATAAAAACCCATTCCAAATAAAAGGACTAAGCACTAGGCTATGAGTCAGGATCTTCCCTTTCCCGTGGACTGCAGGCTCAGACATACGACCACCAAGTCGTCAGAGCTGAGCAGGCTGCCTTCCGTGGGGCTGAGTGCACACGGTGCTTGTGCTCTATCGGATTACATCAATGTTAACACAGCATTCTACAGTGCAGTTCAATGCCATTTATCCTCAGTCTCTGGGAGACCTCGATATTCAGTATTCAGAGGTTCTTATGATCACGTATGCACAGTGCCTTTTAAAAATCTCACTGCATTTATATTCCAAACCTCCCTCAGGACTCTAAGGATATAATAATTTATATTTATGCCGTATACAATTTGGAGATAATTACATGGCAGTTGGGCTATTTTTTTTCTAACTACCACACTAATGTTCAATAACTGCACTTCTGACAATCCATAGGCATTTAATTAGGAAAAAAATATCTTGGGAAATGCAAGTATCATGCTCATTCGACAGACTCCAGACAGGCCACTGAAGAAAAGGGAAGATTTAATGGATGCTCAGGTAACCATCCTAGTGTGGGTCTTCATATGATAATTAAGTACAATGATCTCATTTTTTTAATCTACAAACTGATTTTTATCATTTAATGAGAACCACATTATAATTAAATACTTAAGTAATGGCTCTTACAAAGCAGGTTTTCAGTATCACCAGCATGTACAATTTCTTTGACACTGTTGGTATGTGAGGATAACTCAAGACTCAATGGATTTAGAGTTTAAATTAAACACATCTCTGGCCTATAGCTAATAAAGAAAATTAGATAGAAACATGAAATCTATAAATTGTATGAAATGTGCATTTATACGTGCATTTTAAAAAATAATTTATGGAATCAAATTACACCTGGCATGAGTCAAAGAATTTCTAAAGATGGCTCTTGAATGGACCGATAAGAAATGTTTAATAATTTTGCTTTTGCTACATCTTTACTTAATAAATAAAACCTCCCAGAACTCGTAAAGGCTATTTCGAAAATGTTTTAAGTCGACATGATAATATATCTTAAGCAGGTTTTTTTGGTGACAAAATTTGAGTAAACAATTTTTATATTTGTATAATATTTAGGAAATATAAAACAAATGCAAACATAGATAGTAAACAGTACAATGAATTCCCTGCTACTCATCACCCAGTTTCTCCTTTGTCCTCAAATCTTTATTTAAATTCTAGTCAGTTAACACATAGCATAACGCTGGTGTCAAGAGCAGAATTTAGTGATTCATCGCTTCCATGAAACACTCAGTGCTCATCCCAACCGTGCCCTTCTCAACAATCCTCAGTCTATTCTTGATAATTAAGAGTCTCTTAGAGTTTGCTTCCCTCTTTCTTCTCCTTCCCCTATGTTCATCTCTTTTGTTTCTTAAATAACACATATGAGTGAAATCAGATGGTATTGGTCTTTCTCTGACTGACGTATTTCACTTAGCATAAGACTTCATCCATGCTGACTGCATCCAGCCTCATGTATGTTGTCACAAATGGCGAGATTTTATTCTTTTTTGATGGCTGAGTAATACTCCATTATATATGTACACCACATCTTCTTTATCCACTCATCAGCTGATGGACATTAGGGCTCTTTCCATAGTTTGTTTATAGTCGATAGCGCTGCTATAAACATCGGGGTGAATGTGCCCCATCATCATTTTCGTATCCTTTTGGCAAATATCTCATAGCACAATCGTGGGATCACAGGGTAGTTCTGTTTTTAACTTCCTGAGGACCCTCCATACTGCCTTCCAGAGTGGCTGCACCAGTGTGCATTCCCACCAACAGTGCAGGAGCTGCCCCTTCTCCACCTCCTCGCCGACATCTGTTGTTTACCGTGTTCTTCACATTAGCCACTCTGACAGCACTTACCACCCAGTTTCAACCTTTTTCTAACCATTGCCACTGGCCTTCCATTCCTGCTCTCACCAACCCCCACCTCTACGGCTTGATGCAAATCCCAGATAAGGTACCATCTCACCTGTAAGCACAATAAGTATTTAAAACTTCAAATGTGTCATGAGGGGAAGGTCACTGGGGGGCTGACGGTGGGCATTTCAGCGGAGTGGCAGAAATGAGAACTCTATGGAAGAAAAGATAAGTTATAAAGTCAGGAGATAAAGAATTGGAGGAAGTAAATATCAAATTTTTAAAGAGTTGTGGTATGCACAGTACTGAAGACATGGCTTTTTATTTGGAGTGTTGCTGGGTTTATGGGTGATTTTTTTCCTTTCTCTTGGGATGGGAGAAAATGGAGCACGTTGGACTGCTAATCGGAATAATAGAGCAGAGGGGCGCCTGGGAGGCTCAGCCAGCTAAGCATCTGGCTTCGGCTCAGGTCAGATCTCTTGGGTTCAAGTCCCGCCTCAGGCTCTGTGCTGACAGCTCAGAGCCTGGAGCCTGTCTTCAGACTCTGTGTCTCCCTCTCTCTCTGCCCCTCCCCTGCTCATGCTGTCTCTCTCTCTCTCTCTCAAAAATAAATAAATAAATATTTTAAAAAATTTCTAAGAAGGATAATGGCATAGAAAGCAAGAACGTGATAGAAGGAGAGAATGAAGACGATTTCAGAGAAAGGGCCTGAGCAGCTCAAAGACGGGGGCGCTCCACTAGCCCCGGGGAGACTGCGACAGCGTCCCACGGACGCGTGAGCTGAGTGGCCCTGCGGTGACACGCAGCCTGTGGACGAGGACATGAGCGGGATGCTGGCACGGGCTGCCTGCCAGGCCCCGTCCCCTGCCATGATTCTCGACCACCAACACCAAAAGGGTTCTTCTCCAGGGCTGCCCCTCCTCCTCCAGGCCCACCAGTGGCCCCACAGCCCTAGGGAAGTGGTTCTCAAAGCAGGGTCCCCAGAGCAAATGCAACAGGATCCCGTGGGTACTTTGGAGAAAAATCATTCCCCAGACCCTAACCCAGAAACTCTGGGCAGGAGCCTACCAGTCTGGGTATCGACAAGCCCCCGGGTGTTCTGACCCACGCTGAGGGTGAGGGAAAGGCTGTGCAGGCAGCTTCTATAAGGATCCCCAGCCCCACGGCTTCCAAGCAACCACTCACAGGCTGACTGTTGACACCCACCTCCCTCTGAGAGTCTTCAAGAGAAATCTTGGAGCCTGGACGAATAATTATCTTTCCCAGTCTTCTCCTTGCCCTTGCAGGGACCATGTTCGTGGCCTGTCAACACTGCTTTATACTAAAAAGCAAAGTTTCTCATTTTTATGAAACCTCAATCGTACTGGAGCCAAGAGTATTTTGCAAATGGTTTGTTTTTTGTCAGCAGGTCAGTTCCACTGTTCCTATGTTTCTAGTATACTTCACGTGTCAGGAAAATATAATATCTTGTTTCTGGATATGAAATGTTTCTGGGTATTATGATTATCTGTGTCCATTTTTTAGTTCTTTCTATTTTAGAGAGAGAGACAGCGTGTGAGCAGGGGAGAGAGGCAGAGGTGGAGAGAGAATCTTTTTTTAATACTTATCTATTTTGAGAGGGAGAGAGTGGGGGCAACGCAAAGAGAGGGAGAGAATCCCAAGCAGGCTCTGCACTGTCAGCTCAGAGTCCAATGCAGGGCTCGACCCACAAACCGTGAGATCACAGTCTGAGCAGAAATCAAGAGTCAGACACTCAGCTGACTGAGTCACCCAGGCACCCCTGTCTATTTATCAAGTATCACCACCAGACCAGAATTTTCTCTTCTTGCTGCCCTTGTAGGAGGAAACACCAACACCGTCTCTTCGGGTAAGTCCCGAAAACTCACGCCTCTCTCTTCTTATGGCCTGGGGTAGGAAGCTCGCATCTTATTTTCCTGGGACTTCAGCAAGTAAGTTCTGGGGGCTACACAGTCTGTGTGACTAGGTGAGTACGGCACACATCTGAAATATGGCAAGCCTACGCTATCAAGATGGTATTTAAATTTTATTCTGGTTATCACTTGGATTGATCAAACTTTTAATATAAAGAAGAGTCTTTTCTCATTTTAAATGCTAAAGCTCATCTCAGTGGGGAGTATTATAAACTCTATTTAATGTGCTTCCTTTACAACGTGAGCATCACCTTTGTCATATTAAAATCCATTCATTTTTAGTGAGATAAAATTAAAAAGAACTCCAGCCGAATATAATTAAAAAGTTGGACTATATGTCTTCCAAAGAACCAAGTGATTTCTGCACTGTGGGGAGTCCTGTATACTTTCCCGCTGTGGCCAAGTTCATAAGTGCAGCTGAAGGGATCCGTGCTGATTATAATTACATTCTAAATTAGCCAATATTAGCACTGTGCCAAATAATTCACATAGCATGGTTTCCATGTTAGACAATCAATTACAGTTCAGATG
Source organism: Suricata suricatta (assembly GCF_006229205.1). Classification (NCBI taxonomy): domain Eukaryota; kingdom Metazoa; phylum Chordata; class Mammalia; order Carnivora; family Herpestidae; genus Suricata; species Suricata suricatta. Next base: position 6,993,502 of record NC_043713.1, read on the forward strand.
AATCCATGCAAAAATCCATAATTTTTACTTAGGATCACAGTTTTTGTAATTTAACATATTATTACAGCAGAGCCTTCAAAAGGTCAGGCAGAACAATGGAAAGCAATTTACAGTTAGTAAATGTTCCTTTATTGTCACAGGAGGGTAAGAAAGCGGAGTGTATCTGCAAGCTTGGTAAGATCAAAATTTTAATTTATTTTGACATTCGCCTTACAGAATACTTTAAAATGGAGAACAATTCTATCTAAAACCTATTAAAAATTCACAGTAGCGTGCATTGATGATGGGTGCCTTCTAGAGCCTTCCATGCAGGCCCTGGGAGACGGCAGGGGCAGGAAGAAACACCACCGGCCACCACACCAGGTATGAGCACCTGCCTAGACGCCAGGTGGAAACACTTTACCTTTTCCCAAGGCTGAGAATTTAGCAGCATCCTGCTGCCCCCAGGAGTTCTACCTGTTACAGCGGCAGAACAGAATCATTCCAGAAAATTCTGTGGTTTATCTGCTGCACACTAATGTATTCGACCTGGAGAAACAGCCATTATTTTTCCTTCAGTCTGTAGAGTATATTCCCCAGGGTCAAAGTAATGCGTTACATTCAGTCCCTAGCTTCCTCTGACACAGGGAAAAGAACAGCAAACATGTTCTCAAACACAGCGATGAGATCTTGTTTATTATCACATAAGAATAATAGTCACAAATTGTCTCCAAGATGTTAAAATTAACTATCTTCAGAATCTTTATATTAACTGAGTCACTGAAAACACACCCCACCAAAACCATCCGCCTGCCAGCAAGGAAGACGATGCAGAAACACCCCCGTCTCTGGATGTTAAGACGATGCAAGATGAACCTGGATATTTAGACCAGGTCACATACCACATAGTAAATATATCTGGTCAGCAAGCAGCCAAATCAGATACACACAACTATCCTGGCCTCACTCCTTTACTCAGGCTCCACAGAGCCCCTCTTAGGAACGAAGGCCTGGTCCGGAAAAGGACATGGTGGGAAAGCCAACATCTTCACCGACAGACGCTTTCCTTCTGTGAGGTCTGAGACCCGGACCAGAGAGAAAAGGATGCAGCCAAAGTGGGGGAGGGGGCGGGGGGAGGCGGGATGAATGCGGGGCCACCCAATTGGAGGCCACGCTCCTACGGAGGCATCACCAGAGACGTGAACAGCGCAGAGGTACTGGGCAGGACCAGGCAGAAGGCGGCGGGCCCCCTCAAGAGGCCACAGGCTCCGGAGGTCCGGAGTGCGGACGCTGGGGCTGGACTGCCCGAGTTCAAATCCCACCTTCGCTGATTAGTAGCAGCAGTGCCTGTGCCTCTGCTCCCCTCGTCTGTAAAATGGGAACAATAACAGTTCTCCCCTATCACGAGAAAACACCCATTCTGAGCTGCCACTGGGGCACTTTACAGCATCACAGTCTGGTCCAGAGTCCGGAGTTTTCACTTCCCCAAAGCGGGAGCTCAGATCCTGCTAACCCCGTGTGGGCGGCCTGTCCCTCCTCATTCAGCAGGTCAAAATCTGCATATTCTTTTTTTATTTAGTGTTTATTTTTGAGAGGGAGGGAGGGTCAGAGAGAGAAGGAGACAGAATCTGAAGCAGGCTCCAGGCTCCCAGCTGTCAGCAGAGCCCGACGCGAGGCTCGAACCCACGAGCCACAAGATCATGACCTGAGCCAAAGTCAAATGCTCACTCAACTGAGCCACCCAGACGCCCCCTGCATATTCTTAATGTACCAGCTGCAGGCCCCCAAACACCTGCCACAGACACTGTCCGTCCTGAGGATCCAGGCCGTAACGCCACCGATCAGGCCCTCGCCCATGGGAACAACCACGCACGTTTGCTCTTGCTCCCTTACTGTCCGCTGCGGCTGTCCCTTCTTAGACCGCAGGCGCGTTCCAGAACCTGGGGCAGAGGAAGGGAAGAATGATGAACACACTGCTCTGTCGCTTCCCACTGCCGGGGGTGGTCCGCCCGCCTGCATGGGACCAGCTCGCCGCGTTCACCCCTGCACACAAGGCGTCCCCTGGGGGGGGGGGGAGGGGCGGGCATGAGCGCAGGCAGGTGGGCTGGGCGCTAGTCACGGGAGCCACGTGGGTCAGTGACCTTGACCTCCACTCTGCTCTGGGAGCGTGCCCGCCATGGGGCCCAGGCGAGCGGCCACGGCGCTTGCAGAGTCCGTGTCCACACGGCCCTCGGCACCACGGGGAGATTCGGGGCCCGGGGCCGGCAGGCTCAGTACTGGCTCCGGACGACTAACCGCGCTCTTCTCCTAGCTCGTCTCTTGTGTTTGTGGTGTGTTTTTATTGCTGTTGCTTCTTGGGGAACTTGTATTTTGCAGGGGGAACAATGGTCTAAAATGCTGAGGAAATATTTCAAGAAAATGCAAAAACATTTAGGTGATGAATACCTAGTAGACAATAAAACATAAAATAAATGACAGGTAATAAATAAAAAGGTATTTCCCTTTATTTTACATAAAGGATTCCTGATTCTGTCTTTTAGGAACCATGGAAAGGGGGTAAGTTATTCCCAGCTGTGAAACACAAACAGAAAATATGTAAAATGCACCAAATACACACGTGGGGAAAGCCGGTAATTTTTCTCTAATGTGTAATTCTCTGAATCAAAAACCTTGACTGAACGCCTTCTGTGGGTAAGAGAACTTTAAGTTTTTTTATTTATTTCTTTATTTTGAGGGAAAGAGAGACAGTGCGAGCAGGGAAGGGGCAGAGAGAGAGAGAGAGAGAGAGAGAGAGAGAGAGAATCTCAAGCAGGGTCTGCACTGTCAGCACAGAGCCCAGTGCAGGGCTCGAACCCACGAAACCATGAGATGGTGACCTGAGCCGACACTGCGAGTCAGACCCGTAAGTGACTGAGCCACCAGGTGCCGCCATGTGAGACCTTTTGCAGGTGCCCCGACCAGGGCGAGGGCGTGACTGGAAGGAAGCTGTGCCCGCACGGCTGCTGGGGACGGAGGGATGGAGGCTGGAAACCAAGAAACGAAGTAAAACACTTTCTACAGCAGCGGGTGGTGCTGGCCCTGGAGTGAGCACAGGCAGGAGCGAGAAACAGGGTTATATGAAACGACAGGAGGTTGCAATCCTACATACAGTGCTGTGAAACGGGTCTTAAGGAGAAGGGGGCCTTTGAGCAAACGAGGAATCACAGGGGCCGGGAGGCAAGGGCCATCCAAGGCAGCGGGCACTGTGAACACACACACCTTGAAAGTGGCAGAGGTCTGGCCAGGATGCGCATGCCCCCCACAGTCAAGGCGGCAGTCACCAGAGGGGAGGCACAGGGGCTGAGTCACTGGGGACAAGGCCATAGAATGCTGGGGGCTACAAGCCCCCGCGAGAGCTTTGCCACCGCTGTGCAGGAGGGGAGGAGCCAGAGCAGGATGTGGGAGGGGACAGCTGTGGGAGGGGCAGCCTCCGCACCCGCCTCCTCCTGCAGAGGCCCGGGGAGGCGGTGGGCAGGGCCCAGGATGGAAGTGCCGGGGGCTCAGCGCCGGTACAGAGGAAGGCATGGCACACGGGTGCCGCCCTAGGCAGGGGGCAGGCGGCATGATGGGGACCTGTGGAAAGTCCCTCTGCCTGCTCAGTAAAACAGTAAGCGAGGTCACCAATGAAAAGTAACATCCCTACACGTGCGCACACACCACACATGCCAACCCAACCTCTTACACATGCACACAGAGATTCTAGGAGCTCCTATAAACCGTAGAGAAAACATGAAGGTTGAGGTTCACTGCCAGAAACACAACATAAGGAAGTCAACCCGTCCAACAGCCCAATCAGCGGAAACAAAAAAGGCCACCAGCAGGACAGCTGCGACACAGAAGCGGACCGACGCTCTGGGAAATCCGCGACAAGCACGCGCGGTTTCGGGGCCCCACGCCTCCGCCTCTGCCAACGCAACCCTCACGCTCGTCCATTACCTCGATGCCATTCCTGAGGTCTCCCCAAGCAGAATACAGAACACTGGCGTTAGCTTTACAAGATAAAAAACGGTAGTCTACACTCCAAAAAAAAAAAATGCTGAATAATTAGCGGTTCCTCTTCATACAGTAATTAGAAGAAATACTTGAAAAATTATTCAATTTTCAATAAAAATTATTCAAAACTTATTCACCATGGGGGCGCTTGAGTGGCTCAGTCGGTTAAGCATCCAACTCGATTTCAGCTCAGGTCATGATCTCGTGGTGCGTGGGATGGAGCCCCACGTTGGGCTCTGCACTGACAGCGTGGAACCTGCTTGGGGTTCTGTCTCCCTCTCTCTTTCTGCCCCTCCCCAGCTCATGTACACCCTCTCTCTGTGTGTCTTTCTCTCTCCCTCTCAAAGTAAATAAGAATGCAAAAACAAAAAAAATTCGTCACTCTGGTCCCTTGCTTCAGTCTCCACCCCACACACAAGCCCCAGCACCACCGCACAAATCCACAGCCAGCCTTGGCCGGGCTGCACTCACGCCCATTTCTCTTTGGAGAGAAATTTCCAGTCCTCGTAAAAGTATGAGTATGGTTTTATTTTCTCCCTTTTTATCTTCCTTATTTCTCGCAAATAAGACAGAAAGGTAGAGCATGGTATTTCTTTCAAAGGCCCTCTGCGCATGTGTTTGTCACGTGAATCTTGAGAAATCAACCTACGGTTGAAGCTTTTCCTGCCCGCCTATGGCTAAGGCGCACTCGGCATCTCCCACACGTTCTCAGATGTCGCCCCCCCCAGCTGCGGCATTAGCAAGTGGCTCATGTAGCATATTCTGCAGGAACTATACTCACTATTGCTATTTTTTAGCATCTTTAAATGGAGCAAGCATGTTAGTATTGCCAAGGGTCTCCAAATGTAATTCCATGCCGTAACTGATATTGTGAGCCGTACACTGTTCCACTGTATGATAGAGTCTATGGACGTTTGCCCCCCCCCAAAAAAAAAGTATTGGGCCGTTGTAAAAAAAAAAAAACAGAAAGAGTAGTTAATTCACCAAAACTAGCACTTGTAAAACAGATATGCAATCACAACATATTTGTGATTTATATTTATATCACGGAGTGATCGACTTCTTAAAAGTCACTTTATTTTTTCAGTGTTGTATTTTATTAAATTCTCCCATTTCTGTCACTGGTATAGACACATAAGTCAATTGCAAAATATCTGGTCTTCACAATTTCATTTATGGACCATCAAGCTTTCCTTTAAAAGAGAAAATTATTAAAGAGTTTTCTGTGAGGCTCTGGAAAAAATAAAACAGGATTTGAAATAGATAATTAGACAACTAGCTAAATCAGAGTTATGATTTCAATTTTTCTTTGGCCATCAAGGAGACCAGAAATAATTGCCTTCCTGGATTTGTCCACATGATTAGAAACTTCTCCAGGCTAATGTCAAATCTACTCAGCCACATTTTGGTCCGATAAAGACAGAACTTTAGCATTTTTAGGGTCAGAATCAATGAACACATGAAAACAAAGTCGAGTCAAAGGCTAGTTTCAGTGGTTTCATTCTGTCAGCTTTTGAGAGATGACATATTTTAGAACACCAAACACACATTTGTGCCAGCAGAGATTTTTAATTAGCTTTCCGACCTACCAGCAATAATGGAGGGAGCAAACTTGGGTCACCACTTAGTGTGTTTTGGATCCTTTGAAAACTGACTTTTGTTCTCCTTTGAGCCGTGGCACTGACTGCCCTGCGTCGCGCCACAGGAGTTTTACAGAGTGACAAATCAGCTACGGCACAAATAGTTTCTAATTAACAGTGACAGGGTATTGACTGCGGTAACAACTGCTTGATAAAAGCCAGAGAAAAGTTTCAGGGGCCTGAATTTTCCACCACATTCAGAAGTGATTATTCCCTCAAGATTTTAGGTTGATCATTATCTTTCCACCACAGATATTGGAAAATCCTCCTTTGAAAAGATTTTACTGTTGTAGCTCAGTTGGAAGAAATGGATGAAAAGACCGCTAATCGATGATCGTTCTTACCATGAATCAGCTCCTCTACTTGCCCTGAATCTTACGAAATGCATTAATTACAAAACACAGGTGTGACCAGCAACCGGACAGCTCTGGCATCTGGGGGTTTTCCTAAGGGTCGTACTCTGAATTATTCAGCACAGAGTTGTTCCGATTCTTTATAACACCACTCTTTCTACAATGTAATGCTGCTATTTCAAATAAAGCTGAACAATTTGCCAGTGCCCCCAAAGAACTAGATTGCTCCAGACTCCTCAGAGCCCACTACCCAAAATGATGAGAGGTCAAATCGCGTCACAAATCCCAGAGAACTGCATGGTGATGCCCAAAGCATTTAACAACGGGTTCTTACAGGCACTCCCCAGGGGACACCTACCTCTCCTGTAAGCGTTATGGACACACGGTGTTTATCAGCCCACTATGAGCTCTACGTAGACCCACTTTTATTGACACTACGTACTGGAGATGAGGTTCCAAGCAAAGACAGTTATTAAAAACCACTCGGTTCCTCAAAAATTGAAACTAGGACTGCACTACAACTCAGAAATAGCCCTACTAGGAATTTATCCAAGGGATATGAAAGTGCTGATTCATAGAGGCGCACGTACCAATGTCTGCAGCAGCACTTCCAACAATAGACAAATTATGGAAAGAGCCTAAATGTCCATCACCTGATGATTGGATAAAGAAGATGTGGTTTGCATATACAGTGGAATACTACTTGGCAATGAGAATACATGAAATCCTGCCATTTGCAGCAACATGGATGGACCTGGAAAGTATTATGCTGAATGAAATAAGTCAGTCAGAGAAAGACACATATGTTTTCACTCATATATGGATCTTGAGAAACTTAAGAGAAGACCCTGGGGGAAGGGAAGGGGAAAAAATAGTTACAAACAGAGAGGGAGGGAGGCAAGCCATAATACAGAGAACAAACTGAGGGTGGATGGAGGGTTGGGGAGAGGGGAAAATGGGTGATGGGCACTGAGAAGGGCACTTGTTGGGATGAGCACTGGGTGTTGTATGTAAGTGATGAGCCACGGGAATCCACCCCCAAAACCAAGAGCACGCTTTACACACTGTATGTTAGTCAACTTGACAATAAATTATATTAAGTAAATAAATAACATGTTTAGAAGCTACTTGTATGGCAAGAAAACATGTTTCCATTCTAACCTGTCACACTTGAGCTGTTGGACACCTCGTGGAAACTCAGTGATTATTACATGGTATACAATCAATTTCTTCCACTAATTAATAAAGTTGTAGTCTCTAAAGCAGAAAGGGACTCACATACTCAATCAGTTCAAGTACCCTGAGTGTTGAATCCCCTCTACTATGTCACTGCCAAGTCATAACCAAGTCTACAGACAACTTCACAAATGGAGCCATTCTAGGGATAGGAAACAGCAAGGAAAAGATCCTAAGGTCGAAGCACGTGGGGTTTGCTTGAGGAACAAGCAGGCAGTGTTACTCGAGTGGACAGTGTTAGATGTGGAAATGCTGGGGGAAAAGCCCAAGAGGTACCGAGCAAGGGGGGAGCAGGCTGATCTATAAGGAGCAGCGCGACTACCCTGGATGAGGCAGAAGGAAAGCGTTCACGGCAGGCAAGTGACATGAACCGCCGTGGTTCCACGGGGTCACTCTGGCTGCTGTGCTGAACGCAGACAGAAGAGGAGGCAAAGCCAGACACAAAAAAACCAGTTAGGAGACTAGTTCAATAATCCAGGCAATGTTTACTGAAGGATGTGAGCAGGGCATTAGCCGAGCAGATGACGAGAAGTAGAGGACACATTTAAGGTGGAGCCAACAGAGATTCCTGATGGGTAGAACGTGGCCCCTGAAAGACAGCGAAGAGTAAAGGATGCACCCAAAGGTTTTGTTCCAAATAGCTGGAAAGATGAGGTTGCCATTTGCGGACCTGAGGAAGGCAGGAGAAAGAGCAGGCTCCATGGGGTTATACAGGTGCTCCTCTTCGGACAAAGCGAGCTTCAGGTGCTTGTCTACGTGGAGACACCGGAAAAGGAAGGGTATGTGCAATCTGATGCTCGGGAGAGAGGGGAGGTTGGAGATTTATGTTTGATATTTAACTTGCATGTGGGTGGTTTTTAAAGCTTTCAGACTGATGAGCTCAGACTGAGCCCCGGGTGTCCCACCACCTAGGAGTCGGGGAGTGAGCAGGAACCACAGAGGAGCCTGAGGAAGAAAGGCCCGGAAGCCGGGCGGTAGATCAGTGTCTGAGCCAGATGGAGACTGTCTTCCGAGGACTGGAGAATGATCAGCTGTGCTTAACGCTGCGCCAGCTCGGGAGCCTGAGAACCGGCCCAGGATGGAACAGCCCGGAGGTCAGGTCACCGGGCCCTGACAAAAGCAATGGTGGTCCCCTGAGTGGGTGTGCGAGGAAGAAACGGAGCGCAGACAGCTTTGGACTGGACTGGCTGTGAAGGAACTCGTCCTCACTTATCATGACAACCTTGCAGGTAGGCATCACCATTTGGCTGTTGAGGAAACAGTTCTAAAGAGTTAGAGGAGCACCTAAGCCAATGGGGCCTCCACACGTCTGGCTCCAGCTTCTTGGCCGCCATTAAATAAAACTGCTGGTTTCTTACATATATTGGAGCAGCTCTGACACCCATCCCTTCATCACAAATCTGTTCATCTCTACTAGTTCTTTCCTCCCTCATCTTGTACACGTGTCGTTCTTTGGAACGTACTGTTGTCCTAATCAGTTTCCATTCTGTTCCAGCTATTGTGTTACTCCTGCCCAGACAGGACATTTTTAGAATTCTGATTCAATCATTAGACACACTTGCTATTTTCCCCTACTTTAGATAATCCAAGTGTGTGAAAATGGATGCGGTTGTTTGTTTTTTTTCCCCAAGGATTACTTATATTTTATCCTCAACTTTCTTTAATCAGCATGCAAATGCCTGGAGCTTTTCCAGCTGACCAACCGAAAACACTTCCATTGTAATTTAAGTGTCATTCTTTCCAGGACAATACTTTTTAAGAATTCTAGTCTTCTTCCATGGATTATGAAATATTATTTTGCTCTGGAAAATTTCTAGGGCAGGTGTTATGATTCATCATTCTTCCTAATTTAAAAAAAAAGCAAGGAAAGAAAATCAACTCTTCTTCATACATGATGAACTATTTTATTTTTAAGTTGCGTTGCCTCCTAGTGGCCTCCTAGGCCATATAATATACTTCCAAGAAACTAAGCAACTGCCCAGGGTTGGGTTGGTGGGAAAGTGTGCACCAAGAATAAAGATGAATAATAAAACACCAAGTAACATGGAGAGGTTTATTCTGCCCACAACTAAGAACAGGGATCTTTGCTTTCTGAAGCAATTCCAGATCAATGGCAGTAGAGCCTCCCCTCAGAGGGGCTGTAAGCAACCCACCCCCCGTGTGTCCGTCTACAATGGCAGAAATGTACGCATGAAGCTTGAGAGAGAGAGAGTCTGACGTGCTCCTGACTGCCCCAGCTCCCTGACAAAATGCCTCAGTTATTCAAACACTGAGGGAGAAAATGCAACTTAAGGTGGAGCCTGGGAAACTCAATTCGCAGAGTGTTTGCAGGGGAGTCACCTTGAAGTCTTCTGGGCACGGTCCTGAAGAAAGTTCTAGATCTCCATTCAAACTGGTCAGGAAGCAGGTGATTATACAATAAATGTAACAGGAACAATTGGTTATCCATTTTGAAGGAAAAAACCCTAAGATGCAGGGGCACCTGCATGGCTCCACTGGTGAAGCGTCTGACTTTGCCTCAGGTCATGATCTCGTGGTTCATGAGTTCGAGCCCCGTGTCAGGCTCTGTGCTGACAGCTCAGAGCCTGGAGCCTGCTTTGGATTCTGTGTCTCCCTCGCTCTCTGCCCCTCCCCCACTCATGCTCTGTCTCTGTGTCTCAAAAATAAATAAAAACGTATTTTTAAAAAAAGCCTAAGACCCATACCTCATTCTTCATACAAAAGTAAATGTCAAAAAACCTAAAACTCTAAATATTCATAATCCATAAAATGAAAGGGTAAAGAAATAGAAAATATATTATTAAACAGAACATGGTAAGCACTAAATTTTCCTCCTAGGCAGGCTCAAATCCTTAGAAATAAGAAAAAATATGTAATGTGATCATCAACTACATTAAATGATGAAGTAGATTTAGGCGCACTCAAAATCCCAGAAGGATTCTTTTTAGGGTGACTGACATGTTGATTCTAAAGTACATCTAGGATGGGGTGCCTCAGTGGCTCAGTTAATTAAGCATCCTGCTTCAGCTCAGGCCATGATCTCATCACTTGTGGGTTTGAATCCTGTGTCCCGTTCTGTGCTGGCAGCTCATAGCCTAGAGCCTGCTTCCGATTCTTGTCCCCTTCTCTCTCTGACCCACCCCGATGTGTGCTCTGTCTTTCAAATAAATAAGCATTAAGAAATAATAGTAATTAAAACAATAAAAAAATAAAGTACATCAAGGAGTTAAACTAGATATTTTGGCCAAATATGGTGGATGGGGGGAAAGTAAGGCAGAAACTTTAATTTTATTTATTTTTTACTTATTATTTATTTACTTTATTTGTCTAAAGACACAGTGTTTTATTTTTGAGAGACAGAGAGAGACAGCATGAGCAGAGGAGGGTCAGAGAGAGAGGGAGACACAGAATCAGAAACAGTCTCCAGGCTCTGAGCTAGCTGTCAGCCCAGAGCCCGACCGATGTGGGGCTCGAACCCACAAACTGTGAGATCATGACCCGAGCCGAAGCCAGACGCTTAACCGACTGAGCCACCCAGGTGCCCCTGACACAGTATTTTTTAAAGTCTAAAGTCAGGGCAGAAATTAGCAAATGTATCAATGAAACACGCTGAAAATCTAAGCCAAGACCAGGATTGAAGAGAAATTAAGCAGATGGTGAAGCAGCACACCCCACCTGACTGTGATATCAGGACAATGAACCAGACAAAGTTACGTCACTACCTTGCGCCAAACACAAAAATTAATTCCCAGCAGTTTGAAGAGCTCACCTCTAAATACGAAAGCAGAAAATGCAGCTAACGTCCATCACTTGTGTTCTGAAAAGATAACTTTTCAGCAGTGCACAAAGCACAAAGACAGAAAGGGGGGAAAGTGTGATTACACACCGTCAGGAATTTTAGGGTAACAAAGGCACAATAAACAAAGTTAAACAATAAGCAACAGCATAGAAGAAAATACTCAGGACACATATAGAAGACAAACATTTAATATTCTGAACATCTAAGCAAGTACTACAGGTTACCAAAAGGAAAAACAATGCAATACCAAGCAAAGAATATTCATAGGTGAGCCAAAACAGTGAAGACAGACGTGGTTATTAAAACCTGAAAAGCTGGGGAAGACAGGTGGTGGCGATGGAGGAGGGCACTTGAGGGGAAGAGCACTGGGTGTTGTATGGAAAACAATTTGACAATAAAATATTATGGGAGAAAAAAAAAACCTGAAAAGCTGCTCAAACTCACTAGGAATCAGAGAAAATCCAAACAAAACAACAGGATACGGATTGGATCAGATTTGAGAGACTCACTGCGGCCAGTGTCAACAGAAGCACAGAGCAGGTACATGTTTGTACGACGTCTCTGGGAGCACAAAACGGTGCAGGATCTGGGGGCAGGGAGCTGCACACAAGTTCTCAAATTTTGACTGTGTAAGATTTTATGCCTTAAAATTCTCACTTCCGAGAATCTACTCTAACAGAACCAGTAGAGGAGATAAGCCACAAAATATCTCTGAAATGATATATAAATAGAGGGGTAAATGTGCAGCAATGTATGTAGCTTTTTCATAATAAAAAGGCAGAAACAGCATTAAGGGTCTGTCAGGGGGGAACTTCACTACATAAATAAATTTGGGACATCTCTGCGAAAGAACTGAACTTTAAAAAAGTTAAGCTACGTATGGGGTGCTGGGTGGCTCAATTAAGCATCGGACTTCAGCTCAGGTCACGATCTCGTGGTTCATGAGTTCCAGCCCCACACTGGGCTCTGTGCTGACAGCTCAGAGCCTGGAGCCTGCTTCGGATTCTGTGTCTCCCTGTCTCTCTGCCCATCCCCCACTTGTGTTCCCTCTCTCTCAAAAATTAATAAACATTGAAAAAAATAATAAAAATAAAAAATTAAGCATTTTTATGTTCTAGTTTACAGAAATGGCCTTAATTAATCAGGTCTATATGCAAGCTTTGTACAAAATACACAGTACAACTCAAGTTTGTAGGTAAATAAAAAACCTATATCAAAATATACACAAATATTTATCTGTGCAAATATATATGCTATATGTAAACATTATGGTCCATAATTAATATAGATTTTAGAAAAATTAATAAATTATTGACGGAAAGGTACCTGGATGGCTTAGTTGGTTACACATCCTGCTTCAGGTCATGATCTCATGGTTCATGGGTTCAAGCCCTGCATCAGGCTCTGTGCTGACAGCTCGGAGCCTGGAGCCTGCTTCGGATTCTGTGTCTCCCTATTTCTCTGCCCCTTCCCCACTTGTCTGTGTGTCTGTCTCTCTCTTTCTCTCTCTCTCAAAAATAAACATTAAGAAAAGAAGAAATGACATGATTGATGGAAAACTGTTAAAAGTGATTACCTAGAGGGAAGGTCGTCATGTGGGCAAAACCATGTCATGAACGTCATGATCACCCATGTGCCACTGAAAATACTTAAATAATATTTAAATAATATTTTAAGTAAAATGCTAACTCCTGACCTATTTTCCAAGGAGTTTTGTGGTGAAGATAAAATTGCATGTGATATTTCTCTGCAATATTATCTCAAGCACTATAAAATTCAGTGTATTATTATTATTATTATTCCTTTAGCATGAATAAATCATATGGATGAAATCCTGAAAGGAAGGAAGGAAAATAGAAAGAAAGGAAGAAAGGGAGGGATGGAGGGAGGGACAGAAAAAGAAGAGAGTGCATCAGATCAGAGGACCATCCTGATCGCTCTAATTATTGACACAGTGTGAGCATGACGGCTTCGTAAGAAGAATGAATAACTCAATGTCATTGTAACGTTCCTTGGGCTTCACTTGTACAGTGTTTCCAGCCAATGAAACAATCACCAATTCCTGAATGCTGCAGAGACTCTTGGACTGTTAATGGTAGAGTCTCCATTCCTTTTCACCACTTACAAACTCCTTTAGTAAGATTTTATTCCATGTTGCATTTCATTCAATTTGCCACCCAAAGAAAGGCTGTCCAATGACTTTATTTTTAGGCTATCCCTCAGACGCCTCTAAAATTCATGCAAATTTTATGAAAACTAGTGTATAAATAAGTTATTCCATACATACCTTCACACACACACACACACACACACATACACACACACACAAAGAAGTTGACCCTGTCCTTACTGCACTTCTGTAGAAACCAATATGCTTAGGAATATGCTCTTGAAAATTGGTTTTATCGAAAGCATGAAATCAAGCATAAGAAATCAATACGGAAACAGGCTGCATAACTCAGCAGCATGGCTCTCCTGGTCCTGCGTGTGGGTAAACTTCTAGAATAACCAGTTATCCCACTGGAACTTCTATTAGTACTCAGACCTTACAGCAGAGTCTTTTAACTCATTTTACATTTTAAATCTTTAACTTGGCAAGACAGAGGATTAGAGAGGCTGCTGAAGGTACTGTCGCAATACAGTTTGAAACTGTAAAAAAAGAGAAGTACGTAATTTTACTCCTTTTAAGGCAATTATAACAATAAGAAGCAATTTTTGTGATGCAGTTTTCAAATTACATGACAATTACCAGAAAAATAGAATCTCAGGAAATTCTCTGATAAGTTACCAAAACAACTTTGTAACTTCTAGTTTAATTAATTGATCATTTTTCCTGCCATTTGCCTAATTTCCTAAAGTTTTTCAACAGACCTGAAAATTACACTTTACATTTCTTGAGTGGCATCCTTAAAATTAAATGGAAAAGTTAAATCAGTAAAGCATTTTTTAAAATAATAATTTTATCATTCACTTTCCTCATCTAGTATATTATATATATTTCCAATACTTTGATCTCTTAGAGAATGAATCATTTTCAAGATTTTCATAAGATTATAATCAATAGGATTCCAGAGGACAAACAAATCAATTTGCATTTCCAGTGTTTCAGAAGTCTTTTTTTTACAGATGTAAGATCCTGATTTACTTGTGTGGTTTAACCCTGGACACCAAACCGCACCTGACCACCAGTGAAAGGCTTTTCTTCCCCCTGGATCTTCGTGACAGCCAAGAAATAACCAAAGTAAGAATTCTTCCCTAAGTGGGGTGGTTGACCAGTCAGTTAAGCATCTGCCGCAGTTTTGCTCAGGTCATGATTTCACGGTTGGCGAGTTTGAGCCCTGCATTGGGGTCTGCACGGACAGTGTGGAGCCTGCTTGGGATTCTCTCTCCCCCTCTGCTCCTCTCTGCTCGCACATGCTCACGGTCGCTCTCTTTCTCTCTCAAAATAAATAAATAAAGTTAAAAAAATCTTCCCCAAGAAAAGAAATTTACAACGGGTGTTTGCATTCTGGACTTGCCCTTCGGGCATAAAGTCAGGAAGTGAAGCATTGTTAATCCGGCGGATGCAAACACTGATATCATACTACCCTGCTATAAATGAGTGAGTAGTGTTTAAAAGATTCTGCAAAAATGTCCAGATATCCAAGGATTCAGGAGTAACTGAAATATTGAAACCGATTATGATCCACCTTCAGGGAAGTCAAGACTGTAAGAAACAGATATTTATCAAAGGGGCTCGGGATCTGGGTACTTGACAGAGAGTAAAATAACCAAGGACTGGCCTCCTGCAAATTCCCTAATGACTGCATGGGGCGGGGGAGAAAGAATCGGTCTAAAACTCTGAATTTGCTAAGTGAATTTTTGGTTTTACTTCGTCTGTTCTCTGGGTTTCTACTTGGGGACAAAAACTAGCAGTATTCTAGCAAAGAGTATTAATTCTTGAAAGACTGAATCTGGAAAATCTCTCAGATGTAAAAGAACATCACGGTTGGCCTCACCACTCGGCATTTTTTCATCTGTCATCTGCCATTCGTCGTCACTACTCCCATAAAATAAGAGATCACCTAACAGACAGCTTAAAGTAGGAGAGTCTAGGCGATTCCTAAACCAACTCAAAGTTCTAGAGCAGAGACCAAGGGCAGTTCACGCAGGTGAGGAGTCTCACGGTCCACCACGGGGCAGGTACAGTGAGGAGCTGGCTGGGGGCACCGGGAAGATTCAAGGCCCAGAAAGGCAAGGGAAATGTTACTATTTACATGGGAACCCCGGTCGGTGAGGATGAAGATCAGCAGGAGAGCCTGATCAGGGTCTTTGACTCTCCTTCACGGAGTCCTCAAAGTCAGGCAAACTCAAAAGGAAAGCTCAACGGAACTGTCAAGTCAAGAAATATATGTATATGTATATGTGTGTGTGTATACTTGTTATGTGTGTACACACACACACACACACACACACACACACACACACACACACTACCAGACCCTAAGCTCACTGTGGTCTGGGTTGCCTGGGGACTTTTCAATGTTACAAAATGGCTTTCCGTGTTTATTCTGCATAGACCAGTGGAACACAAAACCTTTCCATCACCTCTCAGACTTCTCAGAGAGACCAGGGCCAGAAATCAGTTCATGAAATGAATATTTTTTCTCCTTAGTTGTTTTGAATTTTTTAGTCATGAACGTGATAGTCCCAGATTGCTCTATAGATGGACACATCCTGTAAAGACAGGGCTAAAACTCTCTATCAGGAATCACTCCGTTCCTGACCAGGGTTCGCTGGCCCTGTGTAACTCCAGGAAGCAGCCCAGGAAAACTAACCAGGATGGGACATTTTATGAGGAGCTAAAAAGGAATGTGGATGACACCACAGCAAGCGTCAGAGACCACATGCCGGGCAAGTCCTACCAGGAAGCCTCGCACAAGCCCTCCTGTGCCACGGGGCCCACAGAGACACGGTCCCTGTCATTCACAGTAAGGACGTTCTATGCCGTCACCGCAACACTGAATATGTGAACACGGAACTATCGTTACTCTTAAGGGCAAGAAAGCGCGTCCTGGAGGCTCGGGTGTGTTCATCAGGAAACCAGTCCCTCCCGGTATTTTTCCGAATCCAACTCCGTCCTCGCCAGAAGCGTTCACTCTCCTGTCAAGTTGAGGTCTTGCTCATTTCCACTTCCTGCCATTGCAAAAACTGTCAACAGTTTGCCCAAAATCTAACATTTATTTTCATTGTAAAACATATTTTTCAAAAGATTTTTGTCCCACAAATGGAATCCTGCTCAAATTCAAAGAACACTACACTGAAAGTTCGCATGTGTACTGTTTTTAAATATCACAAACATGTATAATTGGATAATGATCCTAAGAGTTTGAGAATTCCAAAGAAACATCTGGCACCTGATATTAGAAAAGAGAGATCTATAAAGGGGGATGTGGGAGGAATGACTTTGGAAACAAATAAAGAAGAGAAAGTCTCCAACCACCTGCCTTGCAGTGTGAATGCTCCCACGGGCCAGCTCCTCTGTAGCCTCCCTTCTTTACTGTCATTATCTAAAAAATACAATTTACATTTAATAAAAGAGCAATAAAACTGTTTAAAAATGTGTTTAATAGGTGGGGAAAAAATTGAAAAATAACCTAAAAGGCTAAGAACATGAATGAAAAATTCTGAGAGCTGAGTAGAAAATATGAAGAAAGTCAAAGCAATACAGATAATTCCTTAAAAATAAGATAAAAATTTCATAAAATGTAAAGGAAGAAATTAAGAGGATGAAAACAAGACAATACATTTAAAGAAAGGAACAGAAAAGTTCTGAAATACAAAATAACTGAACATTTATAGATTAAGTTAAAAATGAGAAGTGATAAGGGGCGCCTGGGTGGTTCAGTCAGCCAAGCACCCAACTCTTGATCTGGGCTCAGGTCATGATCTCACAGTCTGTGCAACAGGACGGAGCGTACGTGGAATTCCCTCTCTCTCTCCTTTGTCCCTCCCCCCCTCGCACTTTTCCCTCCTTCTCTAAATAAAGAAATACATACATACATACATTAAAAAAAGAAGTGATAAATATTAAAGGATCACATGAAACAAGTGGATAAAAAAACAAAAATATATAGAAAAAAAGCAGTAGAAAAATATCTAAATAACAACAGATTCAATAAGGTTAAGTACAGCCAACAAAGGTGAATATACAGCAGTATAAATAAAAAAGCATCTCGAGGCGCCTGGGTGGCTCAGTCCGTTGTGTCCGATTTCGACTCAGGTCATGATCTCATGGTTTGTGAGTTCGAGCCCCGCGTCGGGCTCTGTGCTGACAGCTCGGAGCCGGGAGCTGCTTCAGATTCTGTGTCTCCCTCTCTCTCTGACCCTCCCCTACGCGTGCTCTGTTTCCGTCTCAATAATAAAAAATAAACATAAAAATTTTTTTAATAAAAATGCATTTCAATTTTTAAGTTTCAGACGCACTGAAGTACCATCCATTTAATGACACGAAATAAAGAGATCACGGCTGAAGAGTGGAGAACAGGACAGCTCCGAACCCTGTGAACTGAGTGTGCATCACAAGATGCACTGAGTCCACCTCTGTCCTCGGCTTGAAGCCCCGCGGAGGTGAGCCCCGGGCGCAGGGCAGCGCAGAGCCCTGATCTTCCTCCCTCATCCTGCACAGACTGGAGCCACCACACTTTGGTGGCTCTTCCGGAACATCCCTGTGGATGAGCGGAGCCTCACCCACAGGAAAACCGCAGGCCAGGCTGGAGAGGCTAACACACAGATTGACGCTACTTGGAATGTAGGACTCCAGACAGAACAATCCGTGGAAACCAACAGTTCAAGAAAACACCACCGTGAGCCTTCACCTAAATCTCTACTGAAGCAGGGGCGCCTGGTGGCTTAGCTGGTTAAGCGTTCGGCTCAGGTTATGATCTCACAGTTCATGAGTTCAAGCCCCATGTTGGGCTCTGCACTGAACGCACAGAGCCTGTTTGGGATTCTCTCTCTCTCCCTCTCTCTCTCTTCCTACCCTCATTCTCTTCTGCTCTCTCAAAATAAGTAAACTTAAAAAAACAAAAACAAAAACAAAAAAAAACTTGGGGCATCTGGGCGGCTCAGTCAATTAAGCATCCAACTTCGGCTCAGGTCATGATCTCACAGTTTATGGGTTCGAGCCCCACATCGGGCTCTGTGCTGACAGCTCAGAGCCTGGAGCCTGTTTCAGATTCTGAGTCTCCCTCTCTCTCTGTCCCTCCCCCACTCATGTTCTGTCTCTCTCTGTCTCTATAATAAATAAACATTAAAAAATCACAAGAAAACTCTCCCGAGGGGCTGACACTTCCATAGTAATTATTTGAACTATAGTTTTCACACACAACCTTAATTTTGTTTTTAGTTTCCATCAAGCAACATCGTATGTTTTTGAAACAAGAATATAATTTGTTTTAATAACAATTAGCAGGAGAATCCCAGACGGGACCAATTTCAATCATATAAAATGAAATGACTACTCTATAGCACCCCAAATGTGGGGAAATTTTGAGTTCTTTATGTAAACACATACACGTACACCTTAAGCAGGAACTATCCTGGAAACCAAAAAGTTGAGATCCCGGGTCATAGTGTGAATGAATGAAACCAAGTCAGACTCAAGGAGCAAACTGTGGGTATGATTCCCTTTTTCACTGTCTCTACACAGAGGATTTCAGTATTCCCTGGGCCGGGAGGCCTGGGCGGCTCAGCTGGTTAAGCACCTGCCTCTTGATTTCAGCCCAGATCATGACCTCACAGTGCCTGGGACGGAGCACCGCATCGGGCTCTCCACTCACAGTGCATTTTTTCAGAAATATTCCCAGGGTCATGAATGAAATATACACACTCAAAATTAAGGAATGATACATGACACATCACTCGATCGTCTACACTTCAATTTTAGATTTAATGAAGTCTTACTCATTATGGTACACAGGCCCAGCCTTCACTGAAAACTAACTTTCTTTCTCAATAACGATGCATTCTTTGTAATTACCCACGGCAGGAAACTGAGCAAACGGGTGCAGGGATGCTCTCTTTTCCACCTGGAGAGGACACACAGAAGAACAAAGTGCACAGAGGCCGTCATCAATGCAGGGCCCTTATCACACTCCCTAAAAAGATGTGCCACTTTAATTTTCTGGCACTTTACCAGTTACTTTCAATTTGCTCCTGCTTATTGACTTATCTCTTCAATTCTTCCTCCTCCAAGGAAAGCTCTTCTTAGTCTGAAATCGCACAATGTTCATCTTGCATCTGTCCCGTTTCCGGTGCGGACGAGCATGAGAAGTGGCGCCATGAGGGAGCCATGGTGACCTGAGCACCACCCCTGCAACCCTGGAGTCCCAGCCCACCCCGGAGCAGCACGTCCCCCACGTGCACGTGGGAATAACAACACAACAAGCCTCAGGAAACTGCTTTGCAGCAATTTGTTTTTATATGTTTAATAGTTTTAAACGGGTCAGAGGAAATCTACACCAACGTTTTACTCACTGGCCTCACCTTCCATTTTATCGCTTTATAATCGAAAGATAGACACACAATGACAACCATGAACAGGCACGTACAACATGTCAGTCTGACTGTAGTGGCCGGTGCTCAGCAGACTTTCAGGAAAGTCTTTCAGAGGGGGGCGTGCCTCTGTTTGTAGATAAGTTGTTTTCTTCATCTGTCCTTGACGCTGTGTCCTTTCCTACTTAAGAATAAAATGCGGGCGTCAAGGCAACGTCATCACAACAAGCTGATAACTGTGTCTTCCTAGTTTTCAAAGCTTCATTTGAGAGCCTTTCAAAAAACACCTTTGATTTTCCATTAAAATTCAATTTGTTGATTTATGTATTTCAAGATGGGACTTCAGAGATCATTTTAAGAAATCAAAAGCTCTATTTTTTGAGACATCGTTCTTTGAAAAGCTTGATCCATGGGGTACATACTGGTTTTCAAGTTCGGTTGCTGTTTTCCTTTAAAAAAATATAAATTCCCTAAGATAAAAAAAGTACTTATGCATGGGTTCACTTTGAAGACAGATCTTTTCAATATTATAGTCTTAAAATGGCAAATTCATCTTTGAGCTGATCTAAAGAATTCAAGGGAAGTTAACATATGCTTTTTTCAAGATCATAAATGTTTCTTTTTTCACACAAGGATCAGAAGAAAATCTTGATTGCCAAAAATACTTTTAAAATTCTACTATATATGTATGGATTGCGGGAAAAGAAAAGGTCAAAGTCATGAAATTTTTGACGAGATAAAATAGATGAAAGCGCACACTTTAGATTCATGGTAGTTGTGGCCACTATATAAACGGGAAGCGCCCAAATTAAATGTCACTGGACTCCTGGGTCACCGTTTACTTTAGAGAGTTTCATTTCCTTTGTAAGACTCATGAAAGAAGGCCAGGGCCTCAAAAGGTTCCTTGGTCTGCATGATTCTTCAGAAGAAAACACCTAAGAGGAGTATTACATTTTCAAGAAAGATAACCAAATCTATAAAGATAAGGCAGAACCATTACATAAATCTGTAGAAGTGGATTTCTAAGCTCTAAAAGGCATATTCTTTTTTAAGAGTTATTGTTATTTAAAAAAAGGAGGGGAGGCCTCCCTAAATGTGAATTTGTTTGGTCTCGATTCAAACACAAAAAAAGTCTAAAAATAATGTATACAGCAATGAGGGGAAATCCAATCACTGATAAACTATTTTATGGCGTTAAGGAGTAATCACTACTTTTTTTAAGGATAATAGTCCAGTAGTTCCATTTCTCAAAAGAACTTTTAGAGACAGGTACTGAAGTACGTATT
Organism: Suricata suricatta; assembly: GCF_006229205.1. NCBI lineage: Eukaryota > Metazoa > Chordata > Mammalia > Carnivora > Herpestidae > Suricata > Suricata suricatta. Next base: position 7,014,362 of record NC_043713.1, read on the forward strand.
AAGTGCTCTAAGAACTGCCTTGAAATAAGGCCTTGATGGAGGATAGTGTTTGGGGATTTGGATGAAACAGGACCGGCCCGATGCCGATGGCCACTGAAGATGAGTGAGGCAACCCAGGTGTGCGGCAAACTTCTGTCTCTAGTTCTATAGATGCCGGCAACTTTTATTAGTAAATTTTTAAATAAGTGTTATCCCTTCTCTGACATTCTTCCCTGTGATCAGTATCACACTTCAATGTGAAACACCTTAATTTTAATCTCAGACCGGCATGATTATTAAATAAAACGCCCTTCATGAGACAGCCTACACCATTCCGAGCAGCCAGACAGCAAAAATGCATTTACATTAAAATGTAAAATTCAAAATTAGCATATCTTCCCGTCATCTGTTGTATGATATATTTGCAAATACACAGTCTACTGTATGGGCTTCATATACTGTAACTCACAAATGATCTGGCTAACACAGATACACAGATAGAGATTCACGAATCTGTCAAGACACGCACGGAGACGAACGCGCGTCAGTGTAACTCCAGACACAGCCCGCCAACCACAAACCCCCGTGGGGGCCCCGTTGCATCTTCCCATCTCGTCTTCCACTAGGACGAAGCTTCTCACGGGGACAACAGTCTTAGGAAGAACCTCCTGTTAGGGACACATTTTATCTTATGATTCTAGGTTGACACTCCCTCCGGCGCTTGACTCCACGTCTTTTTCCATGAACGAGGGAGAAAAACCACAGACACAGGATGGGAGTAGCTGTTCCTTGTGTGGGTTCACTCTTGTGAGGATGTGAAAAAGTCATGATAGGCCTTGGTGGGTGAGGAATTGGATGCACACCCCAGCCTGCAGGACACCGGGGCTGGGGGACCGTGGGTAGGAAGGCAGTTCCGTCATTTTTAGACTGTCATCTCCCTTCTCCTCTTTCTCAAGTTCTCATCTTAATCCCATCGTCCCATGGCTGAGTATGTATTTCTATTTTCCTTCTTAACCATTTGTTTCTTATTTAAGGGCAACTATACTCCAAATTAAGGCTTGATGTTAAGCAACTAAAAATAATAATAAATACAGGTGTTGATGACAGTGGAGTAACTGAAATTTAACATAATCTACATAGCACCACCCATCGACATTGGAACTTCATATATCACTTCAAATCATTTCAAAATGTGCAATTTTTCCCCTATTTCCCTCTGACTTATTTAAGGGTCCTCAATTTTCTACACCTGAGTGCTGCCATTAGAAAGAAACAAATCCTTTTGGGTACCATGACACATTGAGATTTTAAGTGAAAACCAAATGAGGGGCCAGTATTAGAGTGGAACTGAAAACCCAAGTATCCCGTTGGCAATTTTAAGAACCGTACGCTATAGTAGGCTTCCTGGTTCCAGACGGATTAATTCATTATACGGCTCTCACATTTATGAATGGGAGAAGGAAACATCATTCACGTAGCTCATCACCTGCACCATTTTGTGTGCAATGTAGCCTACAGAAACTGATGTGTTATTTTCATTCCTCCCCGTGTTGCGAGCAGCTGCAGGAACCCAACTGCTGGGATCATCATGTAATCAATATCTTGTATGCTAGCGCCTCGGCATCTCTCTATGCGGCCACAGACCACTTAATCACTGCCAGCGGTTCTGTGTGATTCTAGAGTGTACAGTGTGCTCTGCAATAAATATTTTATGCTTCTCTTTAGAGGTTTATTTCTATTACCTCTAAAATACCAGGGAAGTCGCCTCTTTATTGTTCTTTCCTTTTGTAAACTCTGGCAGTAGCCATTAGCATGGTATTTATCTCTTTCCTTAGAATGAATTTGCTTTTACGATTCTTAGCTTAACATAGAAATACTGGAAAGTTTCTGTTCTGCCCTGTTGCCTCCCTCCGAAGGGCTCCACAGTGGGTCTGTCCGGTGAAATTGTCTGAATGGTGTTTGCATTCCTAAGAGCCCCTCAGAGGAGGTGCTGTGTAGCTTTGCTGGTGGGTGAGCATGTCCCCTTGCATCCGTTTTTAAAGAGATGGTAACAAATGTGGAAAGGACGAAATCAAGTCCTTTCACAGACGTTTTCCTAAATGCCTATCAGACTCAAGCAAATAAATAAACCCGAAATCACACAAAGTAAAAGTCAGATTAAGTCTAACTTGCCCTTTGATTTCAAATAATGCAATAGTAATTGAAACAAAGAACTTTTTTTCCCACTAAAAAAAAAAATCTGCTTCCTCGGACCAGAACTTTCTGAGTGGGTGGGTTCAGTACGTGGATAACAATCTTTGCTGTAGGTACAAATCAACCTCTAGCTATTAATGACGCATCTGCAATCTTCATTCATAACAAGAAGATCCAAAATATTTGGACTTTCTTAATTTAAAGAAAAATGCACTTCATTATTTTACCTGGCAATTATTTGAAGGCAAAAAAACTAAAATGACATATGTCACTCCTTGCTGTTCCTTGTTTTATGGGCCCATTTGCCCTACACTAAATAGCTGGAGAAAATACAAAGCACCTGATACATTAAGCTGGAAACATGTTGTCCCTGCAGCAGGGCGGGATGGTAATTTACTACACACCGCCAGGGAAGACACACTTTACAACCCAGATTTGCAGCTTTTAACCTGGAAACTTAATAGCAAAGGCAATTCTGCTTACTTTGTTTCCCTGCAACCCAGAAAGAAAGCAATATCCACCTTGTTACAAAACAGAGCAGGCCATATTTTATATTGCCACAGTCAATTACGGGAGGCTGTGTCACCTTTCCCAGCCATTACAGCCTTCAGATCCGTCCGTGCTGATGCTGCCGACACAGTACAGAAGCGGCTTCAAAGCGTCTCTGCGGCGCTGGAGGGGCCGGCCGGCTGCACTGCCGGACACTGAGCCGCGATGACCAGATTTCTAGATCACAAACAGGGACAGCTCACGTCAGGGGGACAGCATCGGGGACAGCATCGGGGCTTCTGTGAAGGTGCATCTCCAGCTATCTCCTTCTGTCAAGTAAAGACTTGTTTACTGAAAAAAAAGTGGGGAGGGGGTGGGGGAGGGAGAGAGAGAGAGAGAGGGAGGGAGGGAGGAAGGGAGAGAGAAAAAAACCTGAAAGGTTCTGTTGTGCGAAGCTGGCCAAACTAAAGAAAACCCACGTCCAATTAAACAGAAAGGCACAAGATTAAATATTCTCGTTGAAAACAACATTGTGCTCCAATGCAGAGTTGAGGACATTCTACCGACAAGGTGGATTGAGAGACCTACACGTCCACGGGACCTTCAAGCCCTATGAGACCTGGGTACCTAAACATTCACTACAGGAAGGAAACCATACGATTGTAAGAACCACGGACCTCCCATTGTTATGACCACCGCGGATCCCTCGGGTGCCTTGGGCACTCTTACTCCGCCTCATGCATCTACCTTGTGACCCGGGAAGCAAGTCCTGGCAGACCCACATCGGCCTCTGGGGGTCTGGCGGGGAGACACCTGGGCATCAGTCTGCGGGGTCAGGGGGAGGCGGGGGGGAGCCTGACACAACACACTCAGCTCAGGAAACAAGACAACTCGCGCTACTTTCCAGATTTTCACATCAGCTTCTCCTAGTTCTGTAGACCGCTGTTTTCCAACATGGTCTCACCGATATCTTGTTTGATGTTCACAACTCAGGAAAATGCTGAGCTACTGTTAGTGTGGCGGTTTCAAAGAGGAGGAATTACAGATTCAGAGAAGCCATGTGGCTCGCCTCAGGTCGCACAACTAAAAAGCTGGAGACTCGGGCCCCGAATTCAGCTCTTCTAACCCACAGATGCACTTTCTCTTAACCTCTCGCCAATGGAGCTGGGGAACAAGAAGCATTGAGATTACTTACAGGGCATCCGAGTGCACATTTTCTCTGGGAAAAGCAGAGAGGATGCTAAGGTACGGATGACTGAGACAGACCGGAGCTTTCCATAGGATGACTCTGAGCCCTGGAAGCCATACTGCTTTGTTCTTGCAGACACATTATACTCAACTTATGTAACAAGTCCCTAGATCTTCAGAAAGAGGGAAATGTAAACTATTCACCATGAGTTGGACTATAAGCTCTGTTTTAAATGGAAGTGCCTAATGTGGTTGTGTTTAAATTCTGCCATATATTAACCTTCAGCAGCCGAATTGAGGAAATAATAATTCTCCAACAGAAGACAGATTCACAATGGGGGACCAAAACAAATAAGCTTTTATTTAGCCCTCGGTATTAAGGTCTTCGCAAGACATAATGAAATAGCCAAGTAGAAATCATGCCTACGAGAGACATTTCCACTGTGCAATAAGGGAGCAAGGTTCTTCACTCTTGCACTTGTATTTTTTTAATGTTTATTTTTTCATTTGAGAGAGAGAGAGAGAGAGGACATTAGAAGGAGACAAGCAGAGAGAGAGGGAGAGAAAATCCCAAGCAGGCTCTGTATTGACAGAACAGCCCCAACGCAGGGCTCAAACTCACAAACCTTGAGATCATGACCTGACCTGAAGTCAGATGCTTAACAGACTGAGGCACCCAGGCGCCCCCGCACTTACGTTTTTGTTTTCGTACACAGCTTAGGGACAGTGCCTTCCTTAACACCTCAAAGCTTCTCCCGTGGACAATTCTGTGGCCGATGCTACTGTATTCTTCGGTGCATGTCAAAAACAAATGTGAATGTAACACTGAAACTGGCTGTGGCCCCACCTACAAACTGCCAGCATCCCCTAACAACAAAGACAGCTCCTAACTTGGTTACAAGTGCATCTTTTAAAGAATTGTCTGTGTTCTTCAGTCTGACATTGTTGTGACCTTAAAGGAAATGATACGTCTTTCAAGTAAATACCAAACCCAATGTCTAAGGAACGTGATGTCAAAGAGACGATTCATTTACAGTATCAACGTACCAACGCAGAACAGCAAGTCTTCAACAAGAGCCCAGAATAATAGTTTTGCTACATCCTTGACTGAGAATAACCGCTGCCACCTCTCAACCCCACAGGGAAGTCATCACGGTTTAGAAGCCCACACGCTGGAAGAGAATTAGTCTGACTGTGGAATCCGACGATCCAGGCTAATTCGGTTCATCGGCCTCGTCACATACCTTCTTCTTTCTCCTCTGTTCCATCAGCATCCCCCCGAATCTGAGTTCTTAACTCCATGGGCAGGGCTTCAAATTAGGATTTGCTGATATCCGTGTAGAAGGTTAGGAAGTATCCACAAATCCAAAACCACTGCAACAGGTGTGGTACTGTGAGGCTATAATGTAAGCATTTCGCTTACTTCACAGTTGAACCTGATGCTTCCTAGAATCCCGCAGGGACTGAACTGACGTACGGGAATTTGCTAGGATCACATCATCAGAGAGAGCGGTCACATATTTGATCTCCCACCCTTCTGATTTCCACAACTTTATCCCATTTCATCAGACTACTTATATCCACATTTGTTGTCTCCTTTGCTTCGTCTAATTACTCCACATATTTCTAAGTAGAAATTACAATGACCTCAGTGTCTAGTCAGCCATTTTTACCCTCCTGCCTTTGTCTGTGGGAGATGCACATCCTCTTTATCAAACCAAAAAATGCCTCAATTTGTATTCCGCTAAAGCATAATGCTGAAACGACACAGGGAACAAAGTTATCAAGCCATCCTTAGTTTCTGGCACTATCTAACCTAATTTTAAGGTGGGAGTCAGAGATTCTCCAAATAGGTTAGATCATCAGAGGTCCAGCCAAACCCGCTCAAAGGCATCTAACCATCGGAACTGAAGGGAGACTCTCTCCCCCTCTCCCGGCTCAGAGAGATTTTAAACTGCACTTGTGGGGCACCTGGGTGGCTCAGTCGGTTGAGCGTCCTGCTTCTCCGTGGGTGCCGAAGGCCCTCCCTGGCCCAGGTCCCGGGACAAGCCAAGTGGAGGGCCCATGTCAGAAGTTTCCTTAATTCCATGCCCCCTGCTCAGCCAGGGTGCCCCACAGCACAAGCAGTGTGATGTCGTGGCTGAGGCGGGAGAATTTTCCAGCCCTGGGCGAGCTGGCACCATTTCATTCCGGGAACTCTCCAGATTCGTGCCTTGGGTTTGGGTCACCAGCCTGGACTCATACTTTTCTGAAACGAGTTACATTTCGAGAGTCCCATCCCCTCCCCCGCGACAAGACCTCAGCCAACGCAGTCATCACCCACGGCGAGAGCTCGCTGAGCTGACCTGGGGAGGACAGAGGTGCCTTAGTCTCCAAGGATGGGGGTTCCTGGTGTGCATGGACCCACTTCACGGCAACGGACCAGCTTCACACATCAGCGGCCCCAACAAACAGCAGTCCAATAAAGTCACAAGAAATGCTGGTTTTACCGAATCCCAGAAAAATGGCTGCTAACCTCACAAGTTCATGGTGTAAGCACAGAGGTCCCTGTCACCTTCCGAGTGTAAAAGTACTTCTTCCAACACGTAACCATGGCGTGAAGAAAGGAAGGGTCTGGGCATGTTACAAGGTTAAAAACGAAAAGCTCTGTGCAAAAGGTGAAGGAGCCGATTATGCAGGTGTATGGTCATCTGAATAGCCACTCATACACCTTCCCAGGGAGAGTAATGACTTAGGCCAGCTGAGTATCTGGGGACTGTGACTGCGTTCACTTTGCTGTCTAGAAACACTCGGTCTCTAAAACGATTCCTAGTCTCACACCCTGGGGCCCCAGAACGTCTTCCATGGTGTTTAGTTTAGAAGCAGCGATGCAGGCGCAGGCTTTGAAGCCCCTGGTTCTCCTTCACGGACACCCAAACGCGTGGCGCTATCAGCCGGGCCAGCGCACAGGCCGTGACTGTGAGCAGACCATTCTTCCAGCAAGCGCTTTTCCAAGGAGAGGGATTTAGAGTCTTAGGGACAAATAATACACCAAACACTTACTAGATGTGGCCATGAAATACTGCCAGGGTCAGAGCTAACCCGAAGGAAAACCCGCTTAGCAAGGCTCCAAAGCACCATTTCTTTTTTTAAAAACATTTGCTTATTTATTTTTGAGAAAGAGAGAAAGGAAGAGAAAGAGGGAGAATCCCAAGCAGGCTCCCAGCTGTCAGCGTCCAGCCCAAGGTGGGGCTCGACCCCACGAACTGTGAAATCATGGCCAGAACTGAAAGCCAGAGTCACACACTCCATGGACGGAGCCCCAGGGCGCCCCAAAAGCACCACTTCATGGTGGGTGTGTATGACAGAAAGCCCGAAGCGACGTCCTAAAGGAGCAATGCAAGACAGGCAGTCCTCTGGGGGTCACCAGGGAGAGTCACCTGAGCCCCGAGCTCTCGGGAGGGGCGGGCGGTTTAAAGCAACTGTGTTGTCGCACGCTGCCCGTCTTCCACCAACGGTACCGTTTCCCTCACCTTCTGCACGTAAGCCTCCGTCCACGTGCACCCCCTGGGCCCCTGTCACCAGGCCCCGTGCGGATCAGCCACAGAGCAGCTGTGGGGAGAGAGCGTGCTGCACTCACCTCCTGACCTCCACTATGCACGAGGCCTTTAGCCACAAACACAGCTTTTGTTAAAAAGAAAAAAGGGAGGTCGGTACAGAGCACGTACTCGGGAGAGGAAAACACCGGACGGACGAGCCCCCGCAGCGTCGGAGCCGCGTCCAGCCGGGCCTCCCGGGACTTCCCCAGCGCGGCTGCGAGGAGCGGTCACTGCCAAGGACTCACCAGCGCCGCTCTGTCCCCTCCGGCCCTCCTCTCTCGGCCCGCAGGTCTCCACGGTCTGGCGTCCAGTGATCTTGGGACAAGCTGAGGGAGAGAGACGTATAATCGGCACCCACGTCACAACTGCAGCAATCCAAGTGCAACTTTTACAGTTTAAGTATTAAACACACCGCACGGTCTCTGACAAGGAGACAGCCAAGGACGGTCTACCTCTGGCTTCTGCAGGAGAAGCAAACCCGACCACGCACACGCGCGGGCCACGGCAGACGCAGGACGCTGAGATGGTCCCCCGGCGATCACGCACAAACCAGGCCCCCTCGGGAGGGTCATCCTTGACGTGAACACGGGACACCTGGGGGGCTCTCCTCTTCCTCTGGGAGCGGGGTGCGCCTCAGATCACCCCATGACGGCTCTTAGGGCAGCCATGGGGATAAGCAGCACCCAGCCTCCGGAACACAATGGAAGCTTTGTGGGCAGAACCTCTTGAGGAAACCCCCCCCCCCCCCCCCCCGTGAGAAACTAAGTCATGATCGCAGAGCAGAGGCCCAGCTCAGCCAGAGTCCTCCGGTCACACGCAGGCTCGGCCCACGGCCCATCCCGCCACGGCTCCTCGCCAGGCCTGCTCCCCCTCCAGCTCTCCACTGTCTGACCTCCACAGAGCCGACATCCTCTGTCCATAAATACCTGAGCTGAGTGACTAACTGGTTGGACCCAAGTAGGCCCGACGAGGGAGGCCTTTCAGAAGAAAGTGACAACACCACCCACGGAAGAAGCGATGGTGGCCAGGAGAGTAAGTGCACTCTGCGTGTCACACACCTCTGACTGCTCACAAGACACCTGGCTTTCTCGGCCTCCTGCACATTCCTCACAATCCTTCCTGGATTGGCTGCGGATGGTCACTAGCAGATCACCACGTCAGAGCTGAATTTTCGTAGAGACTGCTGGGCAGTGATCCTTGTCGTCTGAGATGAGGAGCCCGACAGACGGACACCCACTTCCTCTGACCCCGAGGCAGCGGGGAGAAAGGGCTCTGACTGACAGGGTGACGGGAGGCCGTGTCCTGGCCCTGCCCCCCTCGCCCTGCAGACTCTGGCCCTGGTGGGCGGGCACCGGCATCTGCACACGGCCTGCCCCGCTGAGCAGGCTGTTCCGATCACAGGGAGAAGAGCGGCCGTGCGCACAGCCTCGTGACCCTCCAAGTTCACATTCTCTCCCCACTCCTGCTCCACTAAGAAGTCTAGACAAACCACCCTACCAAGGGAACAAACCAAATCCCTTTCCCTTATAACTGGCAGAGGTTACACATCTGAGAACTCAGGGTCTAGCCCCACACCCAACACACAGAAAGGCTACATGATGAACAGGTTCACGAACGGACATGCAGAAACCAGCTGGCCTGGCACCGAGAGCAGACCTTCCAGAATAGAGCTTGCTGTTGGGGAAGTTGAGGCTGTGGCCACGGGAAGACAGGATTGCAGTCACCAGGGCTTCGTGAGAGAGACTCTGTTACCATCTGGCAAAGGAGGTTCTTCCATTAGAAGAAAATGCTGGGGACACCTGGATGGCTCAGTTGGCTAAGCGTCCAACTTCAGCTCTGGTCATGATCTCAGGGTTCCAGAGTTCAAGCCCCATTGTGGGGCTCTGTGTTGTCAGCATGGACCATGCGTCAGATCCTCTGTCCCCCTCTCTCTGCCCTCCCCTCTCACGCTCTCTCGTTCTCAAAATGAATAGGAGCCTGGGTAACTCAGAAGGCTGAGTGTCCGGCTTCGGCTCCAGTCATGATCTCGTGGGTTCGAGCCCCACATCAGGCTCTGTGCTGACAGCTCAGAGCCTGGAGCCTGCTTCAGATTCTGTGTCTCCCTCTCTCTCTGACCCTCCCCTGCTCACACTGTCTCTCTCTCTCTCAAAAATAAATAAAACATTAAAATATATATATATAATGAACATTTAAAAAAATGAAAATATACACTATCAGCTATTTTACTAACTTATTTTCTTCATTCTATGTCCTCTTTTCTCCCAATTAAAAGCCATTTTCTATATTGTAATTACTTCAAAAACAAATGCACTTTACTACCTCTAGGGTCAAGCAATCTGCAAAATTAAATTTTAGAATATGAATTAGACTGGAAACATGTTACCTCATATTATATATTTATATGTACTTATACATAATACATAATGCTGCATGTAATATAATACATATAAATGTATATATTTTTTGTTAACTTTTACCCATTTAAAATGTTTTACTTTCATATTAAATGAGCTCAAAGCTTTTTCCGCCACTATGAAGGAGGAAACAAGAATATTCAGTTTCGCTGAGGGCTGCTGCAGGGGCTCTGGGGGGGGGAGGGGCAAACAGAAGAGGGGCATTGAGGAAGCCACTGTTGGCATGAGCAGGGGGCGTTACCTGTAAGGGATGCATCGCTGGGTTCTCCTGAAATCATTACTGCACTACATGCTAACTAACTTGGATATAAATTAAAATAATAATGGTAATAATAAAGAATATTCAGTTTGCACACCTCTGCGATTATGCAGCATGTCTATAACCCCAGCCTGTATGTCTGTCATTAGATTATTTGAGCCGTTCTACTCGGAAAGGCCAAGTGTCCCGGAAGAGCACCCCCTTACGAGGCGGTGCTGTGGACTAACCTGGGTCCCCACAGACTCCCCATGTGGAAGCGCCAGCCCCCAGCGCGACTGCATCTGGAGAGAGAGCGCCTCTAAGGAGGTGATTCGGGCTACGCGAAGTCCTAAGAGTGGGTCCCTGATCTGACAGGACTGTCCTTACAAGACAAAGAGACACCAGGGACACCTCTCCTGAGGGCACACGCAGGGGAAGGGCCACGTGGGGACACAGGGAGAGGGCAGCCATCCGCAGGCCAGCACCAGAAACCGACACTGCCGAGCCTCGAGCGAGGACCTCTGCCCCAGAACTGAGAGAAAACGCCATCTGTTATTGAAGCCGCCCGGCCTGCGGGGCTCAGAACGGGGGCCTGAGCCGGCCACTGCGCCAGCCACCGCAGCCACCGCCCGGCCGGAGCTGTCCTGCGGCACGTCCCCCTCCACACCGCACAGGACTGCGACCTCAGGCGCACGGCTTCTGTCTACAGCGGAAACACAGTCACAAGGCCTCCTGCTCTGTGCGTGGCCATCTGGTTGATGTCGGTGGGCGAAGGTATTCAGACTACTTAGACTTAAATCTTGTGGGTAAAGCAGAAAATCACACAAGTGAAGTGAAAAAATTCACAGGTACACAAAACCAGGGCCAGAATATGAAATTATTTTGATAGGAAACCAGTTATTGAAAGAGACAAGAGTATTGAAAGAACTCAGAATGTCTCAAACTAAATCTAAAGTTTCTCTGATCAGTTAAATTATATACTTGCTCTGAAATACGTGAAAAAATTGTGTGCAGGTTTAAGAAGCAATGTTTGACATTTCTGCTGTTTTCACTGTTAAAAGTGCGGGACGTAGTGGGAAACAGAATTCAACACCACCTCACAAATGAAGGCACTGATCGTCAGACTGAGGCCAAGAAAAACCCATCAACTCGCCGTAAGTAACCACACATTCTCTCCCTAAGGAATGCCCTGGACTTGGACACACTAAGACTGTAAATCATACACTTGGCAGCTGTCTCTTTACCCACAGATCAGGTTCTGTTGGGTACACAGAGTAATTTTTGTTTACAGTTTTGCTTTAGTCTTACTTAGTGTGCAAACAACTGGGTGATTTCACGAAATCTAGATTTCTATCTTTTGATGAAAACTCAGAAGACTTGGCAATTATTACTGGAGTCTAGGAGCGACTCCCTTCTGACACGTTTTCCCAACCCCCGAGACCCAATGAAGACCCCTTTCTTCATTTCCGTACCTTGCTGGTTCCTTCAGACACTTTGTGCATCACTGCTACTTTAATACTGGGATTTTTTTAAAGAAAGCCAATGTTTTCTTCTTCCCTCTTCATCAATACTTCCCCGGCTATCAACCATTCTAACTGGAGACAAACATCTGAATGGAGAAAGAAGGACTGATGCTTGTGAACATGATCGTGGAAAGCGTGGCCCATGAAATTCAAGTAGAAGACGTAAAGACAGAAAGGTGTGCAGCCGCGCGTGTGTTTTAAGTGTGTACACACTCACTGTATGTTACATATACTCTCAGGATGTGAAGTCAAAGCAGAGGACAGAGACGGGCCTAGGAGAACACACTGCCTTATTTATTAAAACCACACCAGATAAAGACTGAGTAGATCCGAGGTTTGGGGCAGGACATACATGCTCAGCCTGTCACCGGTCCCAGATCTGAGAAGGAGCGTCAGTGGTGACTGACACTGGGTGAGGCCAGACCCCAGACAGCAGGTCTGCAGGGAGCACAGATCTCTCCGGAGGGTAGGATGATTCGTGGAAAGGCTCTGGGCTGAGTGTGTATGAGCAGGGCTCACACACACACAGAATTGCAGAAAGGGAACATTATTCCAAAGATTCTGACACAGCCCTAAAAATAACTTAGTACAAAAAGAGAAAAATGTCTTTAAATTGTTAGCATTTGGAAAATAAAGAAACCCATCAAGGTTGAGTACATGCACATTACAGTGCAGCCATCTCCACGGGTCCATCTCCTGTTCCCACCTCCCGGCTGAAATTCTGCCACCATGAAAAGGGCTCCACTTTCTCCTCCCACAGCCCCTCCCTTCTCTTCTCGGTCCCTACGAATCTGACCGCTCTGGGAATCTCAATTAAGTAGAATCACACAATCTGATCCTATATCATGTAAAATAAACGAACAAAGAAAACAGTGACAAACAAAAACAGAGGCTCTTAAATAGAACAAACCGATGGTCACCAGAGAAGGGAGGTGGGGGGGTGGGTGAAGGGGTGAAGAGAACACTTAGTGTTCTGAGCACTGAGTAACGCACAGAGTCCCTGAATCACTATATTCTAGGATTGAAGCTAATGCAACACTGCATGTTAGTTACATTTGAATTTTTTATTAAAATAAAAATAAATAAATAAATAAAATGGTTATGCTATGTATATTTCACCACAATAAAAAAGACTCAAGGAATCACTTTCTTTTTTTTAAGTTTATTTATTTATTGAGAGAGTGAGAGAGAGGGGTGGGGGCGGTGAGAGGGGGGATAGAGAATCCCAGGCAGGCTCCACACTGCCTGCGTAGAGCCTGATTCGGGGTTCGATCTCACGAACCATGAGACCATAACCTGAGCCAAAAATCAAGAGCTGGACACTTAACCAAATGAGCCCCCCAGGCGCCCCATGGAATCACTTTCTTTATGAAATCAGAGTAGAAAGTCATCAAGGTAAAAATAAGCAAGAGGCTTTATTGAAAAAAGCCAACAGGACAGAAGATGGAGAGAATTGAGGAAGAATTGCAGATAAATTTCAAAATGGAAAACAACATTAAATTGATAATGCAGATAGTAAATCGCTAAATGGCTGCTACGGAACACTGAGTCTGAGCTGTGATGGACGAACTAAAGAGAACACGGTCGTGGCCCCCACAAGTCCTTGAGAAAAAGCAGCTACGCCTGCACTTGGGGAGGGACGTGTGAGAAGATCCTTGTGATACAGAAAAAGAGCAAACAGACAGACTGCGGGAAGATGTGAAGGACACACAACCCAGAAGCTTACCAAAACTATGCGTAAAGGGTCACCACACCCCAGGCAAAGCCAATACACACAAAACAGATGGACCACAGCGATGTTAATGGCAAGGATTTTTTTTTTAATTCACACCACAGAAGAAAACCAACAAACAAAAAAGAGGATGCCTAAAGAGGAAAAAGAGGTTTTTCTTTATATATTTTTTCCTCTACACAAAATGCCACAAAAACAGACCAACAACTATTATATTTAAGGAGTTTTAAAGGTTATGATCTACAGATTATGCCTTCCACAAAATACTGAAAAATCACTCTAGCCAATCAAGAAATTAATCAAAACTAAGAACCAAAGAACAAGAAAGTCAAAGTTAAAAATAAAACAGAGGAGTTTCTGGGGTGAGTTTCTGGTGAAACACCCAATCACAAAAGTCCCATTGAGCATCACCACCTACAATCACCAAAGCCAACTGAATCATCCACATTTAGGAATCTAAAAATACAGACAAGCCTTAATCAAGATTTAAAGCAAAATACTTCACTAGGACTTCTGTTTCTTACTGAGGGAATAATCTTGTTACTGAATGTAAAAGATTCCTCCAGAAATGTTGATTCTACACAGAGGTTTACCACAGGACTCAAACTCACATACAAAAGTAGGTCTGATGGTTAAAGGCAATGATCATACACAAGGGTTTATCAGATTATTCTCTATATTCTTATGGGTATTAGAATGTAGATTAAAAAGTTTTATAAAGACAGGAAAAAGACAGGTATACAGCAGGGATGGGGGGATGGTTCTAGAAATTAAAAACAAAACTTGGGTCGCCTGTGTGGCTCAGTGGGTTAAGCATCCAACTTTGGCCCAGGTCATGATCTCATGGTCCATGGGTTCAAGCCCGGGGCTGGGCTCTGTGCAGACAGCTCAGAGTCTGGAGCCTGCTTTGGATTCTGTGTCTCCTTCTCTCTCCGCCCCTTCCCCTTCTCAAAAATAAACATTTAAAAATCTAAAAAAAAACAACCTTTATGTATAACTTTAAACCAGCTATGTTCCCAAAATTAAGAGAAGTGGTAAGCTCAAGTTCAGAGATACAGGTTTGAGAATGAAAAAATTCCATGAAAGTTCCACGTTAGCTTACAAACTAAAGCAGGATGGTCTCAAATGGAATGTTCTTTAAAAAAAAAAAAGACTTGGCAAAACAAAGGTATCCAATTTACCCTTCTAGGTAGGGGATACAGAGGTGAAACCTGTTACTTTTTCCTAACTTATAAATCTTACACTTACTTGGTGAAGAAAATAAAATACAAAACCGGATCTAAAAAATATGTCAAAAAATTATAATCAAGGAAAAACACTGGAAGAGAATTTAATATGAAACTTTTGAATAAGGTTTTATGTAAGTGACAGAATTATTCGTCAAGTATTCTTCTTTCTATGGGTATGCATTTTCCAAATCTCCTTTAATACACAGAGTAACGTTTATAATGTGTAAACTATTCTAACAGCTGGGTTTTTTGCTTGCCCAGCTCCTGAAAACATCTGGAGAGCGCTGAAGACTGAATGTCTGTGGTCTCTCTCACCCATATGTTGACACCTAGTCCCCAAAGTGATGGTATTTAGAATGGGTGGGTGGGTGGGGCCCTCCTGAGCGGGATTAGTGCCCTGACAAGAGAGACCCCGGACAACCCCCTCCTTTCGGCCGGCTGAGGAAGTGAGGACAACGTAACAGACGTCGTCCCTGAGCCAGGAAGGGGCCACTTTCGCAGAATCTGCAGGCACCTGACCTCGGACTCATAACCTTCAAAACTAAAAAATAATTTTCCATTATTTATAAGCTACCCAGGTTATGGTATTTTTGTTATAGCAGTCAGAACAGACCCAAAGAGAGAGAAGATTTCATAGTAAAAATGGGACTGATTTTGTTACTTACTTACACATCTTACTAAAAATAAAAGTGCCCTCTCTGAAGTAATTTGGTATTGAAATGAAATAAGCAGGTACAAAAATATGTAATCACCAGCCTCCTTTTTTTTAATGCAGGAATTTCACAAATGCAACCAGCAGCCTTAAAATGACAATAGCATCCCCTGGTGAAGCTGAATTTTCCGGATGAAAATGAGAAGCTCCATCAGCCCAAGGAGGTTGGTTTTGTGCGTCCCTCTTCTATTACACTGGTGTCATTTTGATCATCGCTGGACTGGGAGCTGCTTTGCTCCTTCAAAGCTCTCTCTGAAAAACAGATTCTCATCTATTTCATAATGAGAAGCCCTCAATCATTAGTCAAACTACCGTATCCAAAACAGCATTTTCTACAAAGCCCACCAACACTCCAGCGTCTCCTAGCTAATGGCGTCTGCTTCATGCTATGCCTCGGACTTTAAGCTATTTTCTTATCGCCCACTTTTTAATCTGATCAAGGCTTCTGCTGTAATTATTTCTTACGCTGTTGTAATTTCCCACTGGTCTTTTTTAATTCCACTTGGTGTGGGGTCTGAGAGCACCTTTGATCTTCCAGGAATTCATTCATTTTGCAGTGACCTCTGGGCTCCTGAACTTCTCCTGACTTTCTTGTCCAGGATGGTTTTTATCCTCACTCTTTGCATCTCTCTACATTTTGACTCGGAATGATTTATCATTCTTGTTGTTCTTAGGAATCACTTTCGTTCTAATTGCAAAGCTAAATAAATTGCAATCCTTCTCTGTCCCTTTGGAGAATTCTCTTTCAATTGGACATTTCTAATTATGGCCTAGAGAGCTCCTAAAAAGTTAAGATCAAAATCGCTGAGTTTCAAGAGTGCTGCAAAGCATCGTGAGCCCAAGGATCTTTTGCTATACAGGCAAACCTCAGACATAATGCGGCCTCAGCTCCAGACTACCAAACGTCATGGTAAAGCAAGTCAAATGAGCTTTTTGGTTTCCCAGTGCATCTAAATGTTACAGTCACGCTATACCATAGTCTAGTAAGTGTGCAATAGCATCTGTCTAAAAACGTACAATAGCATTGCTGGGGATTTACCCAAGAGAGACAGAAATGCTGAGGCATAGGAGCACATGTACCCCAATGTTCATAGCAGCAATGTCAGCAATAGCCAAAACATGGAAGGAGCCTAAATGTCCATCACCTGACGAATGGATCAAGAAGATGTGGTATATATTCACGATGGAGTACTACATGGCAATGAGAGGGAATGACATATGGCCCTTCGTAGGAAAGTGGATGGACCTTGAGGGTGTCATGCTGAGTGAAGTAAGCCAGGCAGAGAAGGACAGAAACATATGTTTGCACTCATAGGTCTAGCAGGAAAACAGGAGAGACCTAATGGAGAACCAGGGGGAGCAGAGGAGGGAGAGAGAGTTGGGGAGAGAGAGGGATGCAGAACTTGAGAGACTATTGAATGCTGAGAATGAACTCAGGGTTGAAGGGGAGGGGGGAGGGGGGAAAAGAGGTGGTAGTGATGGTGGAGGGCACTTAAGGGGAAGAGCACTGAGTGTTGTATGGAAAACAATTTGACAATAAAATATTATGGAAAAAAAAACGTATATAACCTTAATTTTGAAACATTTTCTGGGGCGCCTGGGTTGCTCAGTTGGTTAAGCATCCGGCTTCAGCTCGGGTCATGATCACACGGTTCGTAGGTTTGAGCCCCACGTCAGGCTCTGTACTGACAGGTAGCTCAGAGCCTAGAGCCTGCTTCAGACTCTGGACCTTCCTCTCTCTCTGACCCTCCCCTGCTCATGCTGTCTCTCAAAAATAAAAAAAATACATTTAAAAAATTTAATAAAACATCTTCTTGCTAAAAATGCTAAGCATCACTGGACCTTACAGGGAGTCATAATCCCTGATCAGAGATCTCCATAAGAAATATAATAATAATGAAAAATTTGAAATATTGGGAACATTGCCAAAATGTGACACGGAGACGCAAAGGAAGCAAACACCGTTGGAAACACAGAGCCATGCAAACCTACTTCTGTAAAGAACGCAGTATCTGCAACGTGCCATCAAGTGAGGGGCATCGAATGAGGTAAAACAAAAAGCTGGCTACTTTTAGTCCTGTAACACAAAGGTTTTCCTGTATGTTTCTAGATATTTTGACTCTCAGCACTACTGTCTCAAAACTATGAGAGACCGAATACAGAAGTGGACAGTGGTCAGACCATGTGTGGTAGATCAGCCTACCGCAGTAGTCCAGGAATCCGATCCACTCTCTGCAGGGACCCATCCAGACTTGCGGGAAGCCGGGCTGTATCTCTAGCAATAGTCCAGGAAGCCCAAACAATAGCCCACACTAAGCAGCCAGGACTCCACTCATGACGGACCACCTACCCAACTGGCACCCACACCCAGCTTAGGGTCAATCAGAGAAAGTCAAATGCACACCTGTAACCAATCACATAGGACGCCCCGCTTCCGGCTAGCCCACCTGCAGCTCCCCAGGGCTGACCCCCTCCAACCAGGGCACGCCAGGAGCCTTCCTTGCTTCCCTACTGAGCATTCCCTCACCCCGCCTCTGAGTCTCTGCAACATCCAAGTGATGGTGGCCGACCCCCTTGCTAGAGCTAGAGAGAACTCTGAATCAACAGCCTTTGCTTATTCTCATTCGCGTGGTCTTCATTTATATCCAAATTAGCCTTCAAAAATTCTGTGAGAGCTTAACTTTTAGATATAACATAGGGGCTAAAATGTCTACTTTACTTACTGCTTTGCTCTTCCTAGAAGCATAAAGCTTTATTAAACTTCTACATTTTGTTACATCTTTTTTATTGAGGTCACACTCATTACAGTGGCTTTATACTTAACATAAAATAATTACTGTCTTTTTATCTGAGGGCTCAAATATTTATAAACTAATCTTTACCGAGTGTTAGCTTTGTGTGAAGCACCAGGGGAAACGCAGATAAACAAGATGTGATTTTGACACAGATATTCACAGTCTGATGCCCTCAACTATTTCAGTGAGTGTCACCTCATCACTCTGGCATGTCAAATTTAGTACAGCACAATAGGAGTATTTCACACCTAATGGAAAAGTGTGGGCTTCTCCTCGGGATCCCACCAGCTCCCACCTGGAAAAGAGGGTGAGGAAAATCAAAGTGGTGTAGCCTTCCGCTTGGGGTTAGGACTGACACCTTATGACCCTATTGAAATGGTTCTGGTTTCTAGAAATAGTAGTCTAGCGAGCTAAATTGAAAAGAATCAGACCACCAGGTGCTTGATGAAAACACAGAACACGGCGTCCTTAACAGGAAGCTTCATTTTTATTCTAGGTAAATATAGGGCTTTCCTTTGGACTACTAACAAAATCCCTGACAGCAAAGCCTACATCAAAGCTCAGAAGTGGCTTAGAAGAACCAGAGGAAAGCCCTCTGTGCCTGTAACTTTTCCCGTCCAACTCGGGGACAATGCTGGTTGTTCCCGAGCAGACCTCGTTCCCTCTGGTGGCTCAGCACCCTTTCCGCTAGAGACTCGGAAGTCAAAGGAAACCCCTGGGGTGAGTATCACTTCCAGAGGGTTGTCTGTGAGGCCTGCGCTCCTGCCTGAGCCGGGAAGGGCTGTGGCTCCCAGTGGAGAACCAGAAAGAGTTCTCCCTCCTTCCCCCTGCTTTGCCAGCCCCCCACCGGACCATTTCTCCATCCGGGGACACCCACAGTGGAGGAGTGTATTCAGCCTTCAGGTAGAAGCACCAAAAACCAAGCAGGGTAACAATGAGGTTGACCTCCTCTTGGAAAAAAATACACATGACAATTAAGAGCAAGAGCGAGGTCACGTGGCAAAGCAGCATCAGCCCGGTCCAGGGCTCCGCAGGCCCAGGAGTGTGGTCGCAGGAGGTACAATCGCCCCACGTGCTAGGCTCACTCACCTGTTTTGGTCTCTGTCTAACCTGACACTAAAGCAAAGCCTCTGTCTGGTGTGGCCGCCGAAAGAAAACTGTGAGTCCTTCTCATCGTGTGTCCCGTAGGATTTCTTTCTTCTGCCCAAAGCTATATTGCCAGGAGCAGAGACTTCTGGCCGATTCGCTGAGGAGAAATATTTGTAAATCTCAGTTACAAGGCCCAGCATGAGTGTTGCAGAATATGCAAATTTCAGGCCTGAGCTCCGGTGCACTTGTCGAGTAAGGGCATAAGATTCACACCAGAGTCTGATTCTAAAATGAAAATATTATACAAAGCATTTTGGTTACCCACAAACTCCTACAACTCCGCTGGGGGTTTATGTATGGAAAGCCCCTAAGTGATGGGCTTCCCTAGTCATTAACACGGGTTGGAAGATGCATTCAGGAGATTTCTACTTCATGTTTCTCCTTCTAGATGAATGCTAGTCTCCCCTATTTTTCAAGGCTCCTGGGAAGAATGTGCCAGGTACCCCTGGGACTCCTCCCCTAACCTTTAATACAACCTACCTCCCCACAGTCTTGCTATTAGTTTACAGTTGTAGTAAGAAAAAAAGCTACTGAGATATAAAAATTAGGGCACAGACCTTATTTAAGATGATACATTTACACGTACACATGAATCATAATTTTCAGGATTTAATTTTATATTCCTTATGCCCATAAAGTGGACCAGAATGAGCTATTCATGATCCTTCCACAAGAAAATAGAGAAACTCATCTGAAAGTCACTTACAGTCCCATATAAAGTGTGATTTCTAACCCTACCATTTTAAGGATGAGAAGTTGATTCAAACTTCCCTTCTGCTAAGGCTGCGCCAAAGCAGTTTACATTCCTCCGGCTTCTTTATAGGCTTGTACTTCGTCATTAATCCCCCAAGTGTAATATAAAGCGAGGCTAACACAAATATCCAGCCTCTTCGAAGCAGCCGGCCGAGCAGGTGGTGATACAGGCAAGCAGACCGGCCTGGAGAACCAGACCAGGAGATGGGACGTGGAGCAGGGGGAGGAGGGGACACGAGGTTACAAAATCAGCCACACAGCCATTCTCGTTGCAGAGAAAGCAGAATTCGCCAGCGACATTAAAAACGGCCAAGAAAATGTATTGCCGGTTTATTTCCACAACGTAAACACTATTAAATGAAAAGAAACAGGAAATCAACTCAGTTCCAGCGTGAATGTAAATAACAGTAATGGCAACGCAGCAGCAGCAAATCCTGCCTGACCCTCGTTCCCAGACTCAGAGCCTCCTCTCCGTTAGGAACAAATGCTCCACAGCAGGTGACACCCAGGACCATGAAACTGTGTAGGAAACCAAACAACTTCCAATCCATGCCCCCCTTCATTCCTTTTGGATGAGAATGTGTGGCTAAAAGACAGACTTCAGAAAATTTTGCTCACATTTCAAATTCTTCCCGTAAAAGTAACTATTAAGCTGGGGAACGATTACCTTCGTCATTAACACTGACGGATTCAGCAAAGCGGAAAAAGTAGATTCTCTTGAAAAGCGCATGTTCTTTGTTAATCGTTTTAGAATCCTAAGAACCAACCAATAGGATAATTGACGTGCTAAAACAATAGCAGTTATATGGACATAAGAATCGTTAGTAGATGGAAGTATTTGCTGATAATCACCATCTCATCACTAAAGCAAGTGTGTAAAGAGAATAATCATGAAATTCGGTCATGATGGTGCAGTTTATAAACTGGAAAGGAAACGAAACATCTCCGGAACAATAAAGACAGTATGAATGTCTTACTTTTATCAACAGACCACAAGTCCTTCCAGAGCAAAGGGCAATTGATAAGGAGAAGAGTGTTCAGGAAAGACATCTGTGAAGGAAACCAGAGTTTCAGCTAACTCTTAAATGAGAACAGCTCTGAAGGATCACATGAGTAACACTGAAACCATAAAAATACTAATAGTGGAAAAATCGACAGCATTCCTTCATACTTACAGTAACCGCATGCACCATACAACAAAAGGTCTGTTCACAAGAGCCATAATTTTTTTAAACAACACTTAGGAATAAATTTCTCAAGAAATGTGCATGATCTAGATGATAACATTCTGAAATGTTTCTAAACGGCCAGCTGAATAAGTAGAGCAAGAAAGTGATTCCTTAGGGTGCCTAGGTGGCTCAGTAAGTTAAGGATATGACTTTGGCTCAGGTCATGATCTGATAATCTGTGGGTTCGAGCCCCGCATCGGGCTCTGTGCTGACAGCTCAGAGCCTGGAGCCTGCTTTGGATTCTGTGTTTCCCTCTCTCTCTGCCCCTCCCCTGCTCGAGCTCTGTCTCTGTCTCTCTCTCTGCGTCTCTGTCTCTGTCTCTCTCTCTCTCTCTCCCTCAAATATAGATAAACATAAAAAACAGAAGTGATTCCTCTATGAAGTAACTCAATACCAATATTGCTGATCATTTCCCTTAATTTATATATTCAATGCAAACTCAGTAACTTTTCCTAATGCTTCTAGAACTCTTCAAACCATGACAAGCTGATGTTAAAGAGCATGTAAAAGAGAAATACAGCTTGAATGGCAAAGGAATTTTGACGAAGAGAAAGGAGAGGAGACTTGCTTGATATAAATAAAACTATAGGAAATTAAACACCAGGGGTAAAGGTGCCAGAAATGATAGCTAGATGAACAGAACCAAAGAAAATACTCACAAGCAATCCCAGTAATTTAGGGCTGAAAACATTAAAAGGTGGCATTTCAAAGTAGTGGGAAAGGAGTACTATTCAATTTGCCCATGCAACGTGGGAACAATAGGCTATAAATTTAAAAAAATTTAAAAATCTAGATCCCTGCCTCACATTACTCACATTTCAATTACCAACATACTAAAGGGCTAAATATGACACACAAAACTCTGATAGCATGAGAGAAAAGAGGGGAAATGCTTCTAACCTCGGAGAGAACCAGGAACCTACCTTAAACAGACACAAAGCAGAGAAGCAACCAAGGGAAAAGGGATAAATCTACCTACATAAAAACTGTAATCTCCACTACAGAAGACAAGCCCAGTTGGGGAGAAAACATTTGCAAAATATAATACACACAGAGAACTATACCCAAAACTTTTAAACGCCAGAGACCTTCCCTTCTGCCATCCATCATGCCAATATGAACACAGCTCATAAATCAACAAGGATCTTTCCTTCTCCTCCTACATATCAATTTTCAGGGATACATGGAGACCCCTATACACTGCAGACCCTAGATTAGAGGTGGGAGCTGGAAAGCAATCCTGACAGGCTGAGAGCAATGCAGAAGGCAGCAGACCTCAGAGCTCACGGACAGTACGCTTCCAGAAGTGTGCACACAGACAGGCTTGGGGCAAGAGGTATGCCCATTTTTGCCACCAGCGTTGGGAGATACAGATTGAGTTACCCAATAAAAGACCCACTGGGTGTAGTTTTGGTTTCAAAACCAGATTATTGCTACCAATAAGTCATATTTTCCAAAGCAAAGGAAAAGCAAAGCAACAACAGAATGGGAGTCTTCTCTGGTCTCTCTAACATCCCACCAAAATCTTGAAAGTCGGTGGTCCAGGAAGCCCTCAGTCAAAGGTACATAAAATACAAGGATTGGGCAGGATATCAATGCAAAGATGCAAAAGTAGAAAATAAAAGAAATTTTAAATCTGTTATTAACAGACGAATCTTCTCCTCAATAGAAGAAGAAAAAAGTGTCACCCAAGAAAAGAAAAATCTGCACCAAACACTGTATAAGGAATTAAAAATATAACCACCCTGGAATGAAGCCACAGACATACAAACCTTCTAGTATCAGAAATTCTACACAACACATGCACCCACATGCATACCCACACAACAAAACCAGAAAGAACCAGAGACCTCAGAGTAAAATGCTTTTTAATACCTATAAAGCCAAAAAAAGGGGTGCATGGGTGGCTCAGTGGGTTAGGTGTCCATCTCAAGCTTGGGTCATGAACTCATGGTTTGTGGGTTCGAGCCCTACACTAAGGCTCTGTACTGACAGCTCAGAGGCTGGACCCTGCTTCTGATCCTGTGTCTACCTCTCTCCCTGCCCCTCCCTAACTTTCTCTCTCTCCTCTCTATCAAAAAAACATTAAAAAAATTAAATTTATAAATCCAGAACATACATCAATATAATATTAAAGGACAGGGCCCAAACTTCTCTGTCATACCAATAAACATAAATGAGCTAGACTACAGCACTTCAAAAAGGACTTTTGTTTTGATGCCAAAACAAAAACAATTGTACATAAAAGAAAAACGTAACTGGAACTGAAAACTGACTATAAAAGAAAGTAAAAACTAAAACAAAACCAAACAGAAAGAAAAAGAGAGGGAGAGAGAAATTGTGATCTTATTAAGAGAGTCTGTGAAACAGGGAGCCAAAAACTTAGCCAGATCAAAAAAATATGTAGTAAGGCAAAGACAACTCCTACAAATCCTGAATGGTACAATCCACCATGAAGACAGCTTAGGAATATCTATGCTCCAAATAGCATGGCTTCAAAATCCATAAAGCAAAAACTACAGGAGACACAAAATGAAATAAGCAGAAACAAGCTAGTCAGTAGAAGATCCTAAACCAAGTCTAAAGCCTAAGAGATGCAGATAAAAATAAAGCCAGCTTTTAAAGAACATAATACTGGATAATATAATTAATAACTTATATGTAATTTATACAGAAAACCCAGAACATAGTGAAAACATTTTCTAGTCAAGTACATATGGACAATTCATAAAAGTTAGTTATGTATTTGACCCCAAAGCCATACATTCAAAAGGCACCAAATTGACAACTGCAGTCTGGCAGGCAGATTTTTAGTCCTGGTGGCCCTTGTCCCCTGGCGTCTATCTAGGAGTTACAATGTGAAAGATGTCAGGTGTCATTTAGATTGTTAATTGGCTGACCTTAACACAGGAAGATCACCCAGGAGTATCTGAGTGGGCCCAGGGTAATCACATGAGCCCTAAGAGCAAAGCTTTCTCCCTGCTGGGAGTTGAAAGTCAAAGAGGGGCAGCCATAGGGAGAATGCCCAAAGCACTGGGAAGACAGAACTTGGCTGGCTCAAAGATGGAGGGGGCCACCAGGAAAGCCGGAGAAGGAAGTGAATTCTGTCAAGAACCCTTGAGGTAGAAGGAAGACCCAGGGCCCTGGTGACGAGCGCTCCTCTGGCCGCCATGTCAGTTCTGGCTCTGTGAGACCCTGAGCAGAGAAAGTAGCTGGCCCCCAGCACAGCTGCCCTCCAGAACCACGGTCACCCATGGGCACTGCTTGGGGACCCAGAGCTGGCGGTCATTTATTCAGCAACAACAGAACACTTCAGCTTGAGACGTAGAGGTACATCTGAACATCATGGGGGTGGGGGGGAGGTGCAGGGCATGAGACAGCATGAGCGTACAGTCAGAAAAATAACTCCGATTTCAAATAAAAATACGTGAAGATCTGTTTGGCTGCTTAGCCTCATTTATTTCATCCTAAATCTATCACCAAATGTATGGATACTCTATAAATTTGAAAAATGGGTTGATCTTTAAATGGGCTAACAAGGTTTTCTCTGAACTTATCTCTGAGAGTACTTGATGGTGGAGGAAATATTTCATTACCAAAGAAGTAAAATATCAATAGTAATAAAGAGACTTGTCTTTTTCCCCCCCCCGAGTCGATGAAAACTGTAAGCAGTGATTCATTTGACCACTTTTTACAGTAAAATGCTGCCAAAGTCAAAACAACTACAGCTGGCCAGCGTATCTTACTGCCGCTGACGGAACGTGTCTCCGCAATGCTGAGTAACGCCTCTGGACACCTCCATCCTCTTCACATCTGAATGAGCCTTGCACACCAAAACTACAATTTCAGGGGCTATTTCAACCATTCAAAGCAGCAGGAATGTTTAGAGTCCTGATGCTTTCAAGATTTTTAGTCCACCACACTACGGCAGAGCCATTTGGTAGTTACATGCATCTAGATACATGCATCTACGATAGTCTTAGAGAATTTAGACCGAGTGTAGAGTTACAGATTTAAATGAGAACTCTATATCCAGTTCATTCAGCTTTTCAAGATGCCCATAAGACACACTTTGCTCCACATTGGATTCTGACTTTGCTCGTGCAGATTTTCTGAATAGCCAGGTTCCCAGGAGACTTCCAACAATGGGTTCCTTTGGATTCATTTTCCTGGCAATGATTCATATTTAATTAATGCAACTCCATCCTTTCTTTTTAAGTTTTGTCCTCACATAATGAGCCAATTTGTTACCTATTCATTTGTACAGTGCCTATTTTTCTCACACAAAAATGCTGACACAGATATCAGATCACAAGCAGGATAAGAGAGAAAAAGACTTCCTTTTGATAAGAACTTTTCAAGTCCATTAAGCAATTAACCAGAGCCAACTAAGAAAAGAAGAAAAAAAAAACATGTTTTTAAATCACCCGGTAGCAACAACCAAAGAATATAGGAAAGTTTATAAAAACATAGAAAACAAACAAGATGACTAAACAATACAAAGGAGCAAGTTAATGGAAAATGTACCATAAATTTGGATATTTCCTAAGTCATCGAATATTAAAAAATACAAGCCTTAATTGGCTTCAGGTTGCCTTTTCCTCTCGATGTCTCAGCTTCTTGTTGATTGATCATTTCTAGTTGTTTCACAACTCTTTACACAGTTGGGTTCTGGGAAAGCATGGTTGTACTTTGAGTATGTTCTCAAGAAATGAAAATCAAACTATTTTGCAGAGGTGTCTTAGATTTTCTTGGTCGCCAAATGTAGATAATTCTTTCCTGATAAAATCAGGCATGTAGAGCACCCAGTGTCTAAGAAGCACTTAGTAAATTTGTTAAATGTATGAATTTAATAGACAAGAACTTATGTAACGTTAATTAAGAATACCTCATCAGGAAGTGATGCCATTACCCTTCCCCCCCGCCCCCACAGGGTGGAATCATCGGGGTTGTCAGGGGTTGGCATTTCTCCTCCGCTCTGGCTCCCTCCTTCATTCCAGAGTCCCACGGTTATGTGTGTGTTGCAAAGCGGTGTGGCATTGGACAACGGGAAGTGAGTGGCTACCATCTTCCCATGAACAGCACTGTGCCCGTGACCGTCAACAACGCAGAGTTAGGCAGGCTGGAAGCGTAAGCCTGTAGCTTCGGGGAGGGATTTGGAATTCCAGGGTAGACAGAGCAGCACCCCCGGGAGTTTCTGATCCCGCAAGCCAGCTGATGGGGGGGTGGTTATCACACCGGCTGCGTCCACCAGACTGTAGCCTGTGCACTAACCCAACCACCCGTGTATGCTGCTGTGTCCTCCAGCGCGGAGACACCCCCGAGAGCTGAGTGGTGAAGCAAGACCCACCGACACAGCAGTCCTGGGCACCCACAGCCCTACAATAACCTTATGAGTTCGCTTTATCAGAGGTCTTGGTCCCCAGCATGACGTCACTCCCACTAGAGGACACAGTGATGGTCCACTTCCTCTAAAGCTCCACCTCCCTCCTGGCCATGTTGTCTTCCCAGGCCCGGGGCCAGGACACACAGGCCTCTCACCGCCCCTGGGGCCTTGCCAATCCTGGCAGGAGGAAGGGAAGAAGGCAGCCCCTGCCCCAGCCCCCAGGCCTGAGCCCTGCAGCACCCCAGCTGTGCAGGGCCGCACTGCTAGCGCTGGCTGAGATGAAGGAAACGGGAAGCAGGGGGGCAGATTCCTCCAGAAAATACCTGTCAGGACAGGAGTTTCCCACATGGACCCACTCGGCTCAAGACCGACACCGTGAGCGCTGGCTACCACATGTCACGTGTCATTTCACAGGGTTACAGGGACATTTCTCCTATTTCAGGGGTCAGCAAACTATCGCCCATGAGTCAAATCAGAACTGTTATCTACTCTTAGGCAGCCTCTGAGCCAAGAGAGATTTTTAAATTTTTAAATGATTGAAAAAAAATGAAAAGAAAATTTTGTGATATGTGAAAACTGTATGAAACTCAAATGTGAGCGTCCATAAATAAAGTTTTATTGGCACGCGGCCACACTCTTTCATTCTCCTGCTGCCTGAGGCAGCTTCCACACCACATGACAGAGAGAAGTACTGCAGAGTCAGAGTACTTGTCTCTCTCCTGTCACTGGCTGAGTCGTGCCCCCCAAAATTCACACGTGGAAGTCCCAATCTCCTGTACCCCAGGATGTGACTGGACTGGGAGGTGGGGCCTTTGAAGCGCTGATGAGGTTATATGAAGCTGAAGCGCGGGCCCCAGTATGACTGCACGAGTGTCCGGCTAAGAAGGAATCTGGAGACACCAGCGTGCCGTACTTACAGAAAGACCACGGGGACACACAGGGGCACGGAGGAAAGCCCGCGTGAGGACCCAGAGTCAGGGGCCATCTACAAGCCAAGGAGCACACCCGGCCTCGGCCGGAAATGAATTGGCTGGCACTCTGACCTTGAACTTCCAGCCTCTAGAACTGTGAGCACATACATGTCTGTTGGTCGAGTCACCGGGTCTGAGGTAGGCGTGAAGCCTTAGCAAACTAACAGTGTGCTGACCCCTGTCTATCCCATACCACCCCCCGCAGATTCACCCATGTAGCCGACTCTACGGGAGCTCAGTGCTCGTCAGGCCCCCAGAGAGGGCAGGCCTGACCCCCTTCTTCCGAGAGCGGTGAGGAAGGGGTGGTCCTTCCGCAGGACAGAGTCACCCAAGGTGGGCAGCCAGTCACCCATCCGGCCGGAGAAGGACCCGCATGCTGTGCCCGGATGGCACCTGCGGACGTGTGGGCACAAGCAGAGACGCGCAGGTCTGCACACCTGCCCCCGTGCCAGGCAGGCACCTGTCCCGGAAACTGCCCAGCGGCTCCAGGCCATTTGTCTTCACGCCGCCTTGGCGGCGCCAGGACATCACGGTCCAGAAGCGCCTCCTCGGTTCTGCTACTTCACCCCCGCACAGCGCTCCTCAGGACAACCCCGAGTTTCTGTGCGTCCTTCCCTCTCACCTAGAAGGACGTAAAACATCCGGCTGTTCTGCGATTGATCGGAACCGGGTCCCTGTGAGCCTCGCCTGCCCGTGTCCATCCTGCTCTGACTCAGTGGCGGTCTCTCAGCATTTGCTGCTTCGCTGAGACGTGCTTCACAGACACGCAGACGCCACGGGAGGAGGCGGCGCCCACGGCCCCTGCTGGCCCACGGCCGCCTGCTGTGTCGGCTGCACAGTCCCCAAGCCCAGCCTGTCACCCGACGCCATGGCATTTAGCTTTCGACTTGACTCTTACCTCCAAACTCAGAGGAAACACCTAGACCAAGTAATGCCGTCTCGATCAAAGTCCAATCTCTTCCGGTAAATACGCGGATGACCATTAACGTAATTTATTAGTTATGAATCCTTGGCATTTATCCACATTTTTAAAAGTCTTTTTGTTTATTCTGAGAAAGAGAAAGAGGGCATGTATGTGAGTGCATGCGAGCAGGGGAGGGGCAGAGAGAGAGGAGAGCGAGAATCCCAAACAGGCTCTGCACTGTCAGCGAGGAGCCCGAACTGGGGCTCAAACCCACGAACCATCACGTCATGACCTGAGCTGAGATCAACAGTTGGATGCTTAACGGACTGAGCCTCCCAGGCTTCCTCTCCACGTTTTTTTAACTGCACCATCTATTAAAAAAAAAAAAACAAACAAGAAAGGCCCTTTCCTCAATCTCTAATAACTACATTTAAGATGAAGGAACAGTTGAGGCACCTGAGTGAGCATCAGGGTCTTGATTTCCAGTCAGGTCATGATCCCGGGGTCATGGGGTCGAGCCCTGCACCAGGCTGCGCACTGGGCATGGAGCCTGCTTGAGACTCTTTCTCCCTCTCCTTCTGTCCCTGCCCCGCTCGCACTTTCTCTCTCTCAAAAAATAAATAAGTAAATAAATAAAGTAAACTAAGGGACCAGCAACCACAAGCACACAGATATATTAAATATTTGCTTTCTGGGCCATCAGTGCCCTATGTAACAGTCCAGTGTAGCAACTGGTATCGATCAGAGAGCTGGTCTAGTGCCCACACCTCTCAGGGTCATACCAGGAACCAGGGCAGAACATGGCCTGTGTG
This sequence comes from Suricata suricatta, assembly GCF_006229205.1. Taxonomy (NCBI): domain Eukaryota; kingdom Metazoa; phylum Chordata; class Mammalia; order Carnivora; family Herpestidae; genus Suricata; species Suricata suricatta. Next base: position 7,043,636 of record NC_043713.1, read on the forward strand.
GCCTTAAGAGGCCGGCAGTCCCCCGAGAAGGCGGGTGCGCTGGCAGCAGCAGGGTGAGGGGACAGCGAGCCGGGTGCTAACGACATGGCAGACGGCACAAGCGTGGACTCCGCGTTCAGGGAGAGGAGGTGCGGCGGGAAGGGGGCGAGAGCAGAGAGGACCCCTTCCCGGAGCGCAGGGCCCCCCAGGGCCGCATCATAAAGAATGCAGAGATGCAGCTACGTAAAACCTGGGGGACAGAGAAAAGGGCAGGTGTGCCACCCGGGTATGAGGACAGCGTCACGGGAAGTGTTTCTAAGAGCAACATGAAAGCCCGTGTTAAATGATTCTGAAACGAGTCACACAGGGCTACACCGCAATACCAGTCTCCCAGCCGCACGGGGACGCGGCCTGTACGGCCCTTCCCTACTTTACCTGTCACAAGTCTCTGTTCAGTGGGGCAGCGAACGTTTCTGAGCACCTACTGTGTGCCAGGGACCATCATAAGCCCCATCATAAGCCACAAGAGGGGCTGATGCAGACCGTGTCCCTGCCTTTAAGGAACTAATATTCTGATGGGTTCAAACACACATGCGTATTGTAAGAAAATTGAAAAGTTCTCATACATACATACATATATAAAAAATCCACTTAAGTGAATCCCAGTGACAAAGGAGAGCCCAGTGATCACGGACAATCTCTCCAACGCGGTGTCCACTGGCCACGTGTGGCTACTTCCACTTAATTAAAACTGAACAAAATTTAAAAACAAGTTACTCAGGAGCATCAGCCACATTTCAAGGGCCTGACACCCCCTGTGGCTGCTGGACGCACTACCGGGCAGCACGGACCCAGAGCGTCTCTCTCGTCTCTGAAGGTTCTACGGGACCGGACTGACCCAGCACATGTCACATGTGAAAACACCCCGTCTTCCCCCCACTGTCAGGAATGAAATAAGGACTTTGTCAGAGATCTGCTGACTGAAAGCTCATTCTGTGCAGTGATTCATGAGCAAACGTCTCCCACCACATTTAAAACTTGGCGCAAACACAGTTCTTCCTAAATCATGAAATTTCATAAAAATAAGACACAACACACCTTGGATATAAACTTTTACATGGGACATTTTATATTCTGGACATGAGCTGAGAATATGCTTTTTGCCTCCATTCCTGAGATGTCATTAGAATGATGAATACGGAAGATCCAGTAACAATTTCTTGTGTGTCTGTATGTGTGTGTGTGTGTGCGCGTGTGTGTCTGTGTGCGTCTGTGTCTGTGGGTCTGTGTGTGTGTGAGAGAGAGAGAGAGAGAGAGAGGGGTCTTGCAGAGGGTCACAGGACCGGGCGGACACAGGAGACGGGAAAGATGAGACCCGGTGGGCAAACCACAACCTAGAAGATGTACAACGGGGACCCAGGTGACACCAGGGTGAAATTCACTGGTGAAATTCAAGACTAGAAGTGCCAGGAAAGTAGGAGCAAGAGACAAGGAAATAAAAACAGCCTATAAATGATTCCCACCCCGCCCCCACCTTCTAGGTGCAAAACACCTGGCAGTCTGTGTTTTATACAAGACAAGCCACAGAAGGGGTGGCTGGGGGGCTCAGTCGGTTGAGCGTCTGCCTTCAGCTCAGGTCCTGATCTCACAGTTCATGAGTTCGAGCCCCGCCCCAAGCTCTCTGCTGTCAGCACAGAGCCCGCTTGAGAGGCTTTGTCCTCTTTTCTCACTGCTCCCCCCATTCATTCTTCTCTCTCTCTCCCTCTTAACTATAAATAAATAAGCGTTTAAGAAAGACAAGCCACAGAGAAAGATGCTCCTTCCCCCTACCCTCCACCCCGCCCCCCCAAATTGGGCACAACGTTGAGAGGGACCAGCACTAACGGAGCATTTGTTTCTTAGCATTTTACAATGTAGTGAAAAATAGTCCATGCAGCAGTCTGATAGTGTCTTTGATAGTGTCTCACTTTTTTCGATTTTTTTATTTATTAAGTAATCTCTAACCCCAACACAGGGCTCTAACTTAGGACCCTGAGAGTCGCACATTCCTCCCATTGAGCCACCCAGTTACCCCTTTAGTGTTTCATTTTTTTTAATCTTTATTTTTGAGACAGAGAGAGAGAGAGCACGAGCAGGGGAGGGTCACAGAGAAGGAGACACAGAATCTGAACCAGACTCCAGGCTGTCAGCACAGAGCCTGATGCAGGGCTCGAACTCACAAGCCATGAGATTATGACCTGGTCAGAAGTTGGACACTTACGAACTGAGCCACCAGGGCCCCAGGGTCTCATTTTAAAGCATGAATGGGCCACCAAGCATCATCAGACCATTTGAGGAAATTCTGTAACATAAAAACCAAGATTAAAAAAAAATGAAAAGATCCCAGGTTTAAAACAACAAAAACAAGCAAACAACAACAAAACACATGCAGGAAGGAAAACTTTTTAAAAGTCTAATTCAGAGACCTCTAAGGAGACATTCCATCCACAAATAATAATTTGCTATGAAAAGTACAAAGCCAGAGAATCACAAAGACTCTTCAAAATTAAAAATATAATCACCAAAAGTCTCAATAGAAAGGCAGGAAGAAGGTTAAGAACATCTCCTAGAAAAACAAAACACAAAGAAGAAATGATAAAATCAGAGAGGAAAGCCAGGGAGCTTTCCATCGACCTAACAGATTCCAGGGATAATAGAGAGCATTGAATAAAAAGAACGTATTAAGGCCTCCAGAGAAGATAAAGGAAAACTCATGTAGAAAGGAAAGGAAATCAAAGTCTTTATTACCAACACTAGATGGTAGATACAGCAATGTCTTCAAAGTTTTTTCTCACCAGAAATTTCTTTTTATGTTTGTGTATTTATTTTGAGAGACTGGGTGTGGAGAAGAGAGAGAGAAAGAAGCGGGGGGGATCCCAAGCAGGCTCCACACTGTCAGCACAGAACCTGACACAGGGCTGGAACTCATGAAACATGAGATCATGACCTGAACCAAAATCAAGTCAGATGCTCAACTGAGTCACCCAGGTGCCCCTCAACAGAAATCTCTATAGCAGTCAACTACTTAGTTGATCACAAGTGCCCACTGAAGGCATTTTGGAACATACTAGGACTCAGAGTATTAATGTCCTTCCTAGAAAGTCAATCAAGGATGTGATTCACAAAAGAAATGACTAAGCCAAGAAAGAGAATGAGAAAGGAAATCATGGGATGCAGGAAAGAGTGGACCTAATTCAGGAGGCCCATGAAAGGGAAGCGGTCCCAGGGAGCAGCACCTATGCTCAGAGAAGAAAAGATAAGGGATTCAGAGAGAGGTCTCTGGGCAAAAGGGAAATCAATAAAATAAATGGTGGTATGCTGATTTATTTGAAAATGAGACTACAATAAATGCAGAGTCAAGTGAAAAAAAAAAGGCAATAGAATTCCACATGAAACAAAGAGTTCAAAAACAAACATAATCATTGTACATGGCCCTCGAGTGAGCAACAAATACCTAGTCAGACCAAGTCAATGATTTTATTCTCAAACTCTTATCAAAATCTCGACAAAGAAGACAATTATGGTTACAGAGTAAAATGGAACGTGATGTGGACAATCTGAAAGTACAGAAAACAAGAGATGCAAGGAAGTAAGAAGACCTGAAAGAACAGTGTCTTTGGTATCGACATGTACACAGTGAGGCATCGGGAGGGACTGCCTATAATCAGTGATGCAGGAAATACAAAGGTAAAATATTACTTAGAGTCTAAAGAATAATCAAAAAGCTGAAAATACGGGTGCCTGGATGGCTCAGTTGGTTAAGGGTCCGACTCTTGATTTCAGCTCAGGTCATAATCTCATAGTTGTGGGATTGAGCCCTGCATCAGGCTCCACACTAAGCATGTAGCCTGTTTGGGATTCTCTCTCTCCCTCCCTCTGCCTCTCTCCCCACTTGCATGCTCACTCACTCATTCTCTCTCAAATAAAAAAAATAAGTAAAAATAAAAAGAAACTAAAAATAGTAATACATTCATTCTGGGATAGAGGCAGAAAGGTGTCTGATTTAGTGATTCAAGGACTCCTCACAAAACACGTCTAAAATTAATGAGTCAAGAGACAATAAACATATTATTTAGCAATATTAAGGTAAATACCAGAGCACAGGTTAATAAAGATTGTTCCCTCTAAGGACAAGAAGTAGACAAGGAGAGGATGTTGTTTTTCACCATAGATGTCTGTGACCGTATGATCTTTTCCCACATGCACGTAGTTCTTATATCAAAGTTGTACCCTAGGGCACCGGGTGGCTCAGTCGGGTAAGCGCCCCACTCTTGATTTCAACTCGGGCCATGATTTTGCGACTGGTAACTTTGAGCCACACATCAGGCTCTGCGGGGACAGTATAAAACCTGTTTGGGATTCTCTCTCTCTGTCCCTCCCCTGCTCTCACTCTTTCACTCTCTCAAAATAAATAAATTAACCTTAAAAAAAAAAAAAGAAACTAGCATGTTGGACCCCAGAAGTCTGTTTTAATAAGCTCCCCCAGGAGATTCTGTTGCCTATTAAAGTTTCAGAATGACTGTAAGGGACAGAGAAAAAAACTGGGAAGGACACCTCATCATCAATAACTAGAGCTTTGGAAAGTGCCATTGGCAAGTGTCATTTTCATATAAATATAGTGGACATAACGGTAAACGTATATGTAGCATATGTGCCTTTGCTTGAATAAGAAAATATGGAGATTTTCCAGAATATCAAAATACTCATTAAACCATGCTTACTTTCTCCAGAAAACAACGAGGGGGGGTATTTTTTGTAGTTTATTTACTTGTTTTGAGAGAAATAACGTGAGCAGGAGAGGGACAGGGAGAGAGGATCCCAAGCAGGTTCTGTGCTGTCAGTGCAGAGCCCAACGTGGGGCTCAAGCCCAGGAACCATGAGACAATGATCATGACTGAGCTGGAATCAAGGGTCAGACCCATATCGGACGGAGCCCCCCAGGCGCCCCTCGGAGGCAAAATTTTCGACAGACGTACTCTCTAGACACCATAAGACAAAAAACCCGAGACAGAATTGAACGTATGTACAGCTACAAGAAACACACCAAAAGTTGAATTAAAATGCTAAATAAGCACATAGACAGCAACTAAGTGTCCCCACAACCTCGTTCTAGCATGACAATATTTATGTCTCTGAGACCCCTAAAAGCCACGACCGTGCAAACTGTGCCAGCAACAAAGCTCTAATTAACCAGAGCAGATTACATTTCTTCCTCACAAATATTCTTCTAGCTCTGGCCAAAGAGCCCAGATGAATTTTCAAATATGCTTCCGGTATGGCTCACCATCTCTGACTTTCACAAATCAAAGTTCAATATAATCTCTGTAATCACGGACTTTTTATTCCAGAGACCCCACCCAACTAGTCCTTTCTGGATCATACTCAAAGATCCAGAAAACCTTCCAGTTAGAGAAGCTCTCAGAACTTGAGACGGAAGTTCTCCGTGTACAAAACCTTTTAGGAGGGACACAGAAGACGCAGGATTGGAAGAAGTAAAGCAAACCTAGAAGGAGCAAGAGGAGAGAACAGAGGGGAAGCATGACTCACCGTGACCCAAGTTCAAATTACACCATAAAGCAGATACCAGACAAAAAGAATATGGAAGAAAGACAGAGCCCAGGTGCTGCCAAAGGAAGCTGACGATGAAATCATAAAATGAAATGGACCCAGAGAAATGGACGATTCAAAAACCATCATTATAGTTGATTTATAGAATCCAGTGGAACAGCCTGTTAGAGAAACATTAGGTGCACATATAGTTGCAATTTTTTTCTAGCTGTTCCCTTTTTAGAAGATTTATTTGCGGCAGTGCTGTTTGGTTAAAATGCCATCACAAAGGTGAACGCAAGTATAAGTATTTCCCCAGCTCATTCTAAAAAAAAAACAACAAAACCCTCTTTCTCCTCTTCTGGAAAAGCAGAAAGTGCTGGGATTTTATTAATAATAAAACATTTACTAAAGCAAATCAAAGCAAATACACCATAAATCTTCCATGCCAGCCCCTGCCATATTAAATGTCTTTTTAAAATCACTCCCTTCTAGGTCGTGAAGGACTACTATACAGTAATTAACGTGTGTGGGTTCCTAGAAGGACAAGTCACTCTACAACGTACTTTGTCACTGACAAATGAAATGATGTCATAAAACACTATTCTAGGGTTAGATGTATGACAAGGTCTGCCTTGTGGGGCCATCTCTTTCCTGGTCTTAATGCGAAGACTATTCTTGTGATCACTCTCGGTATTGAAATGTTAATCCAACATTCCTGTCTATTACCATTTAAAAGCCTTGAAATATAAATGCATATTTTACTATAAAAATAGTCAAGCATTATATAATGCTTTCGATCACTTAATTAGAATTATCTGTAATTTGTCCTTTCCTCCTCTAACTGCCCTTCCGACAAAGGCTCTCTATTTGCTCAGTTGACCCAATAACAAGTCCTAACAAAACTAAACATACTTTTAACATATCAGCCAGGAATCACACTCTTTGATAATTACCCAAAGGAGTTGAAAACTTATTCCCACAAAAGTGGACCCCAAAACTGTCTGTTGTACCAAACTGAACCCAGACTCGTGAAAGTTATCTTCCTAGTTTTTCTATAATGTATCTATCTGTGTGTTCCTCTGGACTGAGTATCTGCCTCCCCCTAGAACTTGTACGTTCAACTCGAATTCCCAGCATGACAGTGTTAGGAGACCGGGACCGTGGGGGTGATCAGGTCAGGAGGGTGACGCTCTCACAGATGAGACCCCAGAGAGCCCTCCCTTGCCCATGCCACCACGTGAGGACACGGCAAGAAGACAGCCTTCTACCGAGAACCAGTAAGAGGGTCCTCGCCTGACACTGAGTCTGCCAGTACCTTCATCGAGCACCGCCAGGCTCCGAAACTGTGAGCAAGAACTGTCTGTTGTTGAAGTCACTGTCTGTGATGTTTCTGTGCTCGCGGCCTGGACAGACTCGCTGAGTCTGTCCTTGATTTGGGGTGGTCCTCGGGTGCTGCGTCAGCAACATCCAGGCTAACACGGTTCTCTGTCTTATAAAAGCCTCAGTGAGTCTCCCGGGCCACCTCCCAGCTTCCCAGTCTGCCCCCTGCTGTGCCTTGGCCCAGACAGACCAGAGCCTGGCCCGCGGGCGGGCTGCAGAGAGTGCAGACGCACCTGGTCCCCGCTGGTGTCTGGGGTCCCTCCGCGGCCAGGAACGCTGCCAGGGCATGTCACACGCCGTGGAAGGTCAGACTGGTGTCTGGGACACCCCGGAGAAGGAGGCACACAGGCATAGGGACACCGCTCCGGGGGGACCTGCTCTGACCCCCGGCCCTCCCTCCAGCCACAGTCCCGTCCTCTCTGTGGGCGAGGCATCCGTGGCCCCGACAAGTCCCGAACAAGAGCAGCCCCACCTTGTACGACTCGCCCCCCAGCCAGCAGGCGGGGCGCAGAACCCTGTGCCCCACCCACCTCCCCACCTGGGGGGGATCTGGGGTGAGGCCTGGCCCGGGGACCACTGTGCGGCCACACCTGGAAACCACAGCTCCGGACCTTCCTTCCTAAACTGGCACAAGCTGGCCCACGCGCCCTCCTGGGCAGCCACGCTCACCCGGCCGCCTGAGCCCGAACCTTTGCAACATCAGGCCGTCTTCACGCGTGGCCAGCTGCTGCTCCTCTTTCACCCAAAACAGCCCTTCCAGGCCTCAGGTCCCCGTTATGACTGAGAATTCACCCACCCTGAGAAATCTCTGGGGACATCAGGGGTGGCAGGGACTAAGCCTCAACAATCAGAAAGCTGGAAGCTATGCGAGACCTCTGAGAACAAGGGGGGGCCACAAAGGCCATCTGGGCCCTCGGGGCACAGACAGCCCACGGTACCGCGTCCACTAAGGGGCTCTGTGGGGGGAAGGCACAGCCTCCCGACCCGGCCCTCCTTGAGCCGGGACCGCAGGATCTTCCCAGCACCACCGGCTGACATGGACACCGGCGGGAGGTGGGGCTGTTACCTCACCCGGCAGGGCCCAGGCATGTCACGTCTGCCCTGTTTCACAGCCATACTTGGAAATGCTGTGACGTTGGAGTGCTTGTTGAGCGTCCAACTTCAGCTCAGGTCATGATCTCACAGTTCGTGGGTTCGAATTGTGCTATGCAGTGCTGACAGCTCAGAGCCTGGAGCCTGCTTCGGATTCTGTGTCTCCCTCTCTCTCTGACCCTCCCCCACTTACACTGTTTCTCTGTCTTGCCTTCTCAAAAAAATAAAACATTAAAAAATAAAATGTTGTGACCTCTATGTCCATTGCCCTGCAGGAACCCTCCATTGCTGGCAGATGGAGCTGCTCTGTAATATTGGGGACCGACTCGTGCATAAATAAATAAATAAATAAATAGCAAATGGACACATACATCCATACATACAATTCCTACAAAACTGAACACGCTTTTACCACACCATCCAGTAGTCACACTCCTTGATAACTGCCCAAAGGGGCTGCAAACTTATTCCCACATAACAACTTGCATGTTTAGAGCAGCTAACACAGCTCAGAAGCCATCACGATGTCCTTCGGTAGGTGAGCGGATAAATAAACGGTGATAAACCGCGGTCCACAGGCAATTCTGTTCAGCGCTGAAAAGAAACGAGCTACCAAACTGCAGAAAGACATGAAAGACTTTTAGATGCATAGTCCTGAGTGAAAGCAGCCAATGTGAAAAGCGACATACTGTGCGATTCGAACCGTATGACATCCTGGGAGAGGCTTAACTACAGACACAGTGAAAAGATCGGGGGCCAGCAGGGGCTGCAGGGGGGAGGGGGTGACCTGGCGGAGCACAGGGTTCTTCAGGGCGGTGAGGCTACTCTGGACGACACTGACATTGTAGACACGTGTCATCATACAACTGTCAAAACTCACAGAACGTGTAAGGCCGTGAGTGCAACCTGATGAAATCCACAGACTTTGGGTGATTATGATGCGTCAGTGTAGGCACCTCGACTGTAAAAAGGGACCACCCTGGATGATGTTCACGGTGGGGGAGACTGTCTGTGGGTGGGGACAGTGCTACATGGGAGATCTCTATGCTTTTTGGTCAATTTTGCCGTGAGCCTAAAACCGCTTTTAAAAAAATTAGTGTATTGGGGTGCCCAGGTGACTCACTTGGTTGAGGATCCAACTCTTGATTTCAGCTCAGGTCAGATCTCAGGTCATGAAATCAAGCCCATACTGGGCTCCATGCGCATGAAGCCTGGTTGGGATTCTCTCTCGCTCTTTCTGCCCCTCCTCCACTCTCTCTCAAAACAAATAAACATTTTTTAAAATGTCGTCTAGCAAAGGGGCGCCTGTGTGGCTCAGTCAGTTGAGCGTCCAATTTTGGCTCAGGTCCTGATCTCACCGTTCCTGAGTTCGAGCCCCATGTCAGGCTCTGTGCTGACAGCTCAGAGCTTGGAGTCTGCTTCAGACTCTCTCTCTGTCCCTCCCCCACTCACACTCTCTGTCTCTCTCTCTCAAAAAGAAACACTAAAAAAAATTTTAAGTAGTCTAAACTGAAAAAATTATTAATTTTTAATCAGAAACTCAGTTTTAACAGGTGTCCCTCATTTTAATATGCTAAACAACAAGGAAAATTCAAATGATAAAAATTACAATGAATCTTTATATTGGGCATTTTTTGAGCTGCCTCCCCCCAGCCCCCACCGGGGGGTGGTCCCCCATTATCCACCCAGCTGACAGGGCTCAGCTAAACAGAGGAAGAGCCTCGGTGGGATGGACCCCCCCCAACACTGGATTCTTTATTTGCCCCAGTTTGGCTCCCTCTAGTGAACCCCAGTATTTTAAACAATTTTTTACACTAATTTGTAGTTTTCTGAACAAACACTCTTCTTTACATCAGGTTTACATTTGATCCCAGGCATCTTTGTTTCCATGTATGTTGGTTCAGTAATTCCGCTAAAGTCCGTGAACTCAGAAACTGGGGTCTCGGTGATTTCAGTGCTCACCAGTAACCTAACGTGACACCCAAAAATGCTCTCAGTAAACATCTGTTCAATTATTCTTCTCTCGTCTGAAATATTTTAAAGATAATACATCTGACCTTTAATAAAGCATGCTCTCTTTCCATTAATAGGGCTATTTCTTAGAAGCCCATTTACATTATGTGAGTATAAATTTAATATTTTCTTTATTCAGACAGCCATCGCCACCAAACTTTGCAGAGCCAGGATGAGGCTCTCTTTCTGGAGTCACCTGTCGACACAACTGTGGTTGAATAATTACATTTAGCAATCTCTAACCCGAGGCAACTCCAGTCACTGTAGCTAAGCCCCGGCTGGGATTTCAGGCATCAGCACATCGCCAAGATAACAATAAAGCTCATAAAACTGAACCTGTTATCGGCCAAGCACATCTTTGGATACGTGCGTCTTGGAGAGAAGTCTATTACAGAGATGCTGACATGCATCACACCCCACCGTCCGGCTCACACTACAACGTTACCATTGACGGGAAGCACCCACCCCGGCTTCTCATCAGCCATCGCTGGCCGGTCTGCCTGGGACAGATTTAATTTACTGACAGAAAACATTCTCATCTTCTGCTCTCCCCGGTTATACAGATGCCTGAGAGGTCCCAGGGGTAATGATTCCCACCCCAGGGGGCTGACTACAGCTCGCTGATTATGATCAGACATTAGAAATCCTTTGCTACAAAAAAAAAAAAAAAAAACCTATTATAAACAGTAAAGGACTTTTGAGCTATTCATAGATTTTCTTAGAGGCTTTTCCCAAATCCAAAGCCAAGACAGAACAGCTCAGCAGAGCATTCATATTTAATGACTCTCAGCGAGAATGTAAATCCATGTTCCGTGTACATTAACTCTCTTCAGGATTTTAACAGCTGGCCCAAATCTTGCCTTTGTCCACACTGGTGAACATCCTCATGATGCCAAGGTCGGCAGGGGCTGGGAAGGACGGAATTCCGACCAGCCGATCGTAAACTCGGGAAGGGGAAGCCACCTGAGTGCGGGGAAGCTGCCTCCCCTCACGGGGGCGGCCAGTACGGAACCTCACCACTCACTCACCCCCACGCAAGAAAGAGACAAAGTAGGGGCTTTATTATTTATTCTGGGTGGACACAGAAGCCCTTAGGGGCGTAAATGAGCTGTCAAACATTAAAAACAAGTAACCCAATTAGGAACCAGAGTCTTGGCCTTAAATGCTTCTGTAAAGAAAATCTAGAAAATACAGAATGCTCTCTAGCAAAACCTGAGAACCCAGGCCCAGCAGGGTCGCCGGAATCTCATCAGCCGCATCCTCGAAACAACACCCAGCGCTTCCTGGGAACAAAGACCAAAGCTGACATTGAGATCCACACGGCGATCGCATGCTGGGGCACGACAGATGACCGCTCCTCGGCAGGACCTGTGACAGGATGCAGATCAGCCAGGCCGCCCCCACCTGCGCCAGGACCCAGCCGCGCTCTGCGTCAGCTCTGGGGAGCATCTGCTGGCCGTGAAGACGCCCAGACGGTAACAGAAGTCCCTAAAAACAAGGAAAATCGTCCACCTGCAGGAGGCTGTGCGCCCCGAGGCCCACGGGCACAAACCTGCTCCCAGACGCAGGCGTCCAGGACCCTCGGCCAAACCGAGCTTCAGGTTTCAGGTCTGAACGCTCAGTGCTCGAGAGTCACCTGTGGTGGGGTCACGTGTCCCCTGGGGACGGTTCATTTGCTCACGGAAGTGAGGTGTGCGCCTTGGAGGAATTCCCTGGAAGCTGGGGGGCAGCGGCTCAGAGGACAGGGGACGCCCAGGGGACGAGGTGCGCTGGCTGCGCTGCCTGGTGAGCTAGTGGTTTTCAGGTCATTACCATCAGCCCGTCCCTCTCCCTGGTCACCCGGCACCTGCACGCGTGCGGTATCCAATTCAGATTCACGCACACGTGCTGTCTTCACACCTGGGGAAGCCACGTGGCCCTTGGACACGGAGCTCAAGGGCCTCCCCCAGCTGCCCTGCTCTTGCAGGGAAGGTCCCCAGCCAAACGGTCCCCTCGTCACGGAGACGCACAGCTGCTCCTCACCCCCGAGAGGTGGTTCAACTCCCAGCCAGCCCAGGAGTCACTCAAAGACCACTGCCAGCTGTCGTGGGATCCGGGGGCACCTCCCTCCTGCTCCTACAAAGCGGGCCTCCCCCCGCCCCTGCCGGTCCCCCCGCCCGAGTGCAGCCTCACACGGCCCAGCACAGCACACCCCCTCTGGGCTGTGATTAAAGAAGCTGCGATTGGGGGCGCCTGGGGGGCTCCGTGGGTTGAGCGTCTGACTTCGGCCCAGGTCACCATCTCATGGTTCGTGGGTTCAAGCCCCACATCGGACTCTGTGCTTCAGATCCTGTGTCTCCCTCTCTCTCTGCCCTGCCCCCCAACCATTCTGTTTCTGTCTCAATAATAAATAAACATAAAAAATTTTTAAATAAATAAATGAGCTGCTGTTAATTGATCTGTCCAGCGTCCAGAGCTGTGTGTCCGGCCATCCCGTTCCCTGGGCTGGGACTCTCTCCCTCACCAACAGGGTAAACAGGAGGTGACTAAACGACACGTTTCCTAACTGGCTAATTCCCCAGAGTCCCTCAGGCTCCCACCACACGGAATCTGAGCTGTTGTGGCCGCACAGGCGGGTCGGGGAGACTCAGGGGGCAGGCTTCCCCTGACGCCAGGCCACGGGATGGCTCTCTGACTCTCTGTTTTTCAGTAAAAAACAATAATAAGAATGACTATATATCAAACCTTTTTCTCTTCTTTAAAAATTAACAATTCCCAAGTTCACAGAAAAAACATTTTTCCTTTGGTTTTTTTTAAATGTTTATTTATTTATTTTGAAAGAAAGAGAGAGTAAGAATCCCAAACAGGCTCCAGGCTGTCAGCACTGAGCTCGACGTGAGGCTCGATCCCATGAACCACAAGATCATGACCTGAGCCGAAACCCAGAGTCGACACTCAACCAACCGAGAGACCCAGGTGCCCCCACAGTTTTCCTTTGTTAAAAAGTCCCAGGGGCGCCTGCGTGTGGCTCAGTCCATCAGGCTCAGGTCATGATCTCGTCATTCATGAGTCAGAGCCCGCGTCAGGCTCCATGCCGACAGCTCTGAGCCTGGAGCCTGCTTCGGATTCTGTGTCCCCCTCTCTCTGCTCCTCCCTCCCTCCCTCGCTCTCTCTCTCTCCCTCTCCCCCTCTTTCTCTCTCTCAAAAATAAACATTAAAAAAATGAAAAATAAATAAAGTTACAAGCAAAGGTCTTTCAGTTAGTTCCACACCAAACAGTACTTAATTCTTCGTCCCTCTCCTTTCATGCTTTATGTTGATTTTTAGACCGGCCCCCCACCTACAGCGGGAACTGTGTCCTCCTTTTGCTGCCTATCAGCGTTCTAAACTCCTTCCGCAGCCTCCAGTAAATAACAAGCACATCGTATCTCTCCTTAGCACAGACACCCCTGGCTCACACTATGTTCACGGGGACCCCAGGGAACGGTAACGCGTCACATCATGTGTCAGCTTCCAGGCCCTCTGACCACACTCACTCTTCTCAGAGCAGAGACGGGACAGTCACCGCCAAGCCATCGTCAGGGCGCACAGAGGTCCTGCCAACAGGCGGATCCGCTAGAGCGGTGGACACCTGCGTCCAGCTGGGACACCCACTGACCCGTGTCTGCGAGCCGGCACAGGTCCCCCAACGCAGAGCTGGGAGGCAGGCTCGGCGGCTGGGATTCCGCCCCGACGGCCAGCAAACCCTTCAGGGGCCCAAGAGCCAGTAAGCTGACGACTGAAACCATCTACAGCAGGCCCTGGGAAAAGCGTGCCCCCAAGACAAGCGCTACCGGAACCCATTCAAGCTTTCCGCTCTCTCTACTGCTCTTCTTCACACAACGTGTCCTGCAGACCTACTGCTTAGCCAGCGCTCATTCCCGGGTCCCAAGGCCACAGCGAGGTGAGCCTGAGCTCCCCTCCCCCACAGCTCGAGGGACGGAAGCAGCTAAAACGGAGCAGGAGCCCAGGAGAGCGGAAGGACCGTGGTCCACCCAGACAGGGAACGTGACTCGGCACTAAAAAGAAATAAGCCTTCAAGCCACAAAATGACAGAAGGGAGCCTTGAATGCATAGTAGCAGGTGAACGGAGCCAGTCTGAATGATTCCAACGATATGACAGTCTCGAAAAGACAAAACTGCGGCTACAGTAAAAAAGGAAAGTGGTGGTCTCGGATCTGGGGGACGTGGGGAGGATAAACAAGGAGGGCACAGGAGGTTTTATGGCCTCGAAACCATTTCCTATCATGCCATAGCGGCAACCACAGGACATTTACACGTTCCTCAAAGCCCACAGGACATATAACACACAGTGAACCTCAACGAGAGGGACAGACTGGAGCTCCTGAAAATGTATCCACATTGGTTCACCAGTTGTCACAAATGGACCACACGAGGGGAAGATGTGCAGGGGGGAAGAGCACCTGGGAAATCTCTGTGCTATTTGCTCAATATTTCTGTACCCCTAAAGCTGTTCTAAAGATTAGTGCCAATTTAAAATAAAATAATTCATTAGGAAAGGCCAGTTTTAGCACCCAATTGTAGCACCAATTCTAACAGTTAACAGTAACTAAACACAAGAACAATTTAATAAAAACTATTTGATGTTTTATAAACATAATGGCACTTCATCTTTACAACAATCTGTTACTGTTCCCACTTTGCAGATGATACAACTGAGGCAATGAGCTTGAACTGTTTGCCTGAATCCACAAAGCTTCTTACTGGCTGGCCCAAATCTGTTTGACCCCAGCACCTAGGTCTTAGCCACAACAATCTTCTCACTGCCTTTTCCCAGGAGGATGCCGCACAAATCCTCGTGAAAGCAGGAACAATCAGCCCTTGTTTAGGGGGCAGGGGCCAGGGGGAATAAAAGCCTCCAGTTCTTACCGTGTTAGAGACACTAGTATTATTTAGACAACAGAAAACTGGGTTGCCGGCTAGACAGTTGGGAGTCCACACCCATCATCCTCTAGGATGAAACAGATCAGGCCTGAGCTGGACATTTACAGGTAATTAGAAAGCAATGACTCTTCGATACCGAATCCATTACAGTCATTGTTGATCTGGGAAAAGAGAGAAACGGCTTTCCTAAGATAATTTATAAGCAACAACCACTTTAAATGAATGGCTGCACACAGTTAATGGCTCAAAGCCAATCTTCAGGTCATAAAGCCCTGACATCCTCAAAGCTGCCGTCAGCCTTCCCAGGGCCGTCTGTCCCGGTAGCCACTTGCATGTAACAAAACCAGCCCCAAGTGACTCCTATTCCGGTGCACTTGCCAATCCAACCAAAATGTGAGACCCTAAACACCACCTTCTCTGGGAGAGAACAATGCCACTGCACCAGGACGCACCGTCCCGGGTCCCAGACACACAGGCATCCAGGGTCCCACACTGCAAAGGGGCTGAAGCTGCTTTGCCTCCCAGTCCTAGAAGACGCATCATGACTTAATCTAAAGTGGTAATTTAACCTGTATCTAAACCTCAACACACTGTGTAAACTGCTATTTGGTATCATTCAGAATTAGAATGGCTTCCCCTAGAATTTTCCCAATAACATTTAATAGTCTGAGTTAGGTTGTGTCTTCTTTATGTAAGTAGACTTATATTAAGCACAGCAATAAACCTAATTAAAATTAGTAGTTAAATTGAGCATGGATTAAAGCATCAGAGAATATCTTTTTACATACCATCTTTTTATACTAACCATCAATCATATCAAAGTAGAACTTCCTTACAAACTATAATTAAACATGTCTGATAAATTAGTAAGAAATCATCAGAACACAGCGCTCGTTGCTTTCGGGACACAAGATCCTGTCGACAAAAGCCTTCTCAAATGTCTTCCTCTGACATACCTTAGGCAGGTTCTCAACAGGGTTTGGATGATTTCGGCCTTGGCCCCGGAGGCCGTCTTCGCTCTGCAAATGCGATGGCATCCATATTCACATCGAACGGATGCACTAGGGCAAAGCAAGTCAGTGGCATTCCGTGGGTTCAGTTCGCTCCTTAATGAAAACCACCAGAGCTGTGCACTGGCTTGACGCACCAGCCATGCTAACAAGCAGGCTTCCACATTGCCAAGTTCAACTACATGGACATGGACTTAAAACCACGGTGTCTGTAAAACGCTTTAATGGTGAGTTGGACGGGAGAGAATTATGCTCTTAGAAAATGTTTGGGGGGCACCTGGGTGGCTCAGTCGGTTGAGCGTCCGGCTTCGGCTCAGGTCGTGATCTCACGGTTTGTGGGTTCGAGCCCCGCATCGGGGCTAGCTCAGAGCCTGGAGCCTGCTTCTGATTCTGTGTCTCCCTCTCTTTCTGACCCTCCCCTGCTCACGCTGTCTCTCAAAAATAAATAAACAACATTTTAAAAAAATTTTTAAATAATGTTTCGGAATCCTCGAGTTCATAGGGGAAAAACTGAACTTAAAATACCTTTGTGAACAGATGGGACAAGAATTTGTCTAGCACTGTAGCATTTTGATGCGATTTAAACAATAATCTCTATCTCAACGTCTAAAACAATGTCACACATTAGGAATTGTTTTTTCATCCTTCAGCTGCATTCGTGACCATGCGGACATGGACGTATTGACATGTTTTCTAGAAATTATACCACTTGATTTCCTGCTTCACAGTCTTCTCTTAATTTGCGACATCTTTTTCTGCCTGAAACAGTAGCAGATCACTTGCAAATACACCTGAATTTCACTAATACTCAGGAGCCCTTGAGGGTTTGGGCATCCTGAGCGGAGACACCATCAGTATGCAGTGCCCTCTGCTGGCCGATTAATTAAACACCGCAATACTGTTCCAGAGGCGTCCCAAGGCTACTTACTCTGTAGAGCAAAAGAAATATGTTTCCGAATTAGAGATCTAATTCCAGACAGTCGCTATTCACAGCTATCATGCCTCCACTGAGCAGGTGACTGCCTTTGCCAAATCAATAGGAAGCAGCCTTGCACAGAGAAATACCCATTGCAAAAAAATAAGAGAACATATTTAAAGAACTAGATCTCTGATCAGGTTGAAAGTCACCCCATCTGTAACCTCCTCCTCACTCCACTCGTGCTATCTCAACGTCCCCATGGCCTCCCTGTGGTCTCACGAGGGACGGTGTGCCCCGCAGTCTTTAGCTTATGTCTCCTCCTCCGGGACGCATCCCGTGTGAGGCATCGACCGTCGCTGGCCTGCCTGTGGCCACCACTCTCCAATACGTGCGCCTCTCACACCGTCACACCTGACTCGAAGGTAGGTCAGTGACATCGCAAGAGAGGTAAGCAGTAAGTACAGAAACTTGAACGTGGCAAATTTAAAACATTTGTTAGTTGAAAAGGAATAATTCTTGAGAGACAGAAAAAGCGTTAAAAATAAATATTATTTAAAAATATAAAAGTAAGTAAATTGTTGAGACTCACACCGTGCGAGGTGCTTGCAGAACGCTGGGAAGACACAAAGATGACCCACATCCCGGCTGATGACCACTTAAACGATACGCCAGGAGGCCTTTCAAGGAAGACACAAAACCTAGACACTACAAAGTTGAAATCGTGTGATTTGACTACATAAAATAGCAAGTTTTCACCGTGCAAAACAGTATTACGTAACTGTCAAAACACAAGTGACAACCTGGGAATGTTTCGGCAACATATATATAAAAAGGGTAAAATCCTTACTATTTCAAAAGTGCTTATGCAAATCGGTAAGAAAAATACCAGCCACCTAATTAGACACACATGGGCCGTCTCCAGACAGAAGGGAAATGCAGATTGTCTTTAGGCCTTTGTGAATATGCTCAACCTCCCTAATGATTAATGAAATGCAAATAAAATATACAACTATCAAATTGATAAAAATGAAAATCTTTTGTAATCTCTGTGCATTAAAGCAGGTATGGGCAGATAGCCCCTCTAAATATACAGTTGGCAAGAAAATAAACTACAACTTTGATGGAGGGTAGTTTGGCAATATTTACCATCATCAAACTTACAAATACACCCACACTTACCTAGGCTTCTATCCTACACATCTACTCGCGCTGGTACAAAGATCTTCAGGGCATCCTAAGTTGTAATAACAAAAAAACTGGAAACCCAAATGTCCATCAAAGGAGGCTGAATAAATAAATCTTGGAACAGACTGCCAATATTTGGACAGGGGGGTGTTGAATTACACCAATATGGATGGATCTTTGAGACACATCTCATTGGGAAAATGTGCAGAATAAAGAATATCATACGCTCCTATTCTGTGTTTAAAAAACAGATGCAAGGGCACCTGGGTGGCTCAGTTGGTTGAGTGTCGAACTTTGGCTCAGGTCATGATACCACAGTCCATGGGATCAAGCCCTGAGCCTGGAACCTGCTTCGGATTCTGTGTCTCCCTCTCTCTCTCTGCTCCTCTCCCGTTCATGCTCACTCGCTCTCTCTCCCTCTCTCTCTCAAAAATATATAAACATTAAAAAATAAGTGAAAAATAATTTTTAAAAATGTTAAAAACCTATGCACATGCTTGTTTTTCTTCAGCACGGGCCTGGGAGGGAGAGCGGGGGAGGCCCTCCGGGCAGCGGGCCTGGGGGCCGGGAGGGGGGAGCGGGGGCCCCTGCTCGGCGCAAATGCTCTGGGGCACTGCCTGGGTATTTCTTCCTGTGCTCCTCTATCACTCTCCCGAAAACTAAATTTTAACAACTATATTTCAGAAGCCTTTTTGAAACCAGCCCCAGCAATTCCGCGTTGACAATGTGAACTGTGTGCGCACGGGAGCCATGAGGACCCTCTGCCGTGACTTCTGGCGTGTGAAACGCAGGCCACGGGTCAAGGGCGGTGAGCCGGCGAAGACCAGCGCAGCCCCCAGAGGAGGGCCTCTGAGGGGCGGGAGGGGGAGCCCAGGCAGCCAGCCTGGGAAGGGCATCGCTGGGAGAAGCGCTGGCCGAGGAGGCAGGGCGCCCCGGGGGGCCGAGGGGGGTCTCCGAACGCTGTGCAGGAAACTCGGCTGCTCCAGGCCTGCACCACTGCCCCGGACGGACTCCCTGGGTCTCCGTGTGGCCAGGACGGCTGAGGAAGCGCGGCGCGGGGGCTGGTGCGTCCCTGCACGGCCCTGGGCAGAGGCGGAGGGCCGGCCTCCAGCTGATGGGTGCCTTTGCCCAGCGGCGTGTCAGTCTTTCCTAAGAGTGTCTCTATTTGGGCAAAACACATTCACCGGGCTGCAAAGTCTGCATGATTTAGACGTGATTTTTAAGCCGCTTACAAGCAGCAAACAATGCTGACGTTATAGGAATAAATATGCACGGGGGTCAGGAGCTCTGCAAGCCTCTTCCAACTTCTTGACTGTGGATCCCTACAAGTTTCTGAGTAAGTACCTGCAGTCCACGGATCTTCACCTACATATACTTAGCGTCGTACTCAGCATTATGCACGTTATGAAACAGAGACGAAGCAGAGTTTTAAAGTGTAAGAGGAACTACAAAGACAAACAGCTCCTACTATTTTCACGCTCACCCTTTGGAAGCCATGCACAGAAGTCCACACGGCCCTTCCCACACTCTTGGCATCCCCACACGGTCGGTGGGTGTGCGGTACAGAGACCACCAATTCCCGTGAAACGTTTAAGAAAAGCTAACAGCTCTGTCAAACAAATCAACGTGAAATGTGAAACAATTTCCCTGCGTCACTGGGAGGATGGCGTCCAGCCCAGCAGACCGCCTGGCTGGCAGAAGGCTGGTGTGTCTGCTTCTAGGAACAGGGACAGCCCGTTTGTCGGAAGGACAGTGCCTGTTTGGCGACTATCAGCTCGTTCTAGACGTTTTAGCTTGATCACGAATCAGAAATTGTGAAGAAACTCCTACTAGAAATTGCTTAGAGGGCTGGAGAGATGCTAAATTGAAGGTCTTTCAGACTCAAAAACTGGAAGTTTGAATTACATAAATTTAGGAAATCACAGAAAATAGATTCCTAATCGTCTCTTTGATGGATTTGGCTCTGGAAAGTATTTCTTCATGTTCTGTGGCAGCATTCAGACGTGCTTTATAAATAT
This sequence comes from Suricata suricatta, assembly GCF_006229205.1. Classification (NCBI taxonomy): domain Eukaryota; kingdom Metazoa; phylum Chordata; class Mammalia; order Carnivora; family Herpestidae; genus Suricata; species Suricata suricatta. The sequence continues at coordinate 7,063,744 of NC_043713.1, forward strand.
TCCCAATAAGACCTCATTGATTTCTCTCTCTGAGTAGTGGGAAAAGTCACCCAGGCCTGGGCAAGAGTCAAGCTCTTGGTGGCCAAGTTATCTGCACACCAGCGTCTGGTCTCTGTGATAAATCCTAGGATTATATTCTCTACAGTAAAAACTGTGATCAATCAGTCGAAGGTGACAGGTTCAGCCCAGCCCAGAAATTAATATATCCTTAAACTGCCTGACCTCACGGAATCATCTTTACTGGCTTTATCAGTAACATGAAGAAAAGTTTTTGCCTCGGTAAAAATTTGTGTGAATAATTTTCCCATCAGCAGACAAGATATTCTGCTGTTTTAAAAAAAAATGCACTTTTATAGCCTGTTTTTCCCCAGAAATATTGTAAACAAAAACAGCCAACGGCGATGATCTCATCTCATTCACAGTTTTCACTATTTCCTTCACCAAATCAATTCAATAGTCATGTTGCTGACCACTAACTCTTCTCCTTGAATGACTGTCCTATGGGCAGAGTCCCTTGCTTTTATACACACACCCAAATGCTTGTTCAGTGGAACATACATCTGCTGCCTGAAAAATATTATTCCTGTTGATGCGATTCCAGGCTCTATCATATCTCACAAAGTGAATGTGAGCTAAACAAGCAAAAACTCTTGCATTAGGACTAGTAGGTATTTATCCAAAGGACACAGGCGAGCTGATTCAAAGGGGCACACGCACCCCAGTGTTTACAGCTGCGCTATCAGCCAACGTGTGGAAAGAGCCCGATGTCCATCATATGATGAATGGATAAAGAAGATGTGGTGTACACACACGTGCGCGCGCACACACACACACACACACATACACACACACAGGAATATTACACAGTCATCAAAAAGAATGAAATACTGTCATTTGCAATGACATGAATGGAACCACAGTGTATTATCCTAAGCAAAATAAGTCTGAGAAAGACAAAAGTATATAATTTCACTCATATGTGAAATTTAAGATACAAAACAGATGACCATAAGTGAAGGGAAGCAAAAATAAAAGCACAGAGGGAGCAAACCATAAGAGACTCTGAAATACAGAGAATAAACTGAGGGTTGCTGGTTGGTGTTGGGTAGGGGCCTGGGCTAAACGGGGGACGGGCATTAAGGAGGCACTTGTTGGGGTGAGCACTGGGTGTTGTATGTAAGTGATGAGTCACTGGATTCTATTCCTGAAATCGTTATTACATTACATGTTAACTAACCTGGATTTAAATTTTAAAAATAAATAAGTAATAATAAAAATTAAAATTAAAGGGCGCCTGGGTGGCTCAGTCAGTTAAGCATCCGACTTCGGCTCAGGTCATGATCTCCCAATTTGTGGGTTCGAACCCCACATCGGGCTCTGTGCTCACAGCTCAGAGCCTGGAGCCTGCTTCTGATTCTGTGTCTCCCTCTCTCTCTGACCCTCCCCCGCTCACACTGTGTCTCTCTAAAAATCAATAAATATTAAGAAAAAAATTTTAATCAAAAATAAAAGTTTTGGCATTATGTATTTTCAGGAGAAAGAAAATAAAAGAACAAAAATTATCTGGTACCCTCCCTTCGTCCCCATTTATGCAACACAGAGGTCACGAGCAGCTCCATACTTGGCACTCGGGTTAAGGGTTTTGCCCCAGACGTGACGCAGACATCTGCAAACACAGTCACGGAAGAGTCCCCAACACCCTACAGCGCTGGCCCCTGGTGTCACGCGGCCTCCAACAGTGGCCTGGACGTCCGGTAACGGAGACTTGCCGACGGCTTGATCGTCTGGTCGGTAATGGAACGTTGCAGTGACTTGACCGTCTCGATCCTTGGATACAGCCTGGTTTTTACAGTAGACGCTACAAGCATCTTGGTGAGCAAATGTATAAGCCGTATCCCGTTGTAAGGAGTTTGTCTTTTCATGATCTGTCACTTGGGTCACTTCTCTACCATTAGTCCATTTTTAAAACTGAAGATCTTTAATTTGTAGTTGTTCCAAAAATCTTTAATTAGTTTACAGAAAAGGTGATGGTGCTTTGTTTTAAAAGGACTCAAAGAAAAAAATAAAATAAAATAAAATAATAAAAGGACTCAAAGCTTTAGGGCACCTGAGTAGCTCAGTGGGTTAGGTGTCTAACTTTGGCTCAGGGCATGATCTCACCATTCCCGAGTTCAAGCCCTGCGTCCGGCTCTGTGCTGACAGCTCAGAGCCTGGAGTCTGCTTCAGATTCCGTGTCTCCCTCTCTCTACCCTTCCCCTGCTCATGCTCATCTCTCTCTCAAAAGTAAATAAACATTTTTTTAATTTTAATATTAATTAAATCAATAGATTAGTTATGATTCCAAATTAATTACGCATTGCAAAAAAATCATCCTTGGTATTGAGAAAAGTGAAGGTAAGTCGCTAATGAGAGGTATCCTGGGGTGAAAGAAGGCACTGTGCACATAATTATGATTTACTGACTCACTCACCCATTCCTGACGTAAGACACATACTGAGTGCCTCCACTCCTGATCCAGCACTGACTGTGAACTTGGGTGGATCCTCTTCATTTGGGCCCATACTGTTTCTCCACCAAGAGAGAGCCCTCTAATCTGCCTAGAGAAAACCTAAATGAAAAAAGCTGAAACTCAAGGGAGTGTCAGTGCCAAAAATGCAAAAGACAAAATAATTTTCACGAGTGTTATGCAGGAATAGGACTTTATTTTGACAGGCTGTAGCATCTGCCGGCAACTAAGTCTGACTCAATCCACAGCTTACACCTTGCTGTCCCTGAACAGTGAAACTCATTTCCTCCTTAGCCCCACATCTCTGGGGCAGGGTCCTCCCGAATCCTCTTTAAAACTGTCTTGGAGGTACCAAGGGCTGCACGTTTCAGTCACTGCCAGAAACAGATGTCCTGCTCCTTCATTCAACCCATCACTCTGATGCCTAACAGTAGCCAAAACAGTTGCAAACATTTGCCGAGGTCGTACTGCGTGCAAGGAGCATTAAAAGCTAATCTTCAGAGTAACCCTATAACCTTGGCATTTTCATTGTCCCTGTTTTAGGGATGAGGAAACTGAGGCTTAGTGAGGTTGGGTAATTCATCCAAGTCTTACAACCAGCACACTACAGCATGAGAATCTGAAACCAAATCTAGCTGGTTCCAGAGTCTGAAATGCTACAATTCACTTATAATTCCAGCGGTCCCATATATAATAACTCCACTCAGAAGTGTCCCCACATACGCATTCTCACTTCCTTACTGCCTTGTCACTACCAACCCTGTATTTCAAGATCCAGGGTCCTGAACGCCTACAGTTAGAATCTTTACCAAGAATGGTCCCTAAATTGATAATAACCTCTTTTTCATCCAGAGGCTTATTCCAAAAATAGAGTTTATGGACAACATCAATTTTTCCTCTTTTTCTCTCTCTAGATATTAACGTCTTAAATATCAATGATGATTGTTTATTAAGATGGAGATGAGAATACACATAAAGGGCCCCAAAAATGCTGCCTGAGGTGAAATGCACAAGCCAAGTGACGATCCGTAAATAAGAAAGCCACATTAAATAGGCTTAATAAAATGTTGATGAGCTCTTTCCCCAAAGGTTAATAACCAGTGTTAATAACACTTCCAAGTTGGTATTTCGTTGGTACCTCTGAGTTGTAAACATGAAACTTACTTTCCAAACTCAGATTCAGTTCATCAACCAGAATCCAGGACTCCTTAAATTAGTGCTGCCTTGTGGCCGCGAATGGCAGTAAAAAACCTTTACATGAATCATGAACATAAGCTGGTGAGGGAATGAATTTCTCCTAAATCATCTTGCTCACAAAAGACCATCTCCTTATGAGAATTATAATTCTATAGAATTCTTAGCTGTGCCTTTTTTTTTTAAAAAGAACACCAACTTCTCCTTCAGGGCATTTGTATCTTTGGTATTGAAGAAAGAAGGAGATTAATCCCCCATTAATCCTGAGAGCTGTAATCCTCTCTTTATTGTCGAACCCCTGTCAGCGCAGTCGTGAGCAGCACTGAAGCAGTCGTGCTCTCTTCCCTTCGCCAGAGCTTTACGTGCCAAAGAGATTCTCCATAGGACTCCTACCATCTTAGGAGCACACTCACCCGGATCCTGGAGCCTTCGGAATCAGTCCAAGAAGAGAGCAAACTGGATTTCAGAGTGGCCTCCAGGCCCCGACCATCACCAGTTCCTGCCAGATAACCTCCGGCATCGTGCGGTGGCCTGGGAGCCCCCGCCGCCAGCGACGGCTCTGGGCAGCAGCCTCTGCTCCCTTCAGAGCGGGAGATGCAGACTTGGTCTGTCAAGTGTACCTGCTGGCAGGCACTGAGTGGAGGCCGAGAGTCTCAAAAGTGCGCTGACGGAACCAGAAGGGGCAGGGGCCTCCCCTCCGTAACTGAGTCTGAGCGCATGGGAATCCACTCCTTTGACCGTGGGCTGCAGGCAAGCTTGACCCTCTCCTCCGTTCGGGCCCGTCACTGGCAGGGCTTGTGATTACACCTGGAGTCTTGCCAAAGCCCGTCTGTCTCTTACAACGGGGAAGCAGATTCCTTTCATCAGCAGGACCTCTCACCAAACTGACCAGTCCATCGCTGTCACCAACTTCTATGATATTATAATTACCATCAATAAAAAACGGTTTCAGAGAACCTTTCCCACGTTGGGTGCTATTTGACAGTTCGCCAAAGTCCAAAGTTCAGCAAACCTTGTATGAGCTTCAGGGCAACTGTCCGTCGGGCATGTACACGCAGGCTCCTCCCACAAGAACCTTCACGGAGAAAGGAGAATCATTTCCTTCTACACCATTTAGACAACATCTCAATAAAAATTCTTTCTTTTTTTTTACCCAAAGCAATCTACATATTCAAGGCAATCCTAATCAAAATTGCACTGGAATTCTTCTCAGAGATAGAACAAACAATCCTAAAATTTTATGGAGCCACAAAAGACCCCGAATAGCCAAAGTCATATTGAAGAAGAAAACCAAAGCAGGAGGCATCACAAACCTGGATTTTAGCCTCTACTACAAAGCTGTGATCATCAAGACAGTACGGTACTAGCACAAAAACAGACACATAGACCAATGGAATAGAATAGAGAACCCAGATCTGGGCCCATAAATGTGTGGCCAATTAATTTTTGACAAAGCAGAAAAGAGTATGTGATGGAAAAAAGACTGCCTCTTTAGCAGGTGGTGCTGGGAGAACTGGACAGCAACATGCAGAAGAATGAAACTGAACCACTTTCTTACACCATACACAACAATAAACTCAAAATGGATGAACGACCTAAATGTGAGACAGGAAACCATCAAAACCCTGGAGGAGAAAACGGGAAACAACCTCTTTGACCTCAGCCACAGCAACTTCTTACCTGGCATGTCACTGGAGGAAAGGGAAATAAAAGCAAAAATGAACTATCAGGACCTCATCAGGATAAAAAGCTTCTACACGGAGAAGGAAATAATCAGCAAAACTGAAACACAACTGATGGAATAGAAGATATTTTCAAAGGACGTATCAGATGAAGAGTTGGTATCCAACATCTATAAAGAACTTCCCAAACTCAACACCTGAAAAAAAAAAATCCAGTGAAGAAATGGGCAGAAGTCATGAATAGACACTTTTCCAAAGAATACACCCAGAAGGCCAACAGATACATGAAAAGATGCTTATCATCAGCGAAATACAAATCAAAACCACACTGAGATATGACCCCATACCAGTCAGAATGGCTAAAATTAACTCAGAAAACAACCGATGTTGGCGAGGATGTGGAGAAATGGGAACGCTCTTGCACTACTGGTAGGAATGAAAACTGGTGCAGCCACTCTGGAAACAGTGTGGAGATACCTCAAAAAATTAAAAATAGAATTACCCTATGACTCAGCAATAGCACTACTAGGAATTTATCCAAAGGACACAGGAGTGCTGATTCATAGGGGCATGTGCACCCCAATGTTTATAGTGCTGCTATAAACAATAGCCAACAATAGCCAAATTACAGAAAGAGCCCAAATGCCCATTAACTGATGAGTATGAATGTGGTTTCTATACACAATGGAATACTACTTGGCAATGAGAAAGAACGAAATCCTGCCATTCGCAGCAACATGGACGGAAGCAAAGGGTATTGTGCCTAGTGAAATAAGTCAGTCAGAGAAAGACAGATACGATATGCTTTCACTCATGTCGAATTTGAGAAACTGAACAGAAGATTATGTGGAAGGAAGGGGAAAAAATACAGAGGAAGAGGAAGGCAAACCGTAAGAGACTCTTCAATACAGAGAACAAACTGAGGGCTGATGGTGGAGACGGGAGAGGCGGGAAATGCGTGACGGGCACTGAGGAGGCACTTGTGGGATGAGCACTGGGTGTTGTACGTAAGCGATGAATTGTGGGAATCTACTCCCGAAGCCAAGAGCACACTGTATACGCCAACTTGACAAATTATATTTAAAAATAATAATAATAAAATAAAATGGAAACAAGCTAAAGAAATTCTTTTTTAAAAGTTCACTTTTTATTTTAGAGAGAGGAGAGTGAGCAGAGGAAGAGCAGAGAGAGGCACAGCGAGAACCCCAAGCAGGCTCGGCCACTGCCAGCTTGGGTTCAGACCCACGACCTATGAGATCATGACCTGAGCTGAAATCAGGAGTCATACGATCGACTGACTGAGATACTCAGGCATCCTTAAAAAAACATTTTATTTTATTTTGAGAGAGAGAGAAAGTGCACATGACCAGGGAGGGGGCAGAGAAAAAGAGAGAGAGAATCCAAAGCAGGCTCTGCCTTCCAGTGAGGAGCCCGGTTCGGGGCTTGAACCCACAAAATGCAAGATTATGACCTGAGCCAAAACCAGGAGTCAGATGCTTAATCAACTGAGCCACCCAGGCACCCCCTCAATAAAAATTCTTAAGGAAAATTGGTGAAAATGTCTCAATCTGTAAAACAGATTTTACAAATAAATTATCCACACACAAAGCAGGCACACTAACGTACACTTACAAAGTCCTAGTTGTCAGTCTCCAGCTTTTCACTTTATTCTGACTCTCACAAAGAACAGAGAGTCCTTCTCTGAACGACAGGGGAACGATTAATGACGAAATGCTTCTGCCTGGTGGGAGAGCGTCCAGGGAACCAGCCCCCGCACGACGTGTCCAGGAGCAAATGTCAGCTATCAGCGGCACTTCGTGCCCACGGCCTCCGGAAGGAACGCCTTCACCCTCTGCCTGTCCAAACCCGAAATAAACACCAGTAAATGTGCAACTAGGGGCTTCATCACTTACAGAAAGCTCTACCTCTTTCCCGCTAAGGGTACACCTCGGTGTCTTCACAAGTTTGGGCTGCATGTATAATTGGCTGCTTTTGAGCTGCACCTGAGCCCCTCCGAGGGTGTAACCCTGGGGGACCCGGAAGCCCCTCCTCTGCCACTGACCCCCACTGTTGGAGCCTCCAGGGAGGCATGCTGGGAGTCCCCACGGACGGGGAGCCTGCCTGCCTGGCGATCAGCCCAGGTCACTCCTGACTGGGGAGCCGAGGGGGTGCAGCGGGACCCTAACGGGGCTCGCTGGAGTGGAGACGGCCTCTGCCATCCTTGACGCAGGATCTGGAATTGGCACCATTCGTGAAAGCGTGCCTGGAGAGGCACAGTGGCCACCCAGCAATGTCCTTCCCACCGGATGCTAACTCTTCCTTCTCCTCATCCACCTCTTACTCCGGGTGCCAGTCCCTGCCTTCCCCTCGCTGCTCCCCACCCCGCTCAGCACCCCCTTGCCCGTGGAAAGGGGGCAGTGCCACACACCGTCCTGGTGGCCAGAGAAGCAGAAAAGGCAGGAGGGACTAGCGTCAGAGCTGCAGGTGGCTTCCCGCTCCGTCACCCACTGACCTGATGTGTCTGGAAAGCCTGGGCAGTTGGGTGTTTCCTTCTGGTTGGCTGCTGGCTTGTGTTCTAAGAAAACCTCATACTAATGAAAGTCACATGAATATCAGGTCTTTAAGAATGGGCGTCATTCGCCAAGGGGTTGCTCCTAATTATACTTTGCTTTTTCACACTGATGACTGTCCAGAACAGAGGTTCTCGATCTTGGCCGTAGGACAGAGTCACCTGGGGAGTGTTTGAAACACCTGAGTCCTCGGCCACATGCCAGGTGGATTAAGTCCAAATCACTGATGGTGAGACTCAGGCAGGAAGGTTTCAAAGCTCCCCGGTGATCTCAAACCTAAGAACCACTAGTTTAGAAAAACCTTCCTTAACAGGCTTTTAATCCTTTCGATGTCAGCAGTTTTACATATGGTGCAATACGTTCACGTAAAAATTATAATATGATAACAACTAGTACCCTTTACTAAGAGTTTGCTCTGCCAGAAGCATTAGATGAAAGTTAAGCACGACGGGAGCACCTGGGGGGCTCAGTCTGTTAAGTGTCCGACTTCAGCTCAAGTCATGATCTCACGGTTTGTGAGACTGAGTCCTGCGTTGGGCTCTGTGCTAACAGCTCAGAGCCTGCAGCCCGCCTCGGATTCTGTCTGTCTGTCTGTCTCTCTCTCAAAAATAAGTAAACATTAAAGAAATTTTTTTTTAAAGTTAAGTATGGGGGCGCCTGGGTGGCTCAGTCGGTTAAGCCTCCGGCTTCGGCTCAGGTCAGATCTCATGGTCGTGGGTTCGAGCCCCGCATCAGGCTCTGTGCTGACAGCTAGCTCAGAGCCTGGAGCCTGCTTCCGGTTCTGTGTCTCCTTCTCTCTCTGCCCCTCCCCCTCTCATGCTCTGTCTCTCTCTGTATCAAAAATAAATAAAACATTTTAAAAATTTAAAAAAATAAAAAGTAAAAAAATAAAAGTTAAGTATGACTATTTCAATCAAAATGAAGGAAAGTGTATGCATTAGAAGAATTGATGGCATTTCATGTTTATAAATATCTATAAACTGACATATTCAATGCACACAGAAGACATTTGGAAGGATAAACATCAGACTTCTAAAAAGGATCCCATCTGGGGTACAGAATGACATAAGAAAGAATGGTCTTTTATTTCTTTCTTTTTTACAATTCTTCACCTTTAAAATTATTACAAGGAAGGTTTGTTTTGAAATTTAGAAATGCAAAATCAGTAAGGAGAATTTCTTTGCAATTTAGGACTTTGAGCCAGAAGTTAGGACTTGGAGTCTGCAAACCCAGGCTTACCCAGTGACCAAATGTGGATGCAGAGGAGTAAACGATGACCACCTGATGGCCTGGGAGAGCCAGACTCTGGCAGACTAAGGGATCTGGATGGCAGATAAATCACGTAATAAAGGCCACCAAGTCTACCAATTGAGATTGCACAAGAGTAATTATTTATGATTATATAGGAGAACTAACTGAAATCAAATTTAAATTTGTAGATGATTTTGACTCCGGCAGAAAGGTGACAGGGAGGAAAGGAAAATAAATAGGACTAGATAAGAGACCAGGCAGCACCGAGATGCAAGAATTCAACATCGCTGCGTGGCTGGTGGAAAGTCCAAGGAGCCGGCAGTTCCTGCCACCATTCCGGAACTCGTGAGGCCGGTGAGGGAGCGAGATTCTCACCCACAGTTAACGTTCATCAGATGGGAGACGGGAAGGGGTCAGCAGTCTCCCGACGGCCAGCACTCAGCCGGTGGGGGCACAGGAAGCTCGCATCCGGACACGGGACCCCGGCCCTGGACAAGGCACACCACCTTGTGCTTAAGTGAGGGGTACAACCTCATGTTTTGATACACATGCACAGAGTGAAATGATTACAACAGTCAAACTCATTAACATACACTTCTCCTCACACAGTTACCTAGTTTTAGAGAACGCGCGTGTGTGTGTGTGTGTGTGTGTGTGTGTGTGTGTGTGTGTGTGTAGAGCACTTGAGATCTACTCTCTTAGTAAGCTTCCAGTTCCCGACACAGCACTACTAACTACCCAGTTACCACACTGGACATCTGTGCCAGCATGGGTAGACCTGAAGAATGCTGTGCTAAGTGAAAAGAACCAGACATAGAAAGACAAATACTGCATGATCTCACTTGTATGTAGAATCTTAAAAGGTTGAATTCACAGGGGCACCTGGGTGCGTCAGTTAGGCATCCGACTCTTGGTTTTGGCTCAGGTCATGATCTCATGGTTCATGAGTTCAAGTCCTGTGTCAGGTCCATGCTGCCAGTGCAGAGCCTGCTTGGGATTCTCTCTCTCTCTCTCTCTCTCTCTCTCTCTGCCTCTCCCCCACTCTCTTTCATTCTCTCGTCCTCTCTCTCTCTAAAAATAAATTTTAAAAACAAGCTGAACTCACAGAGAGTGGACCGATGGCTGCCAGGGGCAGGGAGCTTGGGAAGACGGAAGATGTTGGCCACAGGGCGCAAAGCTGCAGCACAGCAGGAGAAACAAGCGCTCGCTCCTCTTGAGCAGGGTTTGGAGAAGGGCCTGAAGGACGCGGGATACTCACAGTACAATCTGGCAGGATTTGGGGCAACAGGGAAGCCAAAGGCTCTAGTGAGGAAGGCGAAGCTACAAAACAGAAGGGCCGCGGAACCTTGGGAGCACCCCCAGGAGGCCCAGGCCTGACTGCCAGAAACAACAAAGCAAGGAACCAAGCCATCATGGTGGGTCTTTAAATCCTGAGTCTGCATGTGATCTAACATTTCCCAGCTTCCCCAAAAGCCAAGGCAGATGTCACTGATGTATTTCTTGCTTTATGTAGCTCCTGACTATGGCAGTCTAGAAGTGGGTGAGGGCGTTAGTGGACCCAGCTCCCAAAGGCCTGGCCTGGCTGAGAGCACAGAAGGAGGACAACTCGGCAGAGCACAGGGCAGGGTTCCTCCAGGAAGTTCACTGTCGACCTGCCTCGGGGACACCTGGGACGCACGCTGAAAACACCACCTCCTGCGCTTCTTTCCAGTCCTGCTGAGCCAGAACAGCCATGTCAACCGAGCAAGGCCAGGAACCTCGATGCTTCACCTGCATCTAGATGGCGGTGTCACCTTTCATTTGCATCGGCTGCACTGATGGTGGCTTGAAAGGGTTGTAGTCACAGAAGCCTCAGCTTCTTAGTGCTCACGTGACTCAGTCAAGTCTCCTAACAGGTCCGTGTCCCGGGCTACTGCCTTCGTCACAGCCCTGGCGTGGAGCGGTCCTCAGTGAACTCCACGCGTCACAGTGAGCCAGGGCACAAGTGGCTAGGATGTGCACACATTTTCCCCATCTACTTCAAGAGAACTCTATCCTCTACTCCTGATTTCTAGAACACTCTAAATACTCAAATGGCTTTTAAGATCTTTGTAATTTATATCCTACATAAATATGCATGATTTAAGTAAGTCACGCCAATGTAAAGATCCAACAGTTTTCTTCTAATAAGGGACAAGATTAAAGCAACAGAAAACACCCTATTTATTTAAGTCACTTCAATCAAAAAAACAGTTCTTTGTTTCTTCCTAAACTGTCTGAGTAATACTTGAGACCTTCAATAATAACTATACCATCTTCCACATCATATTCACAGATTAACAGTGCACTGATAAGAAATCTTAATTTCAGTAATGAACCATTTACTTTTATTGGGGAGAAAGATCTAATTTGTAGTTAAAGTATTCTTCTAAATATGTAGATTAAATAGCTTCTCCTTTCTAGGCATTTGAGGACAATTATATATACGTGATACTGCAGAGATTTGTTAACAATTATTTGAATATGCAAAAACCGGAATTAGATGCATGAGTTTTATAATAATTGAGATGCAGGACACACATGGGTCTCTCCCCGCGCAGACCTGAGGGTGTGAGGGCGCGCAGGGAGAGAGACCAGGGAGCCGAGACGTGGGCGGCAAGGCCCTCCGAGCCCTGACCTGGCTCGCCGGGGCCTGGGCACGGCTCACCCTACCACGTCTGATGATTAATTTTGTGTGCCATCTTGTCGCGGCCATGGGGGCGCCCAAGAATGTGGTGAGACGTTATTTCTGGGTCTGACTGGGAGGTGTCTGGGGAACGAGATTAGCCCTGGAGTCCGGGGACCCGGTAAGGCAGATGGCGCTCCCCAGTGTGGGTGGGCGTGGTCCCCTTCCGCTGATGCCTGAGCGGGCCACCAGGGCTGAGCGAGGGAGAATCCATCCTCTCTGCCTGCTTCTGGGCTGGAATACCCGTCACCTCCAGCCTCTGGGCTCAGACTCAGCCTGGAACCATCCTGTCCCTTCCCTTCAGTCTCCAGCTTGATGACTGCTGCAGGAAATCTATACCATAAAGACGTTATGTGCTATAACAAATAACAATTTATTATACCACATCTATGCATATTACATAGATCCTACTGAAAAATGTATACACATACATCCCATTGATTCTGTTTCTCCAGAGACTGCGGCTCATATACCACGCATGTGCCCTAATCTATAAAATGAGGAAACTGCACCTGTTGTTTCTCAAGATCCCCTTCATTTGCATATTCAGTGGGATGTGCACACTGACTGCTCCTGTGATTCAAGTTCTTTGGAAAAACGGGGAACTGAAAGTTCAACGCCTTAGTGAAATCAGTTAGTAATTATGTGACTTTGAGGGAACCATCAGACTCTCGGATGCTTATCTTCCCAGTAAATTGAGTCTATTATTAACTAAAGGCACATGTATGGTTAGAACTTGGCAGCAACATCCCCTTTTGGTACGGAGGACTCCTTTGCATTCACCACTTCTGGGGACCTTTTCTTAAATTAGTTAAAGCCTACAGATTTTAAATATAGTCTTGGCAAAGTGCCCTTCATAATAGCACAGTGGTTTGAAAATAAGGACAAATGCCATGTTTAAAATGAATATTATGATTGAGTTTTAGCGATTTGTTTTAAAAAGCACGGACAGACGACTTCTGCTTGGACCCCACTCCTCCCCGCGCTCCACACTCAAAAAAATAAACACCCACAGCTGCTCACCAACTTATGGCCTTGCTCCAGCCCGGCTGGTTACACATGAATTATCGTAAGACGCCCTGTTCAGAGAGACACTGCTCTGGAAAGACCCAGGCTGACCAGAGATCTGCAGCTCCTACAGCACTGGTCCTCTGTGCCGCCATCTTGCTTCAGCAACAAGAAGTCATAGCTCTTTCCTTCCCTTTTCAGCGAAGAATCCTTCTTTTCTTTCCAACCCCCTTGTATTCAATCAATTATGAACTGAGTTCATGCACCAGGCACTGCGTGAGATACCTTGGTGAATGCAACAAAGCAAGACTTTTGCCCTCTACATGCTAGTGGGGAAAGACAGACAAGGAACAAATAAGTAAGTAAATTAAGCAGCATACCACAAGGCGGGTGCTTCAGAGGAAGAAAGAGTAGAACAAAGTGAGGGGGATCAGGAGTGCAGGGAGGGGGCTGGTTGGCTGAGGGAGGGGGCTGGTTGGCTGGGGGAGGGATCAGGCGTGACCTACTGCCGGGTCTTCTCTGGTCCACAGGAAGTGACCAGTCTGGCCCACCCACACTAGTTGCAGATGCTGTATGTTAGCCTGCTCCTTTTAACTGTAAAGCATGATATAAATAAAGAAATCCATCGTAGGGGCACCTGGGTGGTTCAGTCGGTTAAGCACCTGACTCCTGATTTTGGCTCAGGTCCTGATCCCACAGTTTGGTTTCTGAGTTCAAGCCCCAGGTCGGGCTCTGGGCCGACAGGGCTGACCCAGGTTGGAGTTCTCTCTCTCCCGCTCCCTCTGCCCCTCCCCTGCTCATGCTCTTTCTCTCTTTCAAAATAATTAAAAATAGGGGCACCTGAGTAGTTCAGTCGGTTAAGCGTCCGGCTTCGGCTCAGGTCATGATCTCACGGTTCATGAGTTCAAGCCCCACATCGGGTTCTGTGCTGACAGCTAGCTCAGAGCCTGGAGCCTGCTTCAGATTCTGTGTCTCCCTCTCTCTCTGACCCTCCCCTGCTCACACTGTCTCTCTCTGTCTCTCAAAAATAAATAAAATTAAAAAATATATACACCATTATAATAATCATCACGTGACTTAAATATTGGCAGAGAGAATAGCTAGAGGTGTCTCTCCCTTCTCTCTCTCTCTCTCTCTCTCTCTCTCTCTCTCTCTCTCACACACACACACACACACACACACACACACACACACACCCCTCCGGTCCATTCCTGCTGCCAGACTTCTTTGCCCACGGTCTTATTCGATGTCACCCTTCACCCCTGAGGGGGCAGTTCTGCTGTGAGTGTTGTTTCCCGTATTCCACATGGCCTGGGGCTCTCACCTTCTCCCCATCCCTTATGAGGCCGTCCAGGATCAAGCATGCAAAATCACTTTCAGATTGTTCCACACCCGTATTATGGGGAGGTTTCCACAGCCCCCTAAACCCAGGTAGGGCTCCCTTTTATAACCTGCTCTTTCGTACAAACTCCGATAGGACTTCTGCTCAATCTAGAGAGATAATTCCAAACTAGGAATATTCAGGATTTTTTTTTCTTTTTCCAAACATGCTGGGAAAATGATCATTTTTCCATCCCTAAACTACTGATGATTTTTGCCTTAAGCACTGTGCTTCTCCTGCGTGATTTAGCCGATTTCTTCAGTAACGTTTCTTTTACCTGCTAGGTTGGCTGCACCATCATGTCCTGGAACACTTGATTGCCTGGCTCGCATTTCAGCCATGTCCCCCTTGAACTTGCTGATTGCTCAGATCCCTGATTCTCCAAGCCTCCTTCCTCTGGGGAACATTTTCAACTTCAGAGACTCTGAACGTTCCTCTCCTTCTGAGGCGGCCACAACCGTTATACGTAACAGCATTAATGCTGGCACGGATAAAGGGTTCGCCCCGAGGCTGGCACAGGTCCTGGGGTTCCGAAGGCCCCACTAATAAGACCGCCCCGCAGTTAAGCAGCTGTGACAGACGGCAACGGCCCATCCACATCCATTACACAGCGGCATGCACACTGCTTTACTGACTGGCAGAAAACAACTCCCACTTCATGAAACCATAAAAGTTAAATTGAGTGTAAACTCTCCCAAGGTCACTGCGTCTAACCTCCTAACGTCAGCAGTGAGGGCTGTAAACCCCACGTGTACCTCTGACCCAGAAGGGGCCGAGCGCGGCCTCCCACAGCCCTGCTGTCAGGAAATCCCGGCCCGCCAGAGGCCCCGCTGACAGCACCTGCTGCCTGCCCAGCCCGCCGAGGGACCAGGCACGTGCAGGTGTCACCCTGGGCGGCCTCTGCCCTTGGGGACATAAGCAGTGACTGCTCCAGGACCAACTGAGCTCGGGGACCGCCCCGGCTACCCCTCCACCCTGGGCTACCCAAGCACCTGCGAGAATTCGGTGAGACTCTGACAACTGATCATCTGATCACCACCGGTTTCTTGAGCGTGAAGACCTCTGCAAATATATGTAGTGTGGGGCAAATGGTGAGAAGATCCCAAGATGAAAAGGAAAGCTGGAAGGTGGTCTCGCCCAGCTCCCGTTTTTCCAGAACAAGTGCCATGAAGACGCTCCCAGCTAAAAGTAGCAGAATTATAAACGCACGGGGGGATATTCTGATAATGCCAATCGGTACACTCGCTGAAACCCCTATGGAAATGAGAACATGCTCTTTCGTAGAAACTCACAAGCTGATCCTAAAATGTATGTTTTCATAATACAGAGGCCCTCACACAGCAGAACAATTCTGACAGTGAGGAGCACACACTTTGGGGACTCACACTGCCTCACTCCACAACGACTGTGAAGTCACAGTAACAAAGGACAGGCCTGCAGACCAGCAGAAGAGCACCGAGAAGTGCAGAACGAAGCTCTACATCAATGGTCCCCTGGTGCAGGGACAGCGAGTAGACACCTGCAAACACACAAACACACTTGATCCCTTCACGGCTCACCATATGTAAAACATAACTCCGAGCGGATACAGCTGACCATGAGAGACCAAACCATAAAACCTTCGACAACACAAGGAAAACGCGTAGCAATCCTGGGTTGAGCAAAAAGCTTTCAAATGCAACGCCAAAAGCACAGTTCATAAAAGAAAAAATTAACAAGCTGCACTTCATCAAAGTTAGAAACTCCTGCACTTGGATAGATAGCGCTAAGAAAACGAAACGCAAGCCACAAACTGGGAAAAAAATCCTCACAAATCATCTGTCAAAGGAATTACATCCAAAATAAAGAACCATCATTCAATACCAAGAAGATAATTCAATGTTTTAAGTGGGGAAGAGATCTGAACAGACACTTCACAACAGAAGATGCTTAAGATTTACATTTACTAACAACGCAGAATACAAGTGAATACTATGGCATACAAGTTATTATCTGAGCTCAGCTGTTTAGCAAAAAACAAAATCTAAAATCTCTACAACATGGCATGTCACAAATATTTTTATATTCCATGCGAATGTCAGTTTCAAAACTAATAAAAGGCAATATTTCCAAAATATTAATAGTGATTACCTCTTTTTGTGGGATTACGGGTGACTACTGGTTTCTTTGTCTCTGTATTTTCCAAGTACTCTACAGAAAGCATACACTCCTTTGATAATCAGAAAACCAGAAGGTTCTTTCTAAGGAAAAGGTGATGCCCACCACGGGCAGGATCAGGAGACAGGAATGTAACAACTCCTTTTACAACAGGTTCTAATGCGTCATAACACTGCCTTTAGTCATCAGTCCTACATGTTGGCAGAACACGAGTTCCTAAAAACGGAGTAAGAATCGACTTGCCAGGAGTGCCTCCCACCCTCGCTACAAAACAACGTCTCTGCGCCCAGCACGGGCATCACCCACCCCGCCTGCCCTCGTCACGCCTCTCGTGCTTCTGCTCTGGCCACTGGATCCCGCCCGCCTCCCCTGCTCGTGGGCGTTCATCCCCTTGGTCACAGGAGGGTCGCTTCCGCACAGACGCCTCTGCATCTCATCACACGCACAGAGGAACTCTGTTCTCCCCGGGCAGAGCCTCTGGTTCCCAACAGCGCACCCGCGGCGGAGAGCAGGGAATCAGGAGGCCATCCGCTGCTGGGGGCTGACAGGGGACAGACAGAGAGGCCCACACAGCTGCCCCCGGCGCGGTCCTCAACCCCCTCCTGTCCCCACCTCATCCCCCTCCCGTTGCAGGGCCTCGGGCCTGAGAGGCCAAATCCTGAGACCTCCCTGGCTCAGAGGGAAGCCAAATGGAGTGAAAGGAGTGTGCTAGTCTCTCCTGTGAGTGAAGGAGCTTCGGACATGCCCCCTCACAACATGCCACTTTGGGACAGCCGTTATTTCCAGCTGAAGGCCCCTAAGAAATCGGGGCTCAGTCGGTTAAGCATCTGACTTCAGCTCAGGTCAGGATCTCACATTTCAAGCCCGTGTCAGGCTCTGTGCTGACAGCTCAGAGCCTGGAGCCTCCTTTGGATTCTATGTCTCCCTGTCTCTCTGCCCCTCCCCTGCTCATGCCCTGTCTCTCTCTGTCTCTCAACAATAAATAAATGTTAAAAAAAATTTTCACATAAAAAAAGAAAAAAGGAATAGTTGATGCAGAGCAAGGCTTTCTTGGAGCTGACCTTCTCTGCCTAAACACAGATCCCCAAAAGGAACCCTGTCCTGGGGCGCTTGGGTGGCTCAGTTGGTTAAGTGTTGGACTCTTGATTTCAGCTAAGGTCATGATCTCACAGTTCATGAGTTCAAGCCCCACACCAGGCTCTGAGCTGATGGTACAGCGCCGGCTTGGGATTCCCTCTCCCTCTCTCTCGGCCCCTGCCCTGCTTGTGCTCAAAATAAATAAACAAACATATATACATTTAAAAAAAAATCCCCAGGGCACCTGGGTGGCTCAGTCGGTTAAGTGTTCGACTTTGGCTCAGATCATGAATTCACAGTTCGCGGGTTCGAGCCCTGTGTCGGGTTCTGTGCTGATAGCTAGCTCAGAGCCTGAAGCCTGTTTCAGATTCTGTGTCTGCCTCTCTCTCTGACCCTCCCCTGCTCATGCTCTGTCTCTCTCTCTCTCTCTCTCTCTCTCTCTCTCTCTGTCCCACAAAAATAAATAAAATGTTTTTAAAAAATTGTTTTTTAAATCCCCTCCCTGGCAGGATGGACCCATTCACCTTCCCTAAAAATCATTATCTGTCCCCTAAGTTAACTACAACCCCTTCCCTGATTAGAGGGCACATCAGCTCTCAAATCTCAGTGCTTTTTTGGGGTATCTACAATTTTCCCTGTGATGTCCATGGATTCAATATTAAAAATTAAAATGGCTCAGTCAGCTGAGCATTCTACTTTTGATCTTGGCTCAGGTCATGACCTCACAATTCAGGAGTTCGAGCCCCAGCCTCGCTGGGCATGGAGCCTGCTGGGGATTCTCTCTCTCTCTCCCTCTGCCTCTGCCCTGCTCATACTCTCACTCTCTCTCAAAAACAAATCAACATTAAAAATTAATATTAAAAATTAGTGAATAAGCGTGTATACCCTTTCTCGTGTTGATTTGCCTGTTCTCAGCTTATCTCACAGCCCCAGCTACCAGCCCAGGAGGGGGGAGGAAAAGAGCTGCCCCCTGCATGAGTCAGAGCAGAGAATCAGACACAGCTGCAGCCGTCACCCATCCCGTCCCCGTCCTGCTGCCCTGGGGTCCCGGCGCACAAGCGCCCGCGCACTGCTGACACCGCTCCCTCCACTGCTGAACCAATCACCCCCAGAGCCGGATGCCGGAGACCCAACAATCTGATGCCGTGGAGAACATTCTCCCTCTGGCTGATGCTACTCCGGTTTGCGGTGTGATGGGAGGGGCGACTGGAGGGCAAACCGGCCTGCCCAGCATGCCGCTTGGCCAGACCCACCAGGGCCCTTGCCTGGACAACCTCTGTCTGCCTTCGGTCTTGGCGAGCTTCTAGCCAAAGAAGGAGACGCCAGTCCCCAGAGCTGGGGCCAACACACAGACCGTGCCGACTGCGGAGGGAAGGAGTCTCCCCAACAGAAACGGGGCACACACCAGTCGCTGGGCCCCAGGGAAGGGGAGCGCCGGAAGACAAGCACAAGTTGTGCATTTCAGCAGCTGCCATGTGGATGGAATGACACTTCACAGCCTGTCACGGTGCTCTTACAGTCGGCTTTCCCCACAGACACACGGAACTGTAACGGCACCCCAGTAAGATGTGCATTCCCTCTAAGCCACGGTGACGTCCCACCGCCCGGGCGCAGAACGAGGGACAGGATGACAGTGCCCGTGACCCACTGTTCATCACTTTGCTGAGTCACAGTCCGCCTACCAACAGCAACACATACCCCCGCACAATGGGCAGGCCAACACTGTGATTGTTTGTAAAAATAGTAAACAAGATAAAAAAGAGTTTATCATCAAAACTGGAAGAGCGTCACCACGATGTCCTAGAGAGGACGCCAGACCAGGCTCTATAAAATTGTTTAATGTTTATTTTTGAGAGAGAGAGAAACAGAGCATGACCAGAGGAGGGGCAGAGAGAGAGGGAGACACAGAATCCAGAGCAGGCTCCAGGCTCTGAGCTGAGCACACAGAGCCTGAGGCAGGGGCTCAAACTCATAAACAGGAGATCATGACCTGAGCCAATGTAGGACGCTCAACTGACTGAGCCACCCAGGCGCCCCTCTCTAAACATGTTGATGCAAACCCTGACTCCTCACCTAGTGCCACGTGATGCGGATCCAGTCACATAAGCTACTGAATCCACCCTTCCTCATCTGTAGAATGCTGTCCACATTCTTCCTCCAAAGCGGACGCCGTTGTCCCGAGGATGAAGTGATGTGATACGACACAGAGACTGGGTTACTAAAGTGCCGCACAGATGCGTTACATGGTACGCTGAATAAATTCTTCCATCAGAGCTTTCCAGGGGCGCCTGGGGGGCTCAGTCGGTTAAGCATCTGACTTCACCTCAGGTCACCATATCACGGTTTATGGGTTCGAGCCCCGGGTTGGGCTCTGTGCTGACAGCTCAGAGCCTGGAGCCTGCTTCGGATTCTGTGTCTCCCTCTCTCTCTGACCCTCCCCTGCTCGTTGTGTCTCTCTCCATCTCTCAAAAATAAATTAAAGGGGCGCCTGGGTGGCTCAGTCGGTTAAGCCTCCAGCTTCGGCTCAGGTCAGATCTCACGTTTGTGGGTTCGAGCCCCGCGTCAGGCTCTGTGCTGACAGCTTAGAGTCTGGAGCCTGCTTCCAGTTCTGTGTCTCCTTCTCTCTCTGCCCCTCCCCCTCTCATGCTCTGTCTCTCTCTGTATTAAAAATAAATAAAACATTTTTAAAAATTAATTAATTAATTAAAAAACATTTAAAAAATTTTAATAAATAAATAAAAGAGCTTTCCAAAAGGATGAACAGAAGAAAACTCTCACAGCTCTTACTACATTTCTTTAGTACCTTCCCTAGGGTTCATGTACCTGGGGATTCATTACTGCTGAGGAACGCTGAATGTGAAAGTTTCACACTAAAACATTAAACTTTTACAAATGATGGCATTTTCAGAAAAAGAACGTGGCAGTGTTTCTACATCAAGAGACATTCTGAGCTGTGTCTATTCATTAAAGTAAAATTTTCCAAGACAACAAGCTGGGAATTCTTTCTTCATTTGTAAGTTCTTAGTACCATTATGCAACTATCTGAAAACTCATTAGGATAAAGTTCAAGTGCTAGTACGTTCAGGACCTCCTAATTTGCTAAGAATAATACACTAAAAACAAGTTACCCTCATCTTTCAATTTATTAAATAGACATCTCCCACTATATTAGCAAGGAGCTGTCATTTTAAATTAAGAGTAGATTGAAAAGAATTGAAATTAATCTGCCTCGTTCAGCCACATTTTTAACTTTTCTGAAAAGAAGGAAGCAATTAGTTATCTCTGGCTTTTTCCTCCATGAGAAATCCTGACACTTTAAACATGACCTGTCACATAAATCAACAGTGCAAGACCTATGTCTGGTCAAAACTTCAATACACAGCATGTGTATTCTCAATTTTTTAACTTGTCCTCCCCCTTTCTCATATCAAGCCCTTTCCCACGGTTGGCACATTCTGGTCATCTTGGTCTCATAAACCCATTCACACAAAACTCCTTAAAATGCATTCCAGTTGCTGTATTTTTAAAAAATTGTTTTATGTTTATTTATTTATTTAGAGAGAGAGAGAGCCATCACAAGCAGGGGAGGGGCAGAGACAGAGGGAGAGAGAATCCCAACAGGCTCCGTGCTGTCGGTGCAGAGCCCGACATGGGGCTCGATCTCACGAACCATGACACCGTGACTTGGGCCAACGTCAAGAGTCCGACACTTAACCAACTGAGGCTCGCAGGCGCCCCTCCCTCAGGGATGCTGTATTTTAAAAGAAGAGGCAAAGCGAGGGCCCGGATTCGCATGAGGAATGATGACGGGAGCACTTCCACCACAAGGAGAAGGCCGTCACTGCCTCAGTCCGGGTTCTCCAGAGACACAGAACCAACAGATCTACCGGGCACGTTCACGAGGGAGAGTTCTGACAGAAATCAGCCACGGGGTTAAGGAAGGTGAGAAGTCCCACGATCTGCGGTGTGCCCGCTGGTGACCTAGGAGAGCCACTGGCATAATTCACTGCAGTCCGATGGCCAGAGAGCCGGGACAGCGGGAAGATGATGGTGTAAATCCCGACGAGAGTCCAAGGGCCTGCGAACCACAAGGGCTGAGGGCCGATGTCCAAGGGCAGAAGATGGATGTCCCGGCTTCGGAGAGTGAATTTACCCTTCCTGTTGTGCCGCGCAGGCACTCAACAACTAGGCGATCTGCACCTGCGTTACTCAGTCTACTGACTCAATGCTAATCTCTCTTGGAGACACGCTCACAAAAACACTCAGAAATAATGTTTTACCAGCCCTCTGGGCATCCCTGAGCCCCGTCCAGAGGACACACCAAATTAACCATGACAGTCAGTTCCCACAGGGATGACACCATGTAGCCACATGCCTGAGGTCACTCTAAATGGCCACTAAATGATGCGCCTGGGCGGCTCAGTCGGGTTAAGCGTCTGACTTCAGCTCAGGTCATGATCTCATGGTTCGTGGGTTCAAGCCCTGCATCAGGCTCAGTGCTGACAGCTCAGAGCCTGGAGCCTGTCTTCAGATTCTGTGTCTCCTTCTCTCTCTGCGCCCCCCTCCCACTCATGCTCAGTTTTTCTCAATAATAAAAACATTAAAAAAAATTTTAATAAATAAATGGCCACTAACTAATCTGATGATGGCAAATACAGCTCTCCAGGTCTTAGTTTACCCTAGCTTACTTATCTACGAAAATACCTAATTCTGGAGGGAAGAGATGGGGCTACAGGATGCAGTTATGTGACTTATTTCACAAAGAACTAAGAATAAAGAGTAAAGCAATATTTCAGCCAATATCTGTGACTTCTTCCATAATATCCATACTTGATTAAATTTGTGCCTAAATACCTTCCCAATTTTTTGTTTGACTTTTAATTCATGTGGTATGTTACTCCTATTTTTATTTTATTTCTAACTCAGATTATCCTTGACTTTATGAAAACTAAATGAATTCAGGAAAAGGAATTAATGAAATTGCTTAATTCTCTTCCACAAGGAATAGGCCTGCTCTTGACAATGTATCCTGAACTCCTTTATCCAAAACTCCTCCAAACGGGACCTATGGTGTTCATTTCTCACCCAGGTCATAAACAGTACCTTAAGATGAAGAAAGAGTCCCGGAAAATAATGGCCAGAGTAAGGTAACTTCCATTCCAAAATGAAACAGCCCAAGCCCTTTAAGAAAATGGGCAATCACAACAGGAAGCTGGCAAAGTTAAAGAAAAAAAAATAGTAATGGGGAGAGGAGGCTATAAAGTCAATCCCTTCACAAAAGGTGATATTCTTTTCTTTTCAGCTTTTTTGCACGACCTAAAATATTCTCTAGAATAACAGCCATGCGCTACTAGAGGGGTGCTTCGCTTTGCCACAAATTAGTTTAAAACAAAAAGCTCATGGCCTTTACATTTGTATGTTTACAGGGGCGCCTGGGTGGCTCAGTCAGGCGTCTGACTTCAGCTCAGGGCATGATCTCCTCGTTCCCTAGTTCGAGCCCCACGTCGGGCTCTGTGCTGATGGCTCAGAACCTGGAGCCTGTTTCCGATTCTGTGCCTCCTTCTCTCTCCCCCTTCCCTGTTCTCGCTCTGTCTCTCTCAAGAATAAAAATAAATAAATTTAAAAAAAATAACAAACCGCGCACATTTAAATCCGTAAGTTTCACAGCCACACCGGCAGAGTCAGGAGCCGTGTCAGGTCGAGGCCCGCACTCCGCACTCCGGGGAGACTGAGCGAGGGGCGCGGCCCAGCTGTCTCCCCCTCGCCGCCCACTGCCCGTGGCTCTCCTACCTGCGACAGGGGCGCGGGCTCTCCAGGAAGGGGACACGTCCCAGACTGCGGAAGGCCTTCCTCAAGGGAGGCCTTGGCCGAACCAGTCACACGAATTTAGAAATGTCTCCGATGCCTTTAGAACCACACTTGGGGGGACGGGGTGGCTTCGTCGGTCACATGCCGTGTGACCTCGGGTCGGGGTCTCCCGGCCGTGACTTGGGGCCCCGCTTGCGGCTCTGTGCTGACGCTCATTTAAAACAATCAGAGAGCCACGAGACGTGGCGTGGGCCCGCGCCGGCTGACCTTGGAGGTGGTGCCGCCAGTGTGAGCAGGCGGGCCGGCAGCCGCCCG
>NC_043713.1:7087496-7214603 GCF_006229205.1 Suricata suricatta
GTGCACGCGGTGTGGCAACGACGTGGGCTCAAGGGTGTGGAGCAGAGGGAAGCGCGGGCTCCGGAGCTGGTGCACGCCAAGCCTGACGCCCGGCGCCCGGCGCCAGGCGGTGGCAGCGTGGCACTCAGCGGGGGACGCACCGTACGGCCACCCCGGGTCCCCACGCAGAGGTGCTGCGTTTCCTGCGGGCCTCCAGGCGGACGCAGCAGCAGCACGGGGCTGCCCGGGGCGCATGCGCGGAGGGGGTGGGGACACCACCTGCTTACGGCCCCGCCCCGCGCTGCACCTGCTGAGCAGACACGTGCCCTGCAGGCCTGACAGAGTGGCACTCGCCACTGCAGGTCACAACCAGGCGCAGAGCAGCCTCCACAGGCTGGAGCCCCGGCCTCCGCTCCCGCCTGGCTGCCGGGGAACTGACTGGGCCCCTGGCCGGAAGGGAGTGGGCCTCCCCGGACCGGACGGGACGGGGCCTCCAGGACGGTGTGGAGGACACAACCAGAGACAGGCAGTCAGTGCCAGGCGGCCCAGCGCTGCGGCAGGGTTAGGCCCTCAACTGAGAGACCAGGCCATGCTCCATCCCACAACCCACCCCACAGTAAGGCTATGTGGGTTCAAGGCCATGCTAAGGTTCTTCGTAGATGGACCTGCCTGTTTTTGTACCCCATGATTGGGGGCACGGAGGTTGTCATGGTGGACGATTGCCTTCAGGACACAAAGCGTGTGTGGGGCGCTAACATTGACGCCCGCCATCTTGGGTTGATTTCTGAGACCTAAAAAGGGTTTGGTTTGTTCTGTTTCTTCTGGCTTAAACCAGCCCCTGGGATCCCAGCAGGCTCTGGGGGCCTGCAGCCCCGCGGCGGCGAAAATATAGGCTGAGGTGCAAACTACCCACTTTAGGTCGGGCCGGGTCACTAACAGGGCTGGTGGTCCAACCTGGCTAATCACTGCTAGGAGCTACATTGAGGCATGAGGTAGAGAGATAACCTGGGTTTGGGGGAGGTGCAGGCTTAGCCAGGCCCCTGACACCCCGCCCCCAGCTGGGGAGATAGCCCATGTCCCTTCCAGGGTGCTGCTCCCTTCTCTCATGCCGTAGAGAGCCCTTCGGCCTGAGAGCCTGTCCTTCAGAGGGTGCTGGGCCCAACGTGGCCAAGGTCAAGTGTCCTCGCCCAGGTGGGCTGGTTGCAGGGCCCTTCCTTAGGGGAGGGGGGCCCCCTGCTCCATAGCTCTGCATTTGTTACTGTTTCGCACTGCCAATACAGATTGTCCGCTGGGAGGGAAAAAATCAGACTTCTGGATGTTTGTAATTGCCAGCCTTTGGTACCTCCATACACTAAGAATTTCTTGCAATTATATGGCAAAAAAGATAACTGTGATACCAGCTCACATCTTTGCACACAGCCCTTAAACATGGGACCAAACAAGAGAGCAAACATAGTTCAAGGCCTTAAGACAGAGGCGCCCGGGTGCCTCAGTTGGGTAAGCATCCGACTTGGTTTTGGCTCAGGTCATGAGCTCACTTTTCGTGGGTTCGGGCCCATGTCCGGCCTGCTTGGGACTCTCTATCGCTCTCTCCCGGCCCTTTCTGTGCTTTCTATCTCTAAGTAAATAAATGAACATTTGAAAAAAAAAAAAAACAAAGCCTGAGGTTATCAACAAAGACCAAGACAGCAAGGCCTGGGGCTTCTAGATGAGGAATCTGCCTTTTAAGAACACAGAAGGTAATTGGGTAACTATTCTGTAATTTTTGTGTGGCTTCAACGAGATAAGCTTTCCCAGACTTGCAGCAGGAGGGATTGAAATTGCACCCACCGCACGTGGCCAGGGACAGCAGATGCTTACACCCTTACACACGGCACCTGTGGGAGAGCGCCCTTCCCACAGGCCTGCGTGCAGACCCGTCACGGAATGTTTGATGGCTTCGTTATTATCACTCAGGGAAACAGACAAACAGTTCTTCTTTTGCAGCGAAAGGCCGAAATATCAGGCTGGAAAATGAAAATCTGCTTTTTCCCTCCTTATATAGGTTTCACTTACCGAAAATATTTCTTACAGGACAATTGTAGCCAGTGAAGAAGCCAGCATACCACATGTTCAGAATGTCAAGTCCACCCAGACAAATGAAAATTTAAAAAAAAAAAAAGGTTTTGCATCAGGTCAAGTCAAAAGTTAGGCACCAGCTAGAGCAGAATGTCACCCTACATTTGAGATGAGAGAAAGGGACAGACACGCTGTTCCCTCGGAGCACGGCCACCACATCAGAGAGGCTTCTGCAGGTGACTGATTTGACAGGTAGCTTACAAGTGCAGCCCAAATTCAAAACTCTCCCAGCCTCCGCAAAACCAGGCTCTTCTTTCTCATCTTTTCTTGACATTTTGCTCCTAAAATTAGCTTTTTGATGAGAAAATTGCAGTGAGTCATACCAAAGCTAGTTAGAGGTGAGGCAAATGCCTTAGATTGAAATTGAGTTGATTCTACTTTGCTTGCTGATGGTGCCTGGTAATTGGACATTGGAATTAGAACTGCTGTGACCTTTCACAATAATAAGAAAGAAAGCTCTATTCAATTTGCTGGAATTTTTTTCGATATTTAAAGCATTTTTTTTGAATGAAGTAATTTACTCTTCTTTTTAAATTAGCAATACCAAGCAGCCTGTTTTTCACGTTGTTCTGTGCATTTATTCAATAATTCTAGTTCTCAGATCAATAAAAACCAATCTGCTTCTCGCTTTCTTATCACCACTCCCGTCAATCCCAAATCCCTCCCCTCCCCCTCCCCCACCCCCACCCCCGCTGTTCATGGAAGTTACCAGTGTGACTTACCTTCCCTCCCCTGGCTCTTCCTGCCACCCAGATCTCGGAGATGCTCCTCTGCAGATGCGGTCTACACTCTCTTCCTCCTCTGCCCAATGTCGTCTCTGCCCTGCCTATTAGCACGTCCTGTTTGGGAGCGAGTTGAGGGACAACAAGGACAAGACGCAGAGTTGCCTGTCCCAATTACGCACCAAAAGCTAGAACAAGATTGCATTTCTTTCTCCACAGCACTTCCCTAATGTTGTATCGCTCATCCTTTCCATTCATTTATTTCCATCACTTAACAAATATTTATTGGGTCTACTCTGTGTTCACCCATCTTCAAGTACCTTAATAAGATTCCATATTCCTCAAAGCAGGAAAAAATGTCTGCCCTCATGGAGCTTATGTTCTAGAAGGCAGACATAGACAATAGAATTATATAGAAATAAGGAAAAAGACGTAAAATATATAATATACAAGAAAGTGCCAAGAGCTATAATGAAAAAAGGAATCTGGACTTGGAATTAATGGAAAGCTTCCAGAAGGAAGATCAGTTCACAAGATTTAGATATATGTTATCTTAGACAAGCAGAGGTCACCTACACAGAGACGCCAGTGCACGGTTGGAAATCAAGGAGATTTCCTGATGACAGCTGGGAGACATTTCCACAAACAGGATATTTAAAGCCATGAAACTGGCTGATAGTAGCAAGAAGGAGGATGGATTAAAACGGCAAAAGTCCAGGGGCCCCAGGGTGGCTCAGTTGGTTAAGCCTGTGGCTCCTGACTTTGGCTCAGGTCATAATCTCATGGTTCATGAGTTAAAGCCCCATGTGGGTTCTGTGTGGACAGTGCAAAGCCTGCTTGGGATTCTCTCTCCCTCTCTCTCTGCCCATCCTCCACTCATGTGCTCTGTTTCTCTCTCTCTCTCTCTCTCTCTCTCTCTCTCTCTCTCTCTCTCTCTCTCCCTCTCTCTCTCTCTCTCTCAAAATAAGTAAAAAAAAAAGTTTTTAATAAAATTTTTAAAAAGCCTCCGACTTCCACCCTACTAGCCGTCTCTAGTTCTTTTTCACGATTTTTTCACTAGGACTGAGAAAGCCAGTTACTGGGTTGTGAGCTCCCCCTGGGAAGTCCCATGTGGCAAGGAACCGATGTCTCTGGCCAGTAGCCATCAAGGAGCTGAGGCCGGCCAACTGCAAAAGTGGCTTCTCCCCCAGCTGAGCCTTCAGATGAGGCCGCAGCCCGTGCTTCCTCTTCGACTGCAGACATCTAAGACATACCTGAGACAAAACTAAACTGACTGGATTCCTGACCCCCAGCAGTTGGGAGGTAATAAATAGATACTGTTTTTAGCTGCCAGGTTTGAGGGTTGTCACACAGCAATGTAACTAATATGGGTGGTAAGTGGCAGAGATGGAGTTAAAATCCAGACCTATTGTTGCCAGAGCCTACTTTAAAAGTACAATACGGAGCGGCACCTGGGCGGCTCAGGCGGGTAAGCATCTGACTCTCGATTTGAGCTCAGGTCATGATCTCGCGGCTCACGGGTCTGATCCTCGTGTCGGGCTCTGCGCTGATAGTGTGGACCTCTCTCCCTCTCTCCCTCTCCCTCCATCTCTGCCTGCACGTACTCTCTGTCTCTCTTTCTCTCTCCCAAAATGAATAAACAAACTTTAAAAAAAAAAATCAATATGGAGAAAGGGCTGTTAGGATGCATATGTGATGATAGAGTTTCGTCATTTTCAATCAGGTCCTCTGCTGCCGACACAAAGTCCCCAAATTAAGACAAGATAGGACCCTGGAGGGAAAGGATGGCATATGACACTTTCAGTCACAACTCTGAGCTCCAGAGCGATCACACTCACAAAACAGTAGCCTCCCCTCCTTCACCAATGGACACAGACAAACAGAGACATGTTCTCTGATGCCGTTCTCATCCATGGAATTAAAAATACCTAACTTCATTTCATCGGGCACCAGGATTTGATATTTTTTTTAACACTTTGTAGAAGGCCTTTTAAACATAGCATTGAAGTTTAGAAAAAAATCAAAGCTGTCTAGTACAAGTCATACCATGGATCCTTCCCCCATACATGAAATTGGATTTTTAAAAATCAACAAAATTGGCCTGGGGGGGGGAAGCTGATAACAAATAGTTGACATATTAATCATCGGAATGAGATTAACTTACTTTGCATAGAGAAGAGTTGGTACAGTAGACTGATTATAATGTAAAATAGGTTTTGATTTGTTTTTGTTGCTGTTTAGCACCGCCTGACCACCTTCCTGCCAGCAGCTGCCCCCACCCCTCCATCATCCCTGGTCCTCACCGTATCTGAGGCCCTGATGGGGTGAAGGGAAAAGGGAGCTATTCGATGGGTACAGAGTTCTGGTTTTGCAAGATAAAAAAGTCCTCGTCACCTGTTGGATAAAAATGTGAATATAGTTAACACCACTGAACCTTATACTTAAAAAAAGCTTAGCAGGTAAGTTTTGCATCGTGTGGGTTTTACCACAGTTTAAAGAAACAAGTAAATACGTAAGCAAGCCAGCAAGCAAAGGAAACCTTCACTAGGAGACCCGAAAGTTTTATAAAGTCCTATAAATCTCCTTTAAACATTTTTCTTCATAAAAGATGACAAATCAGGAAGGCATAATCTCAAGTTCAAGTCAGCAGCTTACAGATAGCGTATTAAATGTTCTATTGGAGATACAGGTACTGTAGGAGTCCTAGTTAATTATCCCAAAACAAATTTCAGGGGCAAATCCAAAGCACTCCTTAGAATAACTAGTTAGATAAAACAAGGTGAAGTGTTCCTCAGAAAGCTGAATACAGACATTTAAGTACAGGAACCTGACACCAATTGCTTCTAGAAGGAATTACATTTTTCCCCAGAATACACATGCAAAACACATGTAAATTCAATATAAGTTTTAAGTATGCATTAACATGCTTATTAACACACATTCACACACTCATCTCTACACTAGTCCCCTTAGATCTGATTATTTACACAACTAAGTATTTAGTTAGTGCCCTCAAACGTAATCTGTAATACAGTCCGAGCAAGCCCATATTTTAGATGGTCTATCAATGACCTCCTAATCTAAATTGTTCGAACAAAATCACATTTGAAGAACAGACTGAGAAGTGAGTATAGTGACCGAAAACTACGGTGGCACAGGAGAGACGGCAGCATTTTTGACATCAGTTCACCAGCATGTCGAATACCGAGAGGCAGAGCAGAACTCAAAGCCCGGTATTCTGCTCATCTGAAATGCATTAATTCTGAGTTTTAATTCTCTGATTGGAAACATGGAGGGGTTTGGGGCTTTTCCTTTTTTTTTTTTTTTTTTTTTAGAAATAGAAAGCCTGTGGTGGCTCTAATTTTCCCTGAGTCTGCTAGACGTCTCACATATGAAATTTTCACTCAAACTACTTAATTTCCAAACAATTTCACACAAATTTAAGTTGAGTATGAGCTTATAAGGTATTGCACAAGATACACGTTTTAGCAGTTAATGAAAAAGTCTTGAGAATCTATATCCCGAATTCAAAGAAAAAGGGAATACTATACCACAAAGTAACAGTAACCAATTAAAATCACATTAATCTTGAGAAATATGGATCAGAATTACAATGTCCAAGTGTTTAAAACAAATCAGTTGCAAGGATTAGGCATAGATTTAGTTTCATTGCTGCTAAAATGTCTTCAAACCTTATGTGGACCATGGGCTCGGTCATTCCAAGCCACAGGCTTCATTCCTAAATCTAATAATGGTTCTCCATGCCCTAAGAATGGCTTTGAAGCTAGCCTACCAGATGCAGCAATAGACACAAGTAATTCTATTAATTTGAAAAAATATATATAAATCAAATTTAGCCTGTTCTTGCCCTGGAAAAATTTAAACTTTTGAGAATTATGGCATGAAATGCATAGAAACGCCACAAGGGGGTGCTGTGGGTAAACCAACAAGAGCCCTTTCTGGGCCAGGAGGATAGCAGGACAACAATCTTCCCATTTCCCCCCTCACGGAATAGAGAGAGAAACACGGACCATGCTCTAAAGGAGAGGAGAGATTTTAAAATAGGAACATATCAAGAACATATATCCAGAAACAGAGGATCAAGCGTGAAAACAGGTATCAAAAGACAAACAGAAGAATTACTTTCCCCTACCCAGTTTCTGATCAGAGATTGAGTCATTTTAGAAAAGCAGTCTGGTCTGAGCCCTTTTTTCAACAGAGCACTAAACTTGAGGTATATTTACTCATTCTCTTTAGGGAACAATCCACTTTTTTAAAAAAAGTAGTTCAAAGGCTGAGTTTCCTGGAGGGAGCGTTCCAGGTGGACTCCCCCGACCCCCCCCACCAGCCAGCCTCCAGTCCCACTGCACGCTATTTCAGCTCAAAGCGCTGTCTGGTACCCTGACAAAGCAAAGAAACAAAAACTCTTACTCCTGAAGGTTTAAAATGCAAATCGAGTTCTGAAATTCTGAGTCAGGCTTTGTTGTGTGCGGAATTAATTCCACTAATTTTAACTTCCCTGAAGGGAAGTCGCTGAAGAAAGTATGGCTGAAACTTGAAGATGAGAAGTTCTGAGCAGTTCCCACTAGTCAGCTTCCAAAGCTGCCCGGTGAGTGACAACACAAAAACAGAGCCCCTCTCACAGAGCGGGCTGCTTGTCTTTTCCCCGAAAGCATTTACTTGACTGATAAGATCTGTGATACCTTGAGGTTCCCTTCTTTTTCAAGAATCGTTTTCAAAATGAATCACTAAAGTGCTTTTCTTTGCTTTTCTTGGACCTTATTAGCCTGCCTTTCCCCCAAGTCAACTGCAATTTGGCTACTTTAGATACTTCCCCTCTGCCCCTGCTTGCTCTGAATTTTATCAGGCAAAGCAAGAATTAAATAATAATAAAGTAGTCTGGGTGGCAGAACCAAGCACACAGTAGGAGCTTAATAATTACTCATTCCTTACCTTGTGCTTCCAATTGGTTTTTGTGAGTGGGAAGACCGCCCACTTTGCTTAGACACAGGAGTGGCTGTTTGCACACCTGTCAGCGAACTTTCCACACGCTGTGCCCTCAAATCCTATGTCAGTGTCTCCCGCCCAAGGAGGCCTCAGCCTCCTGACACCTGCCATTGCCTTGTGAGCGGTTTCCTGTCTGTGCTGCCCTGGAGAGGCCACGAGGGGCTGTCGGGAACGTGTAACCCACAGTCCGTAAGCACCGACAGCTGGACTCAACGGCCTTGGGTAGCACCGAGCTACGGGTCTGCAGGGCTGTCAGCAAATGCTGACTCGTGCGACACGCAGTGATCCGTATGAGGCGGCACGACATGAGAAGAATGTGGACCGCGTAGACCAGCCCCCTAGTGGGTGGAACAGTGTCCTCCAAACAGACGTGTTCGCGTCCTAACCCGGGGCACCTGTAAATGTGACCTTACTTGGAAATAGTTTGTTTGCCGATATTATTCATTAAATGTCCTGAGAAGAGGGCATGCGGACTCAGTGCCGGCCCTACGTCCAATGACTGGTGTCCTTAGAAGAGAAAAGAAAGGAGATCCGGCGCAGACAGACGGAGGGGAGAAGGCCGTGAGCACGTGGAGGCAGATGTGGGAGGGACTCGGCTCTGAGCCACGGAGCGCCGAGCTTTGCTGTCGACAACCAGACGCTGGAGGACGGACGTGAGGACAGACCCCCCTTCCCGTTCCAGAAACAGCCACGCCTGTGGACACTTTGATTTCAGGCTCATCGCCTCCAACACCGTGAGATAATAAATCAGCTGTGTGTGTGTGTGTGTGTGTGTGTGTGTGTGTGTGAGAGAGAGAGACAGAGACAGAGACAGAGAGAGAGACAGAGAGAGAGGGAGAGAGAGCCCAAGCGGGAAAAGGTTAGAGCGAGGGGGGCAGAGGATCTGAAGCAGGCTCTGCGCTGACAGCGGCAAGCCTGAAGCGGGGCTTGAACTTACAAATCGCGAGATCATGACCTGAGCCCAAGTCTGACTGACTGACCCACCCAGACGCCCCAATAACTCTGCTGTGGTAAGCCAGCCGGGCTGTAATAATCTCTTACAGCAGCCCAAGGAAACGGACACAACCACACAGGTTCAAACCAGTTCCGCACCAGCTCTGTGGCCTAGGACGCCCAACATCGGTATCTTCATCTGGAGTTCCTAACACGTGTCTCACAGAGAAATCAAAGAACAACTTAGGCTCCCTATTATCCACGCTCCAACCTATGCGCCCATGAGTATGAGACTTAACACACTGTGTCTCAGCTTCCTCGTCCATAAAATGGGCATGGAATGACTCACGTAGCCTGGTCAGGCTGGGGCAAGAACCTGAGGACACCGTACACAGAAACCGCAGGTGCAGAGAGCCCTGGCTGCATAGACAGAGCCAGGCCTGCATAGACGAAGCCCTCGGCATGCCTGACCCGCTGTGGCTGTGAGTGCCACAGGAACCGAGTAGGGTGGAGACCAGTTAGGTTTGGGGTCCAGCAAACGCTGACTGCAGAGTAAATGCAAAGTGGAGCCTGAAGCAACGGTCCTGTGTGGAGGGGTCACAGGGAAGGAAAGGGCATCTCGGGGGGGGGGGGGTCAGCTCCGGAATCTAATGCGCAGAGGAAGAACGGAGGTGAAGGAATGCACGTACAAGGGTCTTGAGAATCAGCAGTGAGAGGGACCGGAGGGGGCTGGACGGCTAGACTGAAGTTAGAACGCGCTAGAAATCCCACGGACAGTTCAGATGTGACACACCGGGAAGAAGACACTGAAGCCTTTGAATCAGGAAATGACACCCAGGAAAAGATTATTTAAGAAAGACGAGTCCGGTGGGAAAAGCAGAGCTGAGCCGCTCACACGCTCAGCGGCGAATGCACTCTGACCAGCTTGTGTTCAGTACATTCAAACGTACATAAAATCACTTGTCAAATTGGCATAAACATTTCTCAACTCCTCTCAAGGTCTGACTTACCTTATCGGAGACCCACACGGAACAGCTGGTCCTCCAAACAGCCGGAGCGGCATTTCTGGGGACGGGCCGATGGGCTGGGAAGGAGAGCAAAAGAGGGTGACAGACAACAGACCGGTGGGTGGGGAGAGGGAGCGTGGAGGGGGTCAAGCCCGTGGCAGGTGTTTGCAGGTGTCAAATAAATAAGCCATGAACTGTGGTTAATAATACTACAGTTTATGCTTGAATCGCGGGAATCTACCCCCAAAAACCAAGAGCACACTTTACACACTGTACGTTAGCCAGTTTGCCAATAAATTATATTTTAAAATAAATAAATAATAATTCTTATCGCAAGGGGAAATAAAAGGTTCTGTAACTACAGCAGGTGGTGGATGTTAACTAGACTTATTGTAATACACATATCAGATAGGTGGTACACTTGAAACCAATATAATGTACATTTATCAGACCTTAATTTTTAAAAGCGGGGGGGGGGCGTCTGGCTGGCTCAGTGGGTTAAACCTCTGACTCTTGACTTCAGCTCAGGTCATGATCTCACGATTCATGAGCCCCCAGTCGGGCTTTGTGCTGACAGCGTGGAGCCTACTTGAGATTCTCTCTCTTCTTCTCTCTCTGTCCCTCCCCTGCTCGTGCACCTGCTCACTTTCTCTCTCAAAATAAATAAATGAACTTTAAAAATTTAAGAATTAAAAAAAAGGAGCAAAATCAGAGAGCTGCTGTGATCTCTAGGGAAGCTGAGGAAATTAGAAGTGAGAAGGAGAATCAGACACAGGTATTTTGAAAAGTAAGCTGATGGCGAGGGAGGGCACTGAGCAGTAAGGAAACGGAATGGCTGACTCAGGGCCGTCCTGCGGTAAATAAAACTTATAGACATGGAAGGAACGGGAGAAAAGTGAAGTAAATGTTGGAAAGAACCACGGACCCAAATGACCACACAGTCCAACATGTCCCCACCTACTCCGTGAGGCTGTCTGCCAAATTGCCTAGGGAGGGCACCCCACAGTGACAATGAACATGAGGGTCCTTTCTTAAATGTTGCCTTGGTGAGCCAGAATTATAGACTGAGGATACCGCCTGTTAAGTTAAAATAAACTGTGTGGACTGAAAACAAATATTGCCATGAAAGAGAAATTATTAGAAGGAAAACTCAGTAAAAAGAAAAAAAATTTTTTTTTCTAATATTCTCCTGGCCACAGGGGGTCAGTGTTGCTTCGAAGCAAAATGACCCCAAGACATTTTGGGGGTTATGAAGGTCTTAAAGAAATTATTACATTTTCTTCTAAAAAAAAAAACCATGTTTTGATACATCTGATTTTTAGAATTACTGAGTGACAGATGGTTACAGAATGTTAAAAAAAATGTCAACTTGTTAAAAAATAAACTTGTTAAAAAATATATATTTCATGCAAAATGAACTTGGATCCTCACCATTCAAAAGCAATAAGAGAAATTAAGAGAGGAGAGAAATATATATATGTATATATATATATATATATATATATGCAGAAAAACACATGCATCCATATATATATATGTTTTCAATATGAGTGTTCAATTTAACTCAGAGCTCAGTGCCAAGGAAAAATAAACCGTGTCTTACTCTCTAACTGAAGAGGTCAGACACAAGCTCATGTACATATTTAAACTGAGATTTTAAAAAATATAACCATCCTGGGGCACGGGGGTGGCTCAGTCGATCAGGCCTCCAACTTCAGTCATGATCTCACAGTTCGTGGGTTCGAGCCCCACATCGGGCTCCGTGCTGACAGCTCAGAGCCTACTTAGGATTCTGCATCTCCCTCTCTCTCTCTCTGACCCTCCCCTGCTCACGCTCTATCTCTGTTTCTCAAAAATAATAAATAAATGTTAAAAAATTTAAAAATAAAAATATAGCAATCCTTTTAAATTGTTATGTTTAAGGTAAAAGATGCAAATAATTAGCCAATGAGGCCAACCTTTATGAGGATTTTTTTAAATAGTACAAAGTTATTTCTCTGCTTCTCCTGCTACTCATCACCACATTTACCTCTTGGTAAAGGTACAAAAAGAAAAAATAAAAGCTCTACTGACCCTATATAGGAGAGTAAAAAAGATTTAGTACAAGGTGTAATGGACTATTACTCAAATAATGAAACCTGGTCATTTGCAACAACATGGATGGAACTAGAGTGTATTATATTAAGTGAAATAAGTCAGTCACAGAAAGACAAATACTGAATGATTTCACTCATATGTGTGATTTAAGAAACAAATGAACAAAGGTTAAACACAAAATAGAGGCAAACCTTGAAGTCGACTCTCAACTGTAGAGAGCAAACTGAGGGTGGGGGGGGGATGGGCTAAATAGGTGAGGGGTTAAGGAGGGCACGGTTGACGTGTGCAAGTGCTGAATCACAGTGTCGTACAGCCGAAACGATTATTACACTGTTCACTAACTGGAATGTCAAAAAAAAAAAAAAAAGAAAAAGAAAATAATAAAAGAAAAGTTTTCTTGTAGACAGTGAAGACAGCACTCAGCGTTGGCACAATCTTCATCCTAAGTGTAGAATTGAGGGGCAGAGGAGTGGTTGAGGGAAGGAAAGCTAGATGAACTTGAACGCAGAGTGAAAATTACAACTGACCTGTTGAGAAAATCCCCCAGAACCCCGGGGGCCAGTCTGGGGACGTGTCGTGTCGTTGTTCTGATTCGTCGTGTTGCCCTGGTCCCTCTCTTGTCTGAAACCTCGTATGTTCATTCGTGCTCTGGACAAAGAGCTGACAAAAAAAACCAGAGCTTTCCCAGCCCTGTGGAGCCGCGTTAAATGAGTAACCAGATTCAGGAACATACAATCACGCATTGTGATACAGGCCCCGAAAGAAAAGAGCGGAGTGACCAGACAAGACCTCTCCGAGGACGGGACATTCAAGTGGAGGCCTCAGGACCAGTCCAGACCACGAGCTGTGCTCACAGGGAATGGGAAGGAAAGAACACTGGGGGTCTGAAGAAGGTCAGAGGTTATCCCAAGGGCAGCGGAAAACCTAAGAAAGGAGGGAATCATGATCCAATTTGCATTTAAAGGGAAAAAAAGCATTTTGACTGCTTTGTAAATGAGTGAGCTGGGGACTCAGCAAGAATAGGAGAGAGATCCTAAGTGGTTAGGAAGTGTAGGTGCCCCGGGGAAGATGGAGAGGGAAACGGAGAGTTAGGGTGGAATCAGCAAGGCTCGCTGGAGGATCGCGGAGATGGGATCACGTTTGCGTGTGTGCGTGCGCGCGCATGTGTGTACGTGCAAGCGCGCGTGCACGCACCTATACGATTAAATTTCACATCTGTGCTTATGCCTCTGCTGCTGAAATTTAAATGTATTGTTTCTACACCAAAATACTAACCTTTCCCCTTAAAAGTAGAATTACTAAATTTTTACTGGTTATACAGAGAAGCATCAAGTAATACCTCATTGACTGTGTTGATTTATATACATAAAATAACACCAATTGAGTGTCATGACTTTACTGATAATGAAAGCAGAAGACTATAGTCAGCCAAACGTTTTTAAAATTTAATAAAGAGAATATTAAAAGATGCTTATTCCCTCGCAGTTCTGATTGTCTATCCATTGTTCAAAGTCTCTGTGGATTTCTCCCTTGAGAATATCCGTGGGAAGTGAACAAATTGAATCCAAAAGTATTCATCGCCAAACCTATAAACTATAGTCCAATTTCATTTCCATTCTGTGGGAGCATTTTCAA
The DNA here is from genome assembly GCF_006229205.1 of Suricata suricatta. Taxonomy (NCBI): domain Eukaryota; kingdom Metazoa; phylum Chordata; class Mammalia; order Carnivora; family Herpestidae; genus Suricata; species Suricata suricatta. The sequence continues at coordinate 7,100,995 of NC_043713.1, forward strand.
CAGCGTGCAAGCGCCGTGATAAGACCATCTGCCCGGGCCAGGCGGTTCAGGACAAACGACAGATGTGCGGATACTTCTAATCCTTATTAAAAATACAAGGTCTAAAATACTCTAAATAGGCAGAGCTCCTCCCCTCAATTAGTCCTGGACTTTCTCATGAAAATGGAGGTTACCTGGGCAAGCTGGTTTCCATCTGGCAGAACCGGATATTCAACTCTTGTGGGTCGAATCTTAAGTGAATTGGTTTCAAAAGGTGTGAGGTGCCAGGTGGAGACCAAAGGAGACTAAGGTGCTGGGGTTTGGGAAAGATTTTTAAATTACAGAACACAGCGATGAAAAGGCAGCTGACTGGAGTGGCTATGGCTTTCCTACAAAAGAGTGTGACACAAACAGGTAGCTAGTCACTGGGCAGTCTCTGCGCAAAGCCAGAGGACGGTTATAACCACGGGACATTTAAGGGCGGCACACCAGGTGTTTACCTGTCCCTCTGCCGGTAATTTGCATAAGGCTGCATCTTATCCCTGTGACAGTTCTATTCTAAGGAACAGCCCTTAAAGCACCCAGCGCTTGGGTGGCTCAGTCTGTTAGGCATTCGACTTCAGCTCAGGTCATAATCTCCCCATTTGTGGGTTTGAGCCCCATGTCCGGATCTGTGCCAACAGCTCGGACACAGGAGCCTGCTTCGGATTCTGTGTCCCTCTCTCTCCCTGCCCCTCCCCCCACCTCAAAACTAAATAAACATTAAAAATCTTGTTTAAAAAATAAGGAACAGCCCAAGGATCCTTCACTCCTCTCATTGGTGATTTTTGTAGGAACAAATCAGGGTGTTGGTTGTAAAGGGCTTTGAAAGATTAAAATGTGCAATGCAAATGCAAGACAGTCTTATAATAAATTATGATTTTTTAGGATTCATCTGTTACATTGTATTTTAACTATAGACCTTATGTAAAGCACAAATAGCATAAAATTATAATTATAAATTTCATTTTATGTAACAGTACACACCACTTATTGTTAGTGCTCAATAAAAAATAAATGCTAAAATCTCCTTAAAAGATGTTTTGGGGGCATCTGGTGGCTCAGTTGGTTAAGCACCTGACTTCTGCTCAGGTTATGATCTCGCGGTTCATGGGTTCGAGCCCCACATCTGACTCTGCTCTGACAGCTCAGAGCCTGGAGCCTGCTTCGGATTCTGTCTCCTCTTCTGTCTCTTTAAATGTCAAATTAACATTAAAAAAACAAACTGGAAATCTCGAGAATCCTCTGTCTCACAGGTGATCAGTGACATATCCCTGAGCTGTCCTCATCTCTGGCTCCTGTCTGATGCCCAGAAGCTGGGTCAGGACTCCGGTGGCCATCGGGTCCCTCTCCTGTGATGCCAGCTGCAATCCCAGAATACCAGTGCCCGCATGTTCTGGTGTCTCCACCGAGCCAAGCTGGGCACATGCCCTGTGCTATGCTGCGCTCGCTGTCCAATGTTGTGGTGAGCACACACACACCACACAGTACACACCACACACCCCACACACCTACACACATGCACACACCACACATATGCACACCTCCACACACACCACACACACTAAGCACACCTATACACATGCATATGCACACACATGCACACCTATACACACCTACACACACGCACATCTACACACACCTACACACACACCCCACACACACCTGCACACTAGCATGCATCTACACACATGCACACCTACACTCACCCACGTACCTACACACACCCCACACGCATATACATACACACACACACACACACACACACACACACCCCTGAGGGCTGAGCTGGAGGCTGACAGCCAGCAGCTCAAGTCAAAATCCTCTCCCTACAAATGGACCACCTGAGGTGTTTCTATCACACCAAGTTTGGCCCAAGTCTCTACTCTCTCGGAGCCACTCATTAGAAAAGGCTGCCCCAAGGACTCAGCAGAAATGCTTGACTTTTACTTGACTACAACGTAGGTTTAGGCTGTGAGCTCTTAGTGTCATTCCCAGAGTCCTTTGTTTGCTGGAGGAGGAAAATGTGAAGACCAGTAGTATCAGGAGGAAATGCATGGAAAAGCTACTTTTATTCACAGGGAAACACATAATTTACAAAGAGCTGTTCCAATGTTTATCTTCTATTCTCCATGACAGTGTGATCAATCTGTAACGTTATTCCTTACCTTCCTTCCCCCATCCAAGAACAACTTTGTTACATTCAAAAAATCCTGACCACTGCTCTGGAAAATGACCCAGCCCTGTGCTGCCCCATTAAACGAGCATGTCATTAAACCTTCTCAAGGTGACTGTGTCTCCTGACTCTGTGAAGGCGCCCACGTCAGTCGCTGCCGGTCAGGCAAGGCCTCAGTGCTTACCCCTGATTTATGCAGAAGAGCAAACCCCCAGGAGGCGTCCATTAATATGGAATGGGGGAGGGCGGCCCGACAGGCAGCCAGGCCTCAGAAACGCCTCTTATCTCGCAGATCTGACCTCAGGAGTTCTGAATCAGGCTTATCCGATGACATAACTAGCATCATTTACCAGGCTGTGGAATTCATACAAGCATACAATTTCACTTAGGGAGAGGAGAAAGAGACTAATAGTTTGGTCTAGTAACTCCTTCATTTGGCTGTAAGTCAAGTAAGACAAAACATGTGATCTTAGCTTTAAAAAAAATCTTTCTTTTGAAATAATTTCAGACTTAAAGAAAAGTTGCAATCATAGTACAAAAAATACCTAGATAGCCTTCAAGTAGATTTCCAAATATTGACATTTTATCACATTTGCCCCATCATTCTCTCTGTCCTAATATGTATAATACTTTTTTTCCCAACAGTTGGAAAGTAAGAGGCAGACATGATGACCCCTCCTCCTAAACACTTCGGTCTTGGTCTTACTAACCACACTGCAATTATTAAGAGTAGAGAAGTCACATTGATACAGCACTGCTGTCTATCCTAGGGATCTTCTAACAGGTTTGCAGACTGTCACACCAACGTCCTGGATAGCAAGAGAAAAGTAAACAGAACCTTGAGGCTTTGGGGGTAGGATCACACTGGCTCTGAAATTCTTTCCAGTAACAGGGCAGCATTAAGAATTGTTAGGGCTCGGGGCGCCTGGGTGGCTCAGTCGGTTGGGCGGCCGGCTTCGGCTCAGGTCATGATATCACGGTTCATGGGTTTGAGCCCCGCATCGGGCTCTGTGCTGACAGCTAGCTCGGAGCCTGGAGCCTGCTTCGGATTCTGTGTCTCCCTCTCTCTCTGACCCTCCCCTGCTCGCGTTGTCTCTCTCTGTCTCTCAAAAATAAATAAAAGACATTAAAAAAAATTAAAAAAAAAAAAAAGGAATTGTTAGGGCTCAGCACACCGTAGTCCTGGTGTAAAACATCTCTTGGTATTTAGGCTTTGAATCAAGACTCTTAATTGCAGCAGAGAATGTTGGTTACGTACCTTTTATTTCTTCTCTGTTTCTCATTTGACCAACTTAATTGAACTCAACAATGCCTTAGTAATGCCTGGCATACCCACGGCACTATCTCTGGTTCAGGAAGAGACAAGGTTAAATAAAATGCAGTCTAACACCTCTGTGAATCAAAATGTTACTAAATAAACAGTAGCTAGGGGGACCTGGCTGGCTCAGTTGGTTAAATGTCGTACTCTTGATTTCGACTCAGGTTATGATCACACAGATCAGGAAATTGAGCTCCAAGTCAGGCTCCACATGGAGCCCGCTTGGGATTCTCTCTTTCCCTCTCTCTCTGCCCCTCCATCTCCCCCCCCTTCTCTCTCTCTCAAAATAAATAAACTTTAAAAAATAAATAAACAGTAGCTAAGTTAAAATAGTAAAAAGCAGACAAAAAAGGTAAAAGGTGAACTTAAACAGGTAAAAGGAGAGATATGATAGATTATTGAGTCCCTACTCTTTGGCAGATGCCATATCAAATGATTTATTTATATATCGCCTTTAATTTTTACACACATATGGTGAGATTGGCATTATGTTACCCGTTTCAAAGATACGGGAATTGAGACTCACGAAATAAAGAAACCTGCGCAGCGTCTCTACACAGTGAGGCTCAGAGCCCGTAATCGGAACCTGCCTCCAAAGGTCACGAGCTTCCAGCAAAGAGGCAGGAACAGATGGTGTGGAACCGCAGGGACGGAGGGAGAGAAGGACGGAGGGAATGCGTTCACAGACGGCAAGAAGTCTTATATTTGCGCACAGACTGAAGAACAGATAGGAGGTTGAGAGCAAAGACGACAACAAGCCCGACAGAGAGCAGGAAGCCAGCGGCTGGGTGTCCTACGCTTTGACTCAGCACAACAGCCAAACTCGGTTCCCATGACGGAACAGAGGGAACAGCATTGGGGTCCGCCCAAGGGCACTGCAAGGACGACCTCAGACAGCTGGACCAGGTCCTCGGGAGCCTCAGGCAGGAAACACCCCCCGGGGAGCAGCGCTGAGGGGCTCTCTCTGCACCAGGAAGCTCCAGCATGAGCTCTTTCTGATTTCCTTTTTTAAAAGGAAGACTCAGCCATTTAAGATAAAGAGTATGAGATGGTACTGGGAGGCCTTTTAACAATCAGGTATTTCTTCAGGGGGCCAGTCTGTTAAGCGTAGACGGAGCGAAGAGTCAGAACGTGTCCACCTCCCGCCCGTCGGTCAAGTCACGGACACACAGTCACCAGGGCAACTGTCTGGTTGGGTTGACATCTGCATTTCGCTTCCCTCCCTCCGAGTTCATAAGCACTCTCCACCATTTTTGTCTGGGAAGAGTGCTCACTTACTAATTTGGGAACATGATGAACGAGTGACTCCTGAGTATTTAAAAGTCACACGCTTTCTTACATCGTTAGCCTGAGAACCCCAGGTCAGTAGGTTCCCAAAACCAGAATAATCTTTGAGAATAATCATGATTAACAGGATTTATTTATTTATTTATTTATTTATTTATTTATTTATTTAGGAAAGAGAGAGAGGGTGTGCACGCGCACGCAAGCAGGGGAGGGGGAGAGGGAGAGGGAGACAGAGAATCGCAAGCAGCCCCCATGCCCAGCCTGACCCAGGGCTCAATTTCACAACCGTGAGATCATGAACTGAGCTGAAATCAAGAGGCGGTCACCTAACCGACTGGGCCACTCAGGGGCCCCAACAGTATAGGCTTTAGAATCAGATTTTAATTTGATTTGAGCTGCTTCTCCAGCGATCAACTGTGTGACGTTAAACAAGTTACTTCCATAGGCCTCAGGTCAAAATGTTGAAATAGGGGCACCTGGGTGGCTCAGTCAGTTAAGGCTCCAACTTCAGCTCGGGTCATGATCTCACGGTTCATGGGTTTGAGCCCCACGTTGGGCTCTGTGCTGACAGCTCAGAGCCTGGAACCTGCTTTGGACTCTGTGTCTCCCTCTCTCTGCCCCTCCCCCACTTGTGCTCTGCCTCTCTCTCTCAAAAAATAAACATTAAAAAGTTTTAGGGGTGCCTGGTGGCTCAGTCAGTTAAGCATCTGGCTTCAGCTCAGGTCATGTTCTCACAGTTCGTGGGTTCCAGCCCCACATCGGGCTCTGTGCTGACAGCTCAGAGCCTGCAACCTGTCTTCGGATTCTGTATTTCCCTCTCTCTCTGATCCTCCCCTGCTGGCACTGTCTCTCTCTGTCTCTCAAAAATAAATAAACATAAAAATTTTTTAAAAATTTTTAAACGTTGGAATAATAATGGCACCTACCATGAACTTAATATAAGTCTTAAAAGTAATAAATAATCATTCAATATATCATCGCTGATATTAGCATCAGACCCTCAATGTCGACCACTAGTAGTATTCTTGTGCACGTGTTTTTGGCCCTCCCGAGAAACCAGGTCCCTATGCTGTGGCCTGCATTTCATGGAGATTATATTTACAGGTGTAAACAAAATAAAGAGAATTTCATGATGTTTCTTTTCATAAAGTTGTAATTAGAAGTACATGGACTTTTCTGTTCTGCTTTTTCATGGAACAAAGGATAATCATTGGGTTTTCTTTAAATTTGTTTTAATGCTTATTTATTTTTTGAGAGACAGAGAGAGGCAGAGCATGAGTGGGAGAGGGGCAGAGAGAGAGGGAGACACAGAAACCAAAGCAGGCTCCAGGCTCTGGGCTGTCAGCACAGAGCCCGATGTGGGGCTCAAACTCATGAACCACGAGATCATGACCTGAGCTGAAGTCAGATGTGCAACTGACTGAGCCCCCCAGGTGCCCCGAGGATAATCATTGTTTCCAATGCTCCTACAAAGTTATTATAATCACCACTGTCACGTGGTTGTGTAATAGTTTCACACGTGGACTCTGTGCTCAGTATAAAAGAACAACTCAATAAATACTCAAAGATTGGATTGGAACAGTGTCAGAATACAGGGTTGCACTCGGGATAGTAAATTACATTTCCCTGTAATGTACTAAAAAATCTGAAGTACCTACCCCTTCGTGAAAGATATTTATTTGGGCTTCTACATGACCATCAATGACCGGTCATCTATGATTCGGGAAAAATATTATCCTACAATAAAGATCCCCAAACACCAGCTCCATATTAAAATGGATGACAAATCGAAACTTTTCTATAAAGGATTCATACTGCAAATTTACCATAGAGCTTGCAGCAACATGACTGAATAATCTCTACAACATTTTAGCATAACATTTTTTTCTCACTATAAACTAATACATTTATACTGTAGAAAATATAGATAATAAAATATACAAAAATAATATATCAATGGTAACATTACCACCTCTTGGGTAGCTATTTTTTAGCTATTATTTAGCTATTTTGTATAACACTTCAGTCTGTTCTGCCGTGTGTGCGTGTGAACTACCCTCTAGTGCACATATTACAAACCTCCCACAACGCACGTGCAAGCTGGTATTTCCTGATGCCTCACAGACACTGACCATCATCTTTCCTTTTCCATCTCTCCCAGATGGAAAATTACTTCCCACTTCTATTTGCTGTTTTGGGGATTCTGTTGAGATTGCGTATTTTTTCATACTTCAGTAGGCCACCCAAGTTCTTCCTTTGTGCGGTGTGTGTCAGGGAGAGTGAACCCACGTTAAGTACCTCATCATGTCAGCAGCCTTGACAACGGGACTTTGTGGGAGGTACCTTTGCTCTTACTGAGACCCCTCTGCTCATGACATTATTAAATCCCCACCCTGCTCCCGCATTGCTGGACCTTGAGGAAGCACCACTTGCCCTCTCTGGGTGTGACACAATGTCCATGCCCTCTGTCGCTGGTGGAGTGGATCACTTAATACCAGCTGGCAAGATGGCTGCCTCTGTATCTGGGCTCCAATCCAATCGACGTGGAACACAAAACCTCTCCAGATGACTTTCCCTCCTTCTCCAGGTGGACTTTGCCTCCTGAGGTCCTTCCCTGGTGAGCTTCTGTGTGACCCCCCCTTGATGCAGTGAGCAGTTAGGACTGTGTTTCTAAACTGATAGAGAATTCCTGCCACCTGATGTCTAGATTTGTCAGAACTGTCACGCAGCATATTATCACCGACCCTCATTTTAGAAGCTGTTCTTACATTTATATTAATCATTATTCTTTAGCACCCTCTGTTTATGGTTCTGACATGCAGTCCAGAAAAATAAACAATTCCCACGCAGTGAGCTATGCCACACTGAATATGACACAGGCTAGTGTAACTGACACAGAGTTTTTAAGACACTCCATTATTGGGGCGCCTGGGGGGCTCAGTCAGTTAAACGTCCGACATCGGCTCAGGTCATGATCTCACAGACCGTGGGTTTGAACCCTGAGTCGGGTTCAAACTTTCGAGCTTTCTGCTCTGTCTCTCAAAATAAAAAATAAAGACCTTAAAATTTTTTAATTAAAAAAAAGACACTCCATTACTTAATTTAGGCATACGTCGTTTTTCTAGGATTTATATTCTCTTTTCTCTTCACATTTATTCATCTGAAATTGGAAGGTGGGAGGAGATACAGAATTTTTCAAACAGACACACACATGAAACACATCCCAGGGTGAGAACAAACGAAATATTGTGCAATTTCCAGGAAAATGTCAATAATGCCTGCCTGAGCTTGAACAAATATCAAAGACTCAAGAATGCTTACATCCCAACTAGAAGCAATTTTCTACTATAGGTCAGAGGAGGGAGAAAGTCAGGCTGTAGCCAGGGACCAGGGACAGTCAGGGTCCCCAACCTTCCACATCATCAAGGTTGGTTTGTCCCGTTTCTTTGCTTTTAGAGGTTTTGTTCCCGAGCAACCTTGCATTTTGATCCCTCCTACATGCAGGACAAGTAAGCCGAGCTCGCCCCGATGTCGTGTTTATGGACGATACCCTATCAGTGACAGAGTGTCCCCCAACCTGATTTTCACAACTTCCCCGAAAGCGCATATTTTGATAGGCCAGGAGTGAACTCTAACCGGGGACCACGGTGGCTGACCGTGGACACCGAGTCCCAGCGGCCGGCTGCCACGTGGTGGCCGTGTGATCGCGCCCCTGCACTTTTGCTTCCTGATCGTCAAACTAGAGAGTGGTGGTGACTCCCCCACACACTGTTTCCAGAGTTAAATAAGTTAAGCCATGTTGAGTATTTCAGCTGTCAGTTTAAGAAAGGAAAGCAGCAGCAGTGAAAAGCAGCGGCTTCTTTTACAATTTAGGAACTGAACGGCCACAGGAAGGAGGGTTCACTTTGGCTTTCAGACGTCATCCACGGACAAGACACAGGCTCTAAAGGTGGTAAAACATCTCTTCCATCTACCTGCCTCTGGCCATAAATATGTACGTGACTCTGAATGAGAATTCAGGACACCGTCTGAACCTGTGAATTCGGCCCTGTTCGCATGAGTGTTGATAAATACTTGAAATCACTGAACACATTGATTGTTCAGATTGGAGGGAAACAGTGACTTTATCATGATTCAATCTCATGATTATCCCCCACGGTCCCTGCTGTCAACTCTCTTCCTAACATTTACTCAATACTGAATCCACAAGCTGAGTCCTAGCTACTAGACTGAGGTTATCATTAACCTAAGTAACAGTCTTTTTTTTTACCTAGAAAAGAGGGACCACTTTTTTTTAGGTCTACTTATTTATTTTGAGAGAGAGAGAGAAAGAGTGAGAGTGGGTAGGGGCAGAGAGAGAGAGGGAGAAAGATAATCCCAAGCAGGCTCCGTGCTGTCAGTGCAGAGGCCAACTCAGGACTCCATCTCACGAACCTCGAGATCATGACCTGAGTCAAAATCAAGAGTCAGACGCTTAGGACGCTTAGCCAGTTGAGCCACCCAATATTTTCATTATTCAGTTGTAACAGCACCAAAACTCCATAAGAGAAATGGCCTTCTCTTCTAAAGTGGGAGGGTGTCATTTCTAGGAACTCGGCCCGCATCTGAATCCTCTTCTCTTATGAGTCAGAAACACTCTTCCATTACTGGGCATTTCATCGGGGACAACCGTTTCTGCATGTTTCTGGTAGCTGTCAGTCCTGAGAAGTTAATTTCCACGTCATTCCATCCAAACCTGGATTCGTGAATGGACTTGCTCAAGCATTTGCTGTGGGCCTGCCAGGTCTCGAAGCCTCGTCTAGGGGAGTCCAGAGATGCCGAGGGAGCAGACCGAGGGGTCACACCCGTGACGCGGGTCACACAGAAATGCCAGGCAGGAAGGGCGCCCGTAACGGAAGGGGACGGGCTGTTCAGACTCCAAGGACGCCGTCCGCAGCTCTGAGGTGGGACATCTTCAGGACTTCGTAAAGGAGACCTTCCTCTTGCTCCGTATGGGATGACAGCATAGACGGTCTCTCCCAGGTGGCCACGGATGGTGCATGGAAGGGACCCTCCTCATCACTCACCACACACACCGCCACCCTGTGCGCCTCCAAACAGCCTGGGGCATTTCCGCAAAGAGGATTCTCTGGTCCTGCACAAGCCCTCGCCTTGTGTTACAGGACAACCGCCACTGTGTCCCTCAGAAGAAATCTTGCTATTCTCTTCTGCTTTATTTGTTTGTTTGTTTGGGCAGGGGCACAGGTAGCAAGGGGCAGAGAGAAGGGCAGAGAGAGAGAGAGAGAGAGAGGAAGAGAGAAGTGGGACTCATCAGAAGTGGGGCTCGAACTCATGAACTTCGAGATCATGACCTGAGCTGAAGTAAGATGCTTAACAGACTGAGCCACCCAGGCGCCCCTGTGCTCTTTTACAAGCAAATGAGGAAAATGTCACGCTGGCAAATGAATTTTGTTTTCCTGCTGTTGCCAAGAGTGCCCGGGGAAAAGAATTTGGGAAGAAAATTGGTTTTTCCTGACCTGTCCACTAGGTTTGGGTCTCAGCGCTCCCCGAGAAAGAAGAGCGAGTTTAGTGTCCAGGAACAGCCAGTTCGATCCAGATCCAGGCAGGCGGGGGCCTAGGCCTCTGGAATTTCTCATCATTAATTTCAGACCCAAAGCCGGAAAAATCACGGTTTCTCTGCATCTAGTATGTTCCTCCAGAACAAGGTGATAATAAAACTTACATCAAGAGAAAGCTACTTAGAAAAACTGGCTTGGGGCCCCTGAGTGGCTCAGTCAGTTGAGTGTCTGACTTTGGCTCAGGTCATTATCTCGAGGTTCATGGGTGTGAGCCCCACATCGAGCTCTGTGCTGACAGCTCAGAGCCTGGAACCTGCTTCCGATTCTGTGTCTCCCTCTCTCTGCCCCTCCCCTGCTCATGTTCTCTCTCTCTCTGTCTCTCTCTCTCTCTGTCTCTCTCTAAAATAAATAAACATTAAAAAAAAAAAAAGAGGAAAAAGGAAACCTGGCTTAATACCTAGCCAGGCCTTTGAACACACCTGGTGCTTAGGGCAGCAAGGGGTCATGTTTGGGTCAAGGCCTCTCCCTCTGACCAGCGCCCCACCTGGTGGGGCAGCAAAGGTGCAGGAACCCTCCGCACAGCAGATCTCACCGCCAGGAGTGTGAGGCTCTGGAGCCTTGGGGAGATGATGACGCAAAACAAGTCTTTGAAAATGTGTACGTTTTGCAATCAACTGGAATTGATAAATGCCCATTTTTTTATTCTTCTCAATGTAACATCAGAGTGTCTGAAGAGTGTCTTCAGTGACTGAAGAGCAGAAGGAATCACCCAGAGGGAAATGGTGACGACTACAACAGGGGCGCCCGAGGTGGCTTGGTCCCTGAAATTCCGCTGTCCGCTCAGGTTGTGACCTCGCAATTCGCGAGTTCAAGCCCCACCTCGGGCTCCCTGCCGTCGGCGTGGAGCCCAGTTTAAGTCCTCTGCCCTCCCCCGCTGCCCCGCTTGCACGCTCTCAAAAGTAAATACATATTTAAAAATAAATTAAAAATGTAGCAACCACAAGAGCACGTGGCTCACTGTGTGCTGGACGCTCACTGGCGAGGTGTCGTCTCTAACTCAGTTACTCCCCCAGCGGAGGAGGCTGGAACTGCAGTAGCTCCTCTTCCATACAAGGTCACTGAGGCTTCGGGTTCATAGGAAGTAGAGATACTAAGTGAAACCAGTCAGGTGGAGAAGGACGGATGCCATATGTCGTCACTTATAAGTGGAACAGGAGAAACTTAACAGAGGACCATGGGGGAGGGGAAGGGGGAAAAGAGTTGGGGAGATGAGGGGGGCAAACCATGAGAGACTCTTGACTACTGAGATCAAACTGAGGGCTGAAGGGGGAGGGGGTGGGGGAGGGGGTGATGGTCATGGAGGAGGGCACTTGTGGGGAAGAGCACTGGGTGTTGTATGGAAACCGACTTGACAATAAACTATAAAAAAATAAATTAAATTAAATTAAATAAATAAAAACAAAAGTAGAGATACTTATGTCAGAACCATGAAGACAGAGAGGCCTAAGCCTATGGGGATCGGAGGATGGCAGGGAAGTAAGGAAACAGGGAAGCACGAATACATGCTTCCGACCGATTGAGGGGAAGCCCATTTGTACGACTAAAACAGCTTATTTATTCTATTTATTCTATAGAGATAAGTCCTATAGGATATAGGATATTCTATAGGGTATTTCTAAATAAACTACTTTTTTTTCCCAAATACAAATAGAAACATAAAAGACCAATACCACGATGGTCACTAACGGGTTTTGTGAGGGACGGTCTTTTGATGTGTGACCCCGGCAAGGCTGCAGCTCGTTAGTCCATCAAACGCCATCCACGTGTTGCTGTGAAGGTGCTTTGTAGACACGACTCAAATCCGTAGTCAGCTGACTTTAGTTCAGGGAGGTTCTCCCAGTAACCGGGATGAGCCTGATTCAGTTGGTTGAAAGACCTTAAGAACAGAACTGAGATTCCCTAAAGAAGACATCCTGGCCAAGGACAGTAGCTTCAGAATGTTCCAGAATTGCCAGCTTGCTCTGTGAATTTCAGATGGGACCAGCCAGTCCATAACCCAACTCCTGGCAATTAAATCTCACTGTCTGTCTCCTACTGGCTTTGCTTCCCTGGTTGAACCCTTACTGAGCCAGTTCGAGAACGTTCACCATAATTAATATATAAGAATGAGTTAGTAGAAAGATATTACATACAAAAGCTGCTCTACGAAGTGTGTTTTTAAATGGTTTTTAATTTTTCCCTGCATTCTTGTTTACTAATAAACTTCTACTCTCTCAGAGAAGAACTCAGAAAATCACCTCGCTAAGCCAAAGCAAACTTTAAGTTAAAATTCCATTTGAATTGTCCTGAACAAATTCTGAATGAATAGTCTTTTTTTTAATGTTTTTTATTTATTTTTGAGAGACAGAAAGAGACAGCTTGAGCAGGGGAGGGTCAGAGAGAGAGGAAGACACAGAATGTGAAGCAGGCTCCAGGCTCTGAGCTGTCAGCACAGAGCCCGATGCGGGGCTCAAAACCACAAACCTTGAGATCACAACCTGAGCTGAAGCCAGATGCTTAACCAACTGAGCCACCCAGGCGCCCCCTGAATGAATAGTCTTAATAAAGTTCCAGAATGTTAAAAGAGGAGACTCCTTCCCTGTGATTTAAAGTGCACATTAACACACCCAATTCTATGAGAGGGTACCTGCATACCCCCACAGAAATGTCAAATAGCATCAATTAACTCATGGCACAGAATATTCAAATAGCATTAATGGAAGGCTGATGACGTCTTCAACACCTTTAGCTTTGTGACCTTGGACGAGTCTCTCATCGCCTCCCTATCTCAAGTTCCTCATCCAGAAAATGGGGACAGAAATAGTGCCTGCCTCGTAGGACTATTACGATGATTAAGTGAGTGAACATGTTGGCCCTAGAAGAGTGGCCAGCCCAGGCTAAGCGGCGTTAGTTTGTGGGTCTGGGAGGCTGGCAAGGACTTCACAGAGAAGCTGGTGCTAGAGAGACTGGGATTAGGTGCCGAGCATGAGGTGGGGTCCGGAATAAGGGGAAACCGGGCTGAGCTGAGCTTAGAGGCAGGAGAGGGGAAAGCTTGTTTCATTGACCCTAATTAAACCAGCCTGGAGGGTTCTTCCTGGAAACCCCATGAGGGAAGATGAGGCCAGATTGCAGTCAAAACAAAGTCCAGATCCCGAGTCTGTACCACCACATTCAAGATACCTTTAAAACGGTATGTTATGTTTTCAAAAGAACTTTATGGCTAAACAAGCTTACAAAACTGTTAACAGGAAGACTAACAGGCTTCCGTACCGCAGGCTTTCCCTAGTTCGTAGATTAACGCTGCTAATCTACATGCAGCAGCTCCAAGCCGGCAACAGACCCTCCTGATCCGGAGCACCTCCCAGCACGGGTCCGAGGGGCATGCTTCTGCGAATGCCAGCCGTGTGACCTGTGTTCTGGATTCCTGGTGCTCCGGAGTCTTAGGGTCCTGCTGCCTGCTGCGGGCTCCCCTTTCCCACGCAGCCCAGCCCCCCACAGGGCACAGCCTGCCCCCTCCTGCAGGTGGCTCTTGCAGCCCAGGAGGCCACGTTCCTCTGCCCTGATCACCCAAGGGTCAGGTACCAGGCTTCTGCGCCTCTGCACCCCAGAGCCCACTGAAACCACTCAAGCGAGCCAACTCGAAGCTCACTTACCTGGCCTTGTCCTGCTTTTCCTGAGGAAGCCACCATCAAGGCTGCTGCCTACACTCTGCCATTGCTCCCACCGGCTTCCGACCCATCCTGCTGCTTCCCGACGTGGGAGTGGCGTGGCACGCCCCTCCTCTTAAGAACTATAACACATTGTCTTCTCAATAGCAACCGCTGACCCGTTGGCCTCACCATACCCAAATAATCATAACACCTACATTTTGAAACATCAGTGTTGGCAGTGAAGGGCGTTCAAAGGTTTTCAAGGGGAAGAGTCACATAATTATGTTTTAGAAGTATTCACCTTACGTATCTCTACCGCTGCCCCACATTCCGCATTCCCAGAGATCTCCAGAGCCCTGGGAAGCTCAAAAACCAACCTGAACACTTAATTGAGAGACACAGTGGGATCAAGGGAGCCCGAACCCCCAACTGTCTAGAAGTCTTGATAAACTTGCCACATCCCTGGGAGCACAAGAGATCTCGAGCAGAGCCTCCCCTTAACCAGCCTGGTGACCCTGGGAGCGCGAGCAGACGGCAGCCATGGTAGGCAGATGACCGTGAGCTCGCTGCAGCTTGGTCTCTGTATGTGACCAACGTCACAGGTCTCTGGCGATCAATATTTGTGATTCACCCGAACTTTTCCATTGGAGATACACAAAACCCTTTGAGAAGCTGATTCAGTCTCTAAGCACTCTGAACTCCTTTGTTCCCATCTACAATATAAGGGGGGTGTGGCGGTGGTGAATCAGTTATTTTGTAAAATACCTTCTGGCTCTGAAACTCTTCTAAATTCTAAATTATTCTGCAGAGCTACTAATTCCAGAAAATTTTATCATCCTATAAAATTGCTTGAAGTCATAAAGAAGATTGATGCGAAGTTTTTCCATCTCTACGTACTTTTTTTTTCCTTTTCTGTACAATGCCTGTTCTCCAAAGTGCACGTCTCCTTTGTTAGTTACAACCGCCCTACTCTTTATTGTGAGCCAATTAAAATAAATATTTTACTTTGAAAAAGGAAATGTACTTTTTTCCCCCAGACTGGTGCCAACCTTCATTCCACACCTCGTCCCTCACTTAACCAACTGTGGGCGTTATCTGCACTTGGAAAAGGCATCAGGGAACGCATGACTCATTGTCCCGCCAAGAGCTCTTTCAGGTTGAGAGGACACAGGCTGCGTCCCCTCCTCCCAGAGGCAGCCCTTGGCGGAGCCCTGAACAAGAACAGCAATGACCTTGCCTTGAAAGTGAGGAAATGAATCATAGGGCTTGACCAGAACTTACTAGTTGTGTCTCCAAATGAAGGAACAGTGATAAAACTGATGGTTGCCTGATAAGCAAACTGGCGTAAAGAGGGGAAGACCAAGTCCATTAGCTTGATATCTTCTGAAGGGAGGACTTTGCAACTTGATGGGTGCTGCTTTCCTGGAACGCCCGTCCTTTCTTCTCAGGCGGGATCTCAGATTCCTTGAACGAGAAACATCAGGTCTGAAATAGCTGATATTGCAAATGAGTATCTTCTTTAGTCATTAAACA
This sequence comes from Suricata suricatta, assembly GCF_006229205.1. NCBI lineage: Eukaryota > Metazoa > Chordata > Mammalia > Carnivora > Herpestidae > Suricata > Suricata suricatta. The sequence continues at coordinate 7,116,574 of NC_043713.1, forward strand.
TGGAGTTGGGTGCTGAATCCGTTGGCCACCATGTTTTTCCACTAAGGAAAAAAGATACCCGTGTGTTACCAGATTGCAACACAGCTACTAACGGTAGGATCAAAGAAGGCTGTGTGCAAAGGAGAGAGAAGGGTCTGTCACCAGTGGGAGCATTCACCTTGGGGAAGCAGGCCGAAATCGGAGTGCACGACAGCACAATCAGAAGAAAGAAAGAAAGAAAACAGCAACACAAAAACACGATCGGCATTGCGCTTGGCCAGTGATTAGTCATGAGAAAGAAAGGCAAAAGCAGCAATAAAGTAGAAGGGATTTGCTCCATTACTCAGCAGGGTGGAGAAGCAGGGATAAATGGTAGCAGGGACACTAGGAGATGTGGACCATGGATTTCCTATTTTCTGGACACTAGTGCTAGAAAAACTGCCTTTATGGAAGCGGTCAACGATTGCAGTCAACGTACTTACTCTTATTCTTCTGTAGAAACTGCTGTATAGATTCACTCAATCTGTATTTACTGAGCATCTCCCTATTCCTAACTGAACTGATAACCACTTAGTTGTCTATGGAGATAAATGAGTCTTGCTTTAAGTGAGGAAATGGGTAATGACAACTCACTGTCATTGAAGTGCTGGTGCCAAAGTATAAACAAAAATAACAAGGGGAAAAATAGTATTTCCCAAGACTTTATGCCGAAGATGAGACTGAAGCTCAGCTTTAAAGAATGGGTACAATTTTGATAGAGGAACCTGAGAGGAAAAGCATTCTGGGAAGATGGGACAGAGAGAGCAAAGGCATTCCTTAAAATGGCTTACAGAGCTGTCCCAATACGACCTCCGCTTAAACGTCCTGCTCATAACAAGGCGGTGCCCTCGGTGGGCGCAGTTCCTTGGTGCATCTGGACGACCCACCGAGCTGGCTCGTCGCTAAGGGAACCTACTGCTTCTTAAGATAAACGTGGAGATAAATCACCACTTAGTTTCCAGTATCCCGAGCCATCCCTCAGACCTGCAGGGAGCTGGATGTCATCACAACAAGTGTTCGCTTTATTGCTCAAGGGAAATTAGCTCTTCAGTTTCAAGCTTGAGGGTCCTGGGCAGAGCTCAGAGTTTCAGACGATCTAGTGCAGCGTGTGGTGTTACCTGAATGAGCAGTCCCAAAGCAGAATGATTCAGACACGGCTTCACGGATCCCCACAGGACTGCGGGCACCTGCCTATCCTCTCAGGAGTGGCTCTTTTTATATGTAAAAAAAATTTTTTTAATGTTTGTTTTATTTTTGAAAGAGAAAGAGAGCAAAAGAGAGAGAGAGACTGAGAATGTGAGCAGGAAGCGGGTCAGAGAGAAGGGGAGACACAGAAGCCAAAGCCGCTCCAGCCTCTGAGCTGTCAGCACAGAGCCCAGGGCAGGGCTTGAACCCATGAACTGTGTGATCATGACCTAAGCCAAAGTCAGAAGTTTAACCACCTGAGCCCCCCAGGCACCCCTGGGGAGCTGCTCTGGATACAAACCTCACATGGGAACGAACCAACATCTTTCTAGTAAAGTAAAATCATTTCTAGTGAAAAATAAAATCTGGGAAGGTTTGTGAGATTCTTTTCTTGACCCGGAATGACAATACCTTCATGTCCTCTGAATGTTTAATGCTTTCTGTCTTTAAAAACTCCCAAATGGTTGTTCCAAAGTACATTCGATAGGTTTTTTTAAGACATACTCTGTAAACCGTGTCTATATCTGGAGGGATGATGGGGTAGTTCGACTTTTTTATTTCCCAATTTTGAGTTGTTCGAATTTCTTACCAAGGGAAGACATCTTTCAGAGGGCACATCTTCACTTCTTGCGTTCAGAAACAGGCAGCCTCACGGCGTGGAGCTTCCTAATTTGTTGTTCTCTGTAAAGCAACCTCTTTTAATGTCTCTCGGTGCGTGTGTACTGCGTGTATTTTTTGCCTATGTCGGGATGCTATGCCCTAAGAGATGCTCGTAAAATATTCACTACATAAGGGGCTCCTGGGTGGCTCAGTAGGTTAAGCATCCAACTCTTGAGTTTGGCTTGGATCATGATCTCATGGTTCGTGGGTTTGAGCCCCACTGACCCTACAGAGCCTTCGAGGGATTGTCTCCCTCTCTCTCTGCCCCTCCCCTACTCTCTCTCTCTGTCAAAATAAGCAAACATTAAAAAATAGATTCATTAAATAAAATAGTCAAGAAGAAAGCAACATTCGTCTCTCGGCACCAGGAACTTGTAGAGAACCCTGCCCATCAGTGTCCAGTGGTTGTTACGTAGCGAAATTCTGGCTCCGATGATCAGTAAAGGAAAAGAGAAACAGCCGAACGGGAAGCCTGGAGCCCTTCACAGGCTCAGCGAACGCTGAGTGACACCCACGGGCTGTGCCTGTGATTGCCTGTTGGTTATTGTTGTTATTGTTACTCAGCGTCTGGTCCGAACCTGGCCTTCCTGCCCGCCTCTGCTGCAGCTCCCTGGCCGCCTTGTCCCCATCGCCTCCGGGGGTCCGGTGCCAGGGCAGCCCCTGGGTGCAACACAGGCTCGCCCCCGGGTGCCGTGTGCACAGGCAAGGGCGGCACGTATAGAGGCAACAAGGCACGGTCTCGAACGGTCACTGTGTCCCGCTCATCGCCGCCCATCCCCCAGCCCTGCCCCCAGGGGAGCCGGTGACACAGGCACGTGCCCAATCAGACACTCACCGGCCACCAAAGGCTCACCCCCTAAGCCTGATTGCTTCATTAAAGAGCGGGCTGAGCATCAGCTGTTTTTATTCAAAACTTGGGCTCAAAACTAAGCTCAACCTGATTAGGAAATTATGTCAGGAGAAGAAGAGACGCAGAACTGGCTTTCTGGCAACTCCACGTCAGGGCAGGGCAACAGCTCTGACGTGGAGTCGCAGCCCCGCCTGGTCCAGGAGGCCACCCCTGAAGCATCCAGTCCGTGGGGCCTGTCTGGAACTTTTGTGGGCAAAGTCAGCCACGGAACAAGCGTCATAATCCATGCCACCCCCGGTGCTCGGGGCCTCGCCTCGACCCACCGCAGAGGAGCCAGTAGAGGACGGGGAGGACTCGCATCACCGGCAGTCAGCTCCGGAACGTTCCTTGGCTCCCATATCCTGAGGCAGTCTGCTGCCCCATCCAGGACAACGGGAGTCCATGGTGAGTTTGGGTGTGAAACACCAGGGACAACCCCAAGTGCCCAGAGATCTCGAGGAAGAGGGACAGTGACATCTTCACCAGTGACCTTGCACAGTATCCGCAGGTCCTCCTGCCCCCGCCCGTCAGTGACAAGATCCCGCCGCCTGCCTTTACCTGAAACCACGGACTTAGGACCTAGACCAGGCCTGTGTCCCAGCAGACGGTGGTTTAAGGTTTTCAATCTGAGCAAACAGAGCAGCCTAAGGTCGAGGGAGCTTACAGGGCACCGAGGGCGGTAGTGAGGACAGCCCTGATCGGCACCCACGCTGTTCCGTCCGGACAGCGCCCTGACCTCCGGGTGGTCTCAGACGCCTGGCCGTCCTGTGTCAAGGCCCTGGGAGTGCAGGTCTGAGGAAACCACGGACCAAATCAAGGAGAACATGCAGGAGGAATGAAATGTGACCATTTCTCTTTTTCTCTCCCACTGCGTTACCATAGCACTTGCTAAGGTTCATTCGTGGGCGACGGTGAAGGATAGGAAATACTCATGCCGTTTTTATTTGTTTGCGTTGCCATGAATGTAAGTGCCCAGGCTGGGACAAAGTCTACGCGGCGGAGTCCGCACCCTGACACTCCTCACCTCCCCCGCCAGCCTTCACTTTCTGTTCCTATTTCCATTTCACTGCATCAACTCCATCTTCACCAGAGACTTCCTGTTTCCTCAGTCCCTCCCTATGTAAGAACAGATATAGTTTTATTCTTCAAGAAACTTTTCTGTATGAAATAAACTTTCCCGTTGCCTCTAGTTGTAATAGTATAAGGCAAATACTAGTAAGGAAAGGGACCCTTAAATATGGAGAAGAAATAGAGGGTTGCTGGAGGGGTTGTGGGAGGGGGGATGGGCTAAGTAGGTGAGGGGCATTAAGGAATCTACTCCTGAAATCATTATTTGTAATATATGCTAATTAACTTGGATGTAAATTTAAAAATAATTTTTAAAAAATTTAAAAAAGGAAAGGGGGGGGCGCTTGGATGACTCAGTCATTTAAGCCTTTAACTCCTGATTTCGGCTCAGGTCGTGATCTCGTGGTTTATGAGTTTGAGCCCCACATCAGGCGATGCATTGATTGTGCTGAGATTCTCTTGGGATCACTTGGGATTCTCTCTCTCCCTCTTCCTTTCTTTCCCCTTCACACTATCTCTGTCTCTCTCAAATAAACTTAATTCTTAAAAAAATGCAGAAGTCTGATTCAAAGGTAAATCCATGTGTACTTTAAGGTAACCAGAAGAAATATCCAGAAAGATCAGTGGTTTACTATGACCTCTCCCCAACTATGGGAGGCTGGAGACCCCCATATCAGGAACCCCGTGTCAGAGCAGCATGCCTGTGGATGGGTGACTCCTTGGCCACGTGTCCAGACTAAACAACTATTTTCTTACTTCTTTTACATTCATGCACTAATTTATGTTCCTTCCCTCTTCAATCTTGGAACTCCCAAGTCTTCCAGCACCAGAAACCCAAGCATCATTGTTGTCTCCTGTCCTGCACGATCAGCCCCTCTCGCTGGCTCCCTTCTAGCCCCAGTGATGAGGCGTGGCTCCAGGTAGAACACAGCCTTGACCCAGGGTTCTTGGAGTGAGACAAGGGGGCAGTGCTACATTCCTGGTCCTCCCAGCAGCAGGGGACGGTCTTAGTCTGCCTAGGCTGCCCTCGCACCACAGCCTGGGTGGCTTAAACACAGACACTGTTTTCACAGTTCTGGGGGCAAGAAGTCCTAGATCAAGGTGCAGGATTCCTTCTGGGGAGGCTCCCTTCCTGGCTGGTAGATGACCCTGCTCCCTGTGTCCTCATATGGTCTTTCCTCTGTGCTCCCACGGAGAGAGAGCTCTATGTGGCCTCCTCTCCTCAGAGGACATCAGTCCTATCACATTAGGGCCCCCCATGACCTTGGCCCCACCCTATGATCTTGTTGACCCTCCTTACTTCCTTAAAGGCTCCAAATACAGTCACAGGGGGCTTATGGCTTCAACACATGAATTTAGTTGGGGAGAACAACAGGGAACACAATTCAGTCCATCACAGTTAGTGAAATGGTAATGTTGCAAGGATTCAAGAGTCATAGAACCTTTGCCTTTAATACATAACAGCTGCTTGGTAAGGATGACAAGGAGAGAAATGGGTATGATGAGTATGGTTTACAGATATTAGAGGAGCAGCAAAATTAAGAGAAAATATAGCTTTGATCCAGGTATATGAGATTAAGACTGATATTAATTGTAATCATTTACTTAAAATTTGTGGACAATTTTTTTATTGATATATTTGAAAGAGAGAGAAAGAGAGGGGTGGGGAGAGAGTGTGCAGGCTTGCACACACTGTGGCGGGACAGAGAGAAAGGGAGACAGAGAATACAAAGCAGGCTCCATGCTGTCAGTACAGAGCCTGACACAGGACTTGAACTCACCAACCATGAGATCATGACCTGAGCTGAAATCAAGAGATGGACACTTAACCAACTGAGCCACCCAAGTGCCCCTCATTTTATTCTTTAAATCCCGCAACATTACTTGATGGATTGAATGAACTATTGAAAGAATTATTTGCCTGGAAGAAGGAAGTGTTAGCAAAGGAAGCTTGAAAAAATGAGACGAAGAGCGAAGTGAGGTTCATCTAAGCACGGTGTCACAGAGAGAGGACTATGGCCCAGGAAGTCTTACATCCAATTCACTCATCCATTCGCCCCAGACGTATTGACTGCTTGCATGTTGGTGCCTGATGAATTGGCCAGATGAAACCAAGTTGGCATCTTAGCAAGATGACTGGCTGCCCCATGGGAAAGCGAGGGGAAGGGGCAAGGCTGGAAGCAGGAAGAGTTGGGGACCACGGCAGTGATCCTGGTCAGAGGCTCTCCTTCGCAAGGGGACATTCAAAAGTGAATGCCCATGACTCTAGGCAAGGACCTTTGTTTTATAAGGTTCTGGTCACGTCCCCTTGTTCCTTCTCAGGTTCTCCCCTTATTGGCTGAAAAGCTCTAGGTGCCGGGTTGTCCATTCCTAATTGGCTCGATTCCATTGTACGAGGGTGGCCTATGGCCCATTGAGAAACACTTCTTAATATCAAGATTATAATAACGGAAGTTAAAATTAGTGAGTATTTACCATAGGTCTTTACATCCTTCATCTTTGTAACAAGGCAAGGGGAGTTGGAAATAAAGCAGTTAAGAGCGTGCATTCAGATCCTAGCTCCTCCTCACTGGCTCTGTGACCTTGAAAATTCTTAACCTCTCTGAGCCTCAGTGTCCTTGACAGTTTCTAAGGATAAAATGAATTAATATATGTCCCTGTCCTCATGGACTCTTGTGTCTAGTCATCTAATACATTCTTTCTCTGAACTTAAAATCAATCGACACCTTCTCAGGAAGTAGATACTGGACGCCATTGATCCTACATTACGCTGTGACCTGTTATTTCTAATCTGCGCTGTCCCCAGGGCGCAGGTCACATCCTGGCACCTCCGAAGAACTTAAATATGCAGTGGCACAGGTCAGTTCAGTGGCTTCTCTGACCACATCTAGACCCCTGCCGTCACGTAGGGGAATCCTTCTCACGGATTCCTAACAAACACACGTGATGGGGCATTTAGAATATTACCACATGGACATCAGTTTAGCCTTTTAAAGATTATTTAGTTACATTGGTGTTACTTGATTAATATTTATACTTTGCATAGTATCGGCAGCTGGATTCATGTCATGATAACTTTGTGATATGGTAAGAAAATTATTCTCAGGCCCAGCCCAACCAGAGGTATTCTGTTTCTAAACAGGTCAGGAGACAAGGAAAGTTCTGGAAGTGTGGGAATGTCCTTTGCCTCCACAGGTGCCTGCCCTGCACAAGTCTTGTTGGAGCCCTGCTTACTCCGCTAATGTTGGAAAGCACCCTCTGGGCCAGTTAATAAACGGGGATGTTTCACGTATTTCTCACAGAGATGGATGATATAAAGCATAATCAGTTGTATTTTAAATTTAATTTTTAGTATATTTTAAATAATCACTAAAACTAATCTGTTCTATTCGTTTTTACAGAATTCAATGACATTGAGTAAGTGGCTTTGGGTTACTTCCTCATGCAGACTTTCCATCTTTTCCTAAGAAATAGGGACATTTCAGAGCCTGGGTTGGGACCCTTCTGTCACAGGGACTTAGCAGCCAAATCTACTAGTAGTTTTTCCACTAATAGCTTTTGTGACTTTTAGAGAAAACTACTTTTTAACTAAAAGTCCAGAAAAAAGTAAAGAGGTGTATCAAAATGATTACAGAACCAAGACCAAAGTCTAAATTAGATTAAAGAATTACATAGGTTTAAATTAGATAAACGTTAACTAAATATGGTAGGCGTCTGTAACAGACATAAACATTTAAGGGATGAAGTCATCCAGGATGAAGGAAATATAAATGTAGAGCACCAGAAACAAAGGAAAATGAAGATTCACATACAGGTCAGTATTACAATAATGAGGCTGAAAGCATTATCAGACATAATACAGCAACACATTAAAAGCATAGTAGGGGTATGGCACCTGGGCGGCTCAGTTGGCTAAGCGGCCTGCTCTTGATTTCAGACAGGTCATGATCTCAGAAGTCCTGAGTTCAAGCCCCACATGAGGCTCTATGCTGCCAGTGCACAGGCTGCTTGGGATTCTCTCTCCCCCTCTTCTTCTGCCCCTCCCCCATGCATGCACACACACTCTCTCTCAAAATAAGTAAACTTTAAAAAGTGCACCAGTCTACTTCGATAAACGAACCTCAAGACTGTGAAGGATATTTTGACAGCCCACAACACAGTTAATCACAACACATTTCAAAAGACGAACGCACATTTTACGTTTGATACATTCAAATAATCTTCACGAACAAACTTCGTCCTGAAATTGCATGCAGTTTTGGGAAACCATGTAATAAAATACTGTCTCCCCCTTACAGGGAACTGTCGGTGTGGCCAGGAAATGAGCTTTCATTCTACGGAACTGTTCAGAAGGCGTCTTAAACCACACGGCTGTTCACCAGGGGATGCAGTGGGATGCTTAGGTCTTCCATATATATTTGGTTGAGGAGTAAAAATCAGAACTAAGTATTCATTCTTCAGTTCTTCTTCCAAACAGATTTCCCCCTCATGTCACCATCCTGTGTATACAAAAGAAGTCATGCAAACGGAGCTAACTCAGATTTCACTAGGTTATACAAATTATATCAAATGTATAACTTTACTATCCTGATTATCAAACTGTATAGCACGAGGTAGAAGGGACATTAAAGAAACGCTTATTTCACTGTTGTCCACCGAATTGGAGAGGAGACAGCTGTCCTGAACATATGTGTGGAGGAAGGTACATTTATGGCAGGAAGAATGTAAATTGCCAACTACTTTTTAAATAATTTTCAATGTATACTATAATGTATATTGAGTGCTTCTCAAAACTAATATTCTGGGAGTTTTAAAAATACAGTCCTACCACTGCCACAGAGATGACCTTATCTCGATTAGGGCCAGGCTATTATTGTGTATTTATCTATGGCCGTAAGATTTTGATGACTATCTTTGAAGGAAAATGTGTCAAAAGAAGTTAAAAAATGGAACATGTACATATGGATTAGGTATTTAAAAGAGCAGAATTGAGTGGGCAAATGTTATGGATAAATAAAGGGGAAAATGTGAAAAGGATGAAGGAGGGAGAAAGAAATAATTTACGGTGCATAAAGAAAAGAAAATAAATTAGGACCATCAACTAGGTTTCATACTAAATATGAGGAAGGGGAAGAGAGAGAAAGAGGAGAGGGAGAGAGAGGAGAGAGAGAGAGAGAGAGAGAGAGAGAGAGAGAGAGAGAGAGAGAGAGAATGGGAAGGAGGAAGTGTTGGTGTTAGTGTTGGTGACCTAGGCAGCTTGTGACCTAGGCAGCCACGCCCCCCGGAAATGACCAGGCGGTCATGCCCCCTCCCCCAGGGACTGACTGGAACATCCTGAAAGCCAGCCCTCTGGCTGTCACTCATGCTTTGAGCAATGCTGTCCAGTAAAGATAAAATGAGGGCCACACGTGTCATTTTAAATTTTCCAGCAGCTATATTTTAAAATACTAACAGAATAAAGAGTCCAGAAATAGACCCACACAGTTAGAGTCAATTAATTTTTGGCAAAGGTACAAGGCAATGCAACGGAGGGAGGGAAGTCTTGGGAACCAATCATGGCACAACTAGCCTTCCATCTGCCAAAAAATAAATAAATAAACCACAACCTCAACCTCATGCCCTGTACAAGGGGTGCAACATGAAACAGATCTCAATGCAAAGTACAAAGCTACAAATCTTTTAGAAGAAAACAGAAAATCTTTGTGACTACGGTTAGCCAGGACTTCTTCGATGAGGCACCAAGAAACACAATCCAGAAAAGAAAAAAGAAACTGATAACTTGGACTTCATCAAAATTAAAAACTTACTCTGCGAAAATATGGTCCAAAGACTGAAAACACAAGGCACAACTTGGAGAAAATGTCTGTAACTCACATACGCACGGAAATTCATAACGAGCCCTCAAAACTCAACAGCGAACTATAACTCGGAAATGAGCAGACACTGAGACACGTCACCAAAGAGGTTATGCAGGTGATGATAAGTGCAACTAAAAATGCGCACGTTGAGGCTCTGGGTGTCTCAGTCGGTTAAACGTGGGATTCTTGGTTCCAGCTCAGGTCATGGTCTCAGCGTTTCGTGAGTTTGAGCCCCGTATGGAGCTCTGTGCTGACAGCTCAGTGCCTACTTGGGATTCTCTCTCTCCCTCTTTCTCTACCCCTCCCCACTCACTTTCTGTGTCTCTCTCAAAATGAATAAATAAAAAAAAAAATTTTCATGCACACGTCCTTGGATGCCTGGGTGGCTCCGTCAGTTGGGCCTCTAATTGTTGATTTTGGCTCAGGTCATGATCTCACGGTTGTGAGATCGAGCTCCAAATCGGGCTCTGTAGTGGGGGTAGAGCCTCCTTGGGATTTTCTCTCTCAATGTCCCTCTGCCCCTCCGTGCAAGCACGCTCTCTCTCAAAAAAAAAAAAAAGTGCTCACATCATTAGTCTTTACGGAAGTGCCAGTTAAAACCACACGGAGGGGGCGCCTGGGTGGTTCAGTAAGTTAAGCGTCCACTTCGGCCCAGGTCGTGATCTCGCAGTTTGTGAGTTTGAGCCCTACTTCAGGCTCTATGCTGACAGCTCAGAGCCTGGAGCCTGCTTTGGATTCTGTGTCTCTGTCTCTCTCTGCCTCTCCCATGCTAGCATCCTGTCTCTCTCTCTCTCTCAAAAATAAACCTTAAAAAATATTTTAAAATAAAAAATATAAAATAAACCACACCAAGGTGCCTCTACATATCCATTAGAACAGAGGGTGTAGGGGGCGCCTGGGGGGCTCAGTCGGTTAAGCGTCCGACTTCAGCTCAGGTCATGATCTCACGGTTTGTGGGTTTGGGCCCCACATCAGGCTCTGTGTTGACAGCTCAGAGCCTGGAGCCTGGCTTCAGATTCTGTGTCTCCCTCTCTCTCTGCCCCCTCCCCCTGCTCATGCTCAATCTCTCTCAAAAATAAATAAAGGTTAATTTAAAAAAGAAGAACAGAGGAGGCAGAAGCTGCTAGTTCCCAGCGCCAGTGAGGACGCAGAGCGTCTGGAAGGCTCCCACGTTCCTGGGGAGGATACAAAACGGTACAGCCGCTCCAGGAAGCTAGCTGACATTTCTTTGCAAGCTAAAGACACACTGAACACGTGATCCAGCAATTCCACTTCCGGGCACAGCACGTGCCCAAGAGAAAGGGAAGCAGAGGCCCAGCCAAGGACTGTGTCCAGAGCCGCTCCACTTATAACCGCCAGACCCTAAAAATCGCTTACGTGAGAATCCCCACAGCGCGTTCTGTCCTGGCACCTGGTTTTCCAGGTGATGTGGAGACCTAATGAGTAGGAAACCAGCTGGGAAAAGGAACACCAGAAAACTGTACGCAGAGCAATAAAAAATGAAGACGGAATTGCAGGGAAGTTACAAATAACAGAATTCCATCAAAGTTGTATTTCTGTTACCTCTTGGATGGGAATGACTTTTTAAGCAGGAGACAAACAAAGATGTTTTAAAGGGATGACAACAGAAGAACAGGATTATTTCACATCAACGGCTTTTCCAGACGCCCCTCTGGAGAGCAGCTGCGGTTCTTCCCAAAGTACACGTGGGCTTCCCCCACGAGCCCACGACTGTAGTCTTGGACATTCGTCGCAGAGAAATGAAGACATTTTCACCTGGGAGCTTGAACGTGAATGCTCACAGCTGCCTCATTCAGAACAGGCGGCCCCGGAGAGCACCCGGAGGTCCTGCAATGCGATAAGTGATCACACGCGGGCCCGTCGACGCCACGGACAACCGCTCAGGAGGAAGAAGGAACGAGGGCCCCTAGGTGAACCTCCGGGGAATTATGCGGCATGAAAGAGCCACGTCCAGAAGGTGATTGACTCCAGGACGCCCTGCATGTAGCATTCTTGACATTACAGAACTGTGGGACTAAGGAACAGAGCAGCTGCTGCCAGGGGATAGGACCGGACGGAGGATGGTGTGACTGTAAAGGGGTGACACCCCGAAGCCTTTGGGGACCGCAGTTTTCTATCGCGATTGTCGTGGTGGGTAAGCTAAGCCAGGCATGTGGGGATACACACCACGAATGAGTGCATATCTGATGGTGAACTTGGGACACGTCTATGGCTTGTACCCACGGCAGCGTCTCAGTGTAGATGTTATACTGTTGCTCCATAATGTGAACCTCGGGGAAGGAGGCAGGACCTCCTTACACATTTCCTCACAACTTCCTGTGAATCTGTAATTATTTCAAATGAAAAAGTTATAAAACAATTTTAAATGAAGTGAAAGGACCTTCTGAACATGATCACTAATTAATCATTTCAAGCACCCCGTTAAGTATTACAGACCTGAACCCTTGGGCAATCCTTTTCAAATTTCGTGCATTCAAAATTCAAGAAAGTGACCCGTGGCTCCAGGAAAAAGGACACCGCATACATTTTAATGAAGTTTACAAAACTGACAGAGATCTTACGTATTTTCATGCCACATATTTTTTCCGACAACAAATAATGTTTACAACTGCAATGATAATGCGATGACTTTTTATCCAAATGATTGTTTTTCAAAACAAGGAATTGGCGGTGGGAAACCAACTCTTAGCCAGAAAGCTAATGGCTTCCTTTTCCAGTGGGGACACCTGTGTAAGCGGCTGCAGTCACCGTAGGTCCACGCGGCAGAGGCTGCATTCACGTCTGTTAAACTCACTGAATGGACAGAATTTTAGTGCTCAAGGAAGCCCGTGTCACATGCTTGCCCGGTGACATTGAACATGATACATTTAAATCATGAGCCCAACTGTGCGATTCTATTGACACATTAGAAGACACATTAGGCTATTCAGACACATTAGAGGATCAGAATAGAAAGCCCCTCCCGCTGACCACCCCCAAGGGGCGCCTGGGTGGCTCAGCCAGTTAAGCATCTGACTTGGGCTCAGGTCATGATCTCCATGTGCGTGGGTTTGAGTCCTGCATCAGGCTCTCCACTGTCCGTGCTGAGCCTGTTTGGGATCCTCTGTCCCCCCCTCCCTCGCTCATGCTGTCTTGCTCTCATGCTCTCTCGCTCTCTCTCTCTCTCAAAACAAAACATTAAAAAAAAGCACCCCCAAATAAACTCTGAGACCCTGAGCATGCAGCCGGGGACACAAGCAGCTTTTCCTACAGTTTGGTGCCTCACTCAGGAAATGATGTTGGGACAAGGTTAGCATCAAGAAAGGGGGGAAAATGTGAGAGCTGAGCAAGGTAGCCTCCCCCGCCCGTGAGCCCCTGCTCGTGCAGAGAAAGCGAGTCGGAGGTCCCGCCAAGACCACACCAACACGGGGGCTCAGAGTTCGGGTGCTTTTAAGAGGAACCTGCTATTTTTAGATGAAATGTCCCAAATTTTCATTGATGGTGACCGTTCCAAACATCTTTAAAACAGCGAGCTGCCTCAGCAAAGGACAACAAAGCTCGTGGGGCCAGAGCCGCTGACACTTTCTCCCTCCCGTTCTGGAGGCAAGGGGTCCAAAGTCAAGGTGTCCACGGGGTTCCTCCTCCTGAGGCTCTGAGGGAGACTCTGCTGTTAGCTGCCTTTCTTCTGGTGTCTGCGTCCAGAGGTACCTGGGGTTCCTTGGGGGTTTTTTTCTTAATCTTTTTAAAAAATTTTTTAAACATTTATTTATTTTTGAGAGACAAAAGCGACAGATAATGAGCAGGGGAGGGGCAGAGAGAGAGGGACAGACAGAATCTGAAGCAGGCTCCAGGCTCTGAACCATCAGCACAGAGCCCAACGTGGGGCTCGAACCCATGAACTGTGAGATCATGACCTGAGCTGAAGTTGGACGCTCAACCGACGGAGCCCCCCAGGCAGCCCTGACGTTCCTCGGGTTAAAGACACATCGCTGGAGCCTCTGCTCCTGCATTGCGTCTCCTCTCTGTGTCTGGTTTCCACATCCTCATGTGTGTCCACGCACACACCAGCCACTGGATCGGGGTCTCCCCTCAGCAGGACCTCATCTAACTTGACCGCATCTGCAAAGACCCCGTCCCCAAATCAGCTTACATGCACAGGTACAGGGAAGACAGGCTTGAACATATTCTTTTGGGGGACACGATGAACCCATGACACAGGCAAGCCCGCTACAGCCCGGCCACCAGTTTATAGTGTTTGCTGGCGCAATAAATTCTACATAGTTTAGAATATTTGTAAAATAAAAAATCATCAGAAAAATGTTGAAGGGAATGTTTGCACACTCAAGGGGGAGAGAAAGACTTTGTCAGCGTAACTCCAAGTGCAAAATTTATACAGAAAAAGGACTGAACAAGTTGACAGATTTAACCACAAAAATATAAATATCTCTCTACATCTAAAAAAATTAACATAGCAAAAATATGCATCAGGAATCACTATGTTACAGAAGACTGAAAACAGTCTATATACACACAATTAGGATTTCTTCTTTCTAACCCTCAGAAGAAAAACTGGCATAAGACCATAACAGAAAATTAACAAAAGAGGAAACGCAAATGTTCTGTAGATCCAGGAAAGCATGTTGAACATTTCTAGTTATCAATGCACTGCAAATACAAAGCAATGACGAAGCTTTTTCTCCCCTTTAAATACATCAAAATTAAAATCAAACCAACCAACAACGGAACCCCCAATGGTGACAAGAAGGTGGGGGGATGGGCACCATCATACATCGCCAGGAAAACGGTCAATTCTGCCGCCCTTATATAGAGTCAGTTTGCCATCTGGTAGCAAAAGCCTTAAAAACGTTCTTCCTTTCTAATCAACAAAATTTTTCTTCTGGAAATTTACTCTAAATCACTAAGTGGGGAAGACACACGTTTGAACAAAGCGATCCGTCGCAGCCATGTTTATAGCTACAAAACACATGGGAACAGCCCAAACATTGAATGCATTCGGTTTCCCGGGAAATAGAGTCTGAGACAGAGCTTGTGGGGTTTTCCTGGGGGTCTGCTCTCAGGAGCAGCAGGAGAGGAAAGGCCGGGAGCAGGACAAGTGACAAGGGAGGCTGCCAGTGTTGCGCTGGCCGGGAGTGTCCAGGATCGGCCGGTCAGTGCCCCGGGAGCTCTCAGGAGGGCGGCCCGTCTGCGTTGAACTGAACTGAGACATGGGGCTCAGACTTGGTGTCCCCTTACCCTACCAGTCACTGCGTGTGGCTGCTCGCAGAAGGAGGTGTCCTGTGGTGAGGTGGCTGTCTGACTGAGGAAGGCCAACCCAGGACTCTCTCGACAAACAAAAATCTTCTGTTCTTTATGGTTACCCCCTGGGGATGCCCCAGCAGGACGCCTGTGGACAATTCCTCGGGTAAATCACACCTCTCCTTTTGCCCCCAGCATTCCTGGGGTATCCCTGACAGCTCAAAGTCATACATACTTAAGATGTACGACGTGATGGTTAAGACACGCACTGGGAGTGCAAGGATTACCCCCGTCCAGCTGGTCAGCACACCCGTCACCTCACAGGCAGCACTGATTGTGTGCGTGTGTGGTAAGAACACTCGGGATCTACTCCCTCGCGTACACAACACAGTGCGATTAACGGAAGTCGCCAGGCTGTGCGTTAGCTCCCCAAAGCTTCGTCTTATAACTGCAAGTGGTAAGTCACTTTTTCCAACATTCTCCAGTAAAATGCGGATAAATTCATTTTCTGTATTAACTACTGTGGGGAAGGTACAGCACGGTGTGCAGCGATAGAAACAGTTAATCAATTGACAACTGTTTACCTACTGAGAACCTACTGTTCTCCACGTGCCGTTCTAGGGATTAGCGCAGATAATAAGACAAGGAAGACAGTCCCCAGAAGGTGGTGAGGCGGCAGAGGTATACATGATGACATTTTTCTTTTTTTTTAATGTTTATTTATCTATTTTGAGAGAGAGAGTGTGTGTGTGTGCATGTGTGAGCGAGGGAGGGGCAGAGAAAGAGGGAGAGAAAGAGAATCCCATCAGGCTCCACGCTGTGGGGGCAGAGCTCAATGGGGGCTGGACCCCACCAACTCAGGTCATGGCCTGAGCTGAAATCAAGAGTCGGATGCTGAACCAACTGAGTCACCCAAGCACCCCATTTTTGTTATTTTAGAATAAAAGAATATAAAAAATAAATTAATAAAATAAAATAAGAGGATATACACATAGAAAAACATATATGGCATATACACAGTCATGTCATATTTATAATTTATATAAAAAATGGAAATAACCACTAAAATGCTATCACCCCAATTGGTGTGATTATGAATAATTTTTCTTTTCCTTTTTGTCTTTTTAGGTTTTTTTTGATGTTTATTTACTTTTGAGACAGAGCGTGAGTGGGGGAAGGGCAGAGAGAGAGGAAGACATAGAACCCGAAGCAGGCTCCAGTCTCTGAGCTGTCAGCACAGAGCCTGATGCGGGGCTTAAACTTATGAACTGCGAGACCATGACTTGAGTCAAAGTCGGAAGCTAAACTGGCTGAGCCACCCAGGTGCTCTGATAAATTAAATTTAAAATCTGCATTTTCCTGGCTTTCTTCTGAAATAATGATGGAGAATGAAATAATGTGTTTGAAAAGGAGAAATATTTATATTTAAATCCTTTTTTATATTAGAGGAAATCACAGTCCTAATACTCAAACTATATCTCAAAATTGTAGGACCACTAGAAATGACAGAATTATTACTGGCCTATGAAACTTACATACTTTAAGCCCTGATCCTACTGCTGAGTTTTGACTCCTGCAAAGTCATGGCATGCAGACCGGCAGAACCAGAAGCAGATCCCAAGAAACTTGCAAATCTTTCTTCCGAAGAAAGAAGTCAACTTGCAGTAATGACTGGGTGTTTTCACCGGGCCCACAGAAAGCCATGAGGCCGCCTTCAGTGCAGAGGCAGATCTATGCCTGCTTTTCCTAAGAGATGGCGAATGCTAAGTAGCAAGGATTGTGGAAGTAGAGAATGTTGCCTATTAGGAACATAAAAACCAAGGAAAAGAACAATACAAAAGAGTTAAGAGAATACACTAACGAAAAGGTTACTAATGAAAAGTATCAAGACTAAAAATATATAGTAAAGGCCATCTTTGTTAACCAATCAGTTTTGGTCAAAGGTTGATTTTATTTCACTCTTTTGTGCCCAGATGAGAAAACTGAAGAGATATTAACAACAAAAGAAAAACAACACAACAACAAGAACAACAACAATAACAACAACCACAAAAGCACCAGGGATTTCCCCAGAATCCTGTTTGTATGTTCAGAATATTGCACATTCTGTCAAATTCACAGAAAACTGCAATAAATATGTTTGACTCCAACCAAAACTTGGATGGATTATTCCTACTGATGCAGACATTGATGTAAGACAGTGGAAAGTCACATAAGGCAGGATAACTGATTGACCTTCATGGTTCATGAAGAATACAAATATTCCCTTGTTAATAGAACCAAAGTCTCCCAGGAAAATAATGTGCAATTTCCTTTCACATTGGAAGGAAAATCCTGGTTATGTATATTAGGAAACTTCACAGCCCTTCATTCTCCTTTTAAAACAACCCCAAAATAATTTTATTATTATTTTCATTTTTCTACCTTTCCTATATGAATTTCTCTTTAATAGAACAAAACAAACCATGTATTTCTCCAAGTATGTGAGACGGAAAATTGTTATAGAGAAAGACAAAAGTTTTGAAGCCAAAGGCACTTGGGTTCTGGGACACATTTATAAGAGTGTAAAAAAAGACAATATAAGACATTTTTGCAAAACAAATAAAGTTCATCCTGTTCCATTCCATAATCATTTATCAAGTATCTATTTTACATTAATCACTGTCCTGTGTTCAGGGAATTCAAAGATGAATTAGAAGCAACCCGAAGAAGCATGTGTACTAGGGCAGTAGACAGATACATACATAAATAGATCATTTCGATGTAATGCTCAAGTGATATGATAGAGGTATCAATTGAATCGTAGGTATTCAAACATGAGAAGTTTTTAAAACCACAAAGGACATCTTTCTAATCAATTAAGAAAGAAGGGAGATACACAGATATTATATACTATGTCTGGTAGGCAGATTCGTGGCCCCCAAGGACGTCCGTGCCCTAATCTAGAACCTGCAGATATGTTAGATTATATGCAAAGGGGAGCCTCAGTGCAGATGGATTAAGAATGGTCGTCGGGTGGGTGTCTGGGAGGCTCAGCTGGTTAAGTGCCCAACTCTTGATTTTGGCTCAGGTCATGATCATGATCTCGTGGTTCATGAGATCAAGCCTCACATCGGTCTCTGTGCTGTTTGGAATTATCTCTCCCTCTCTTTGTCTGCCTCTCTCTCTGTCTCTCTTTCTCTCTCTCTCTCAAAATAAGTAAAGAAATAAACTTTAAAAGAAAAAGTTCATCGCTGATCTTGAAACAGGGAGGCTTTCCTGGGTTACCCTGCCAGGTCCAAGGTAATCATCCAAAAACCCTTCGAAGTAGAAGTGGAAGACAGAAGAAGGGATCAGACAGTTGGTCAGAAGGAGACGTGACCACGGAAGAAAAAGGCACAAAGAGATGGATGCCATAGAGCGGGATTTGGTGGGGGGGGGGCCAGGGGCCCCCAAGGGCAGGCAGGTTGCGGTCACCCAAAAGGGCATGACACAGGCCCTGTTACAGCCCCAGATACAGACATGTATCAGACTTCTGTCCCTAGAACTATGAGAAGAAATCTGCACTGGATTAATACAAAATTTGCAGTATCTTATTGCAGCTGGAAACAAATAAAAATATCTAAGTGTAAAGAGACATAGAACATTCTATTTGGAATCTAATGAATTAAGTTTTCAGAATTTAAATTGTCTGAGGTCACGATAGAGTCTAAGTTATTTTCGACTTCTCCATTGTGAGCCTCCGAGGGACGCAAAGGGGAGGAGCACAGGAAAGGGAAGAAGAAACTCCCAGGGGGCCAGGCTCCGAGATGGGCGTGCTCACCCCTGTCGCTGGATTCTCACAAAAAGCCCTATAAGGATGTTGTTGTTTTTCCACATTTACAGATAAGGACACTGGAGCCTGAGAAGCAGAGGCAGAACGCTACTGCATGTCTGTGCGACTGCAAAACCCACATGCAGCCACCACGCCTGCTCTTGCAAATACTTAAACCCCAGACTCCGCCACCCGGGGGGCTCCGGGCTGGGGAAGCCCAGCATCCTAGACGAGAAGAGACTATTTGGTTTCAGTACCATATTTCATCTATTCTAAGACTCACCCTGCTTGCTTCTACTTTTAACATCTGCGGTAATGATGCCCCTGATATTCATAACGCCTTACAATTACATTGGGCAGCACTGTTTCTTTCTCAGCAATACATAAAGTAGTAAATGGTGGGTCTCAGAATGGAGGCTCCTCAGGGTCAGTGCGTTGGGCCCTCGGTTCCCCTAAGCCCTGCACTAAACTCTAAGTCCCAGAGACGGCGAGTCCCCGCCCTTCCTCAGGCATAGATGCCAATGTTAACTATTTTCAATATGAGGAAACTTGTCCCTCATGTCACTGAATTCCCTCATGCTACAACTGGAGTTTTCACGCTGCTGGAAGAGAATGGCCATCATTTGGTTTTCCTCAGCACTTCCTCTGTACTAAGCAGTGAGCTACGAACCTTGGAAGGATGTGAAAAATGGGGCCCCTTCCCTCAAAAACCCATACGACCCATACCCCACAAAACTAAATGGTGAGATGGTGCGTAATTAAGGACCTAATGACACTGGCGCCTACGTACGGAGACACTATGCTTTTACACTTCGTTGTGTTCTTCACTTTGTTTTTGTTTTTTAACATAGTCTCGTCATCAAGCTTGACCCATTAAGCTCATTAAAAATTTATGTAAACGCATTTTTCCTGAAGGTTTCACCTGGGGCACCGAGTAACCTAGTGCGGTGGCTTCAGGTGCGCCCTGCCTCAAAGCGGTGCCTAAATCCGAACCCAATACCAGTGAATGTGACCTTATTTGGAAATAGAGTCTTTGCAGATGTGATCGCATTAAGAAGGAGGTCCTACTTGATTAGGGCAGGCCTTATATCCAATGGCTGTTGTCTTTATAAGAAAAAGGGGAGGGAGATCCGGATACAGAGACCCAGAGGAGGCAAAGAGGAGTCCGTGTCAAGATGGGGGCGGAGATCCGGGTGACGTCATTACAGTAAGGAACTCCAAGGGTCCAGGAGCCACCTGGACAAGGCCGGGAGGCTGGACAAGGCCAGGAAGGATTCGTCCCTTGAGCCTTCAAAGGGAGCGTGCGTTTGCTGACAACTTGCTTTCAGATTTCTGGGCCCCAGAACACTAAGAGAATAAGTGTCTGTTTTAAGCCACCAACGTTATGGCACTTTGTTAAGGCAGCCTTAGGAAAATGGTCCATCTACACATCAGACGTCAAAGAAATTCTGCAACAAACCAGTTAGCAGGACTTGCAACTTTTCAAAGGAAGACAGTTAAAATAAAGCTCGACCCTTCCCGAGAGTAGGAACGGATGGAGGGGTTGGAGGCTGGAGGATGAGTTTGGAAGAGGCTTGTCTGCAGAGATCAAGGCCCTCCACTGGCAAAAGGAATTCCGAAAGACTGCTCAGGGCTTGACACCCTGCACCTAGAGGGGCCCAGTGCGCAGGCTCTGACTCCAATCTGTTAGGTACCAAAGACCCAACAGGCTGGCTGAGCTGCCTTGGGGACTGTGACAGACTGAATGTCCTAAGTCCCCCAGGTTCTTACGCTGAAATCTAACCCCAAGGCGACGGTATGAGGAGGTGGGAGCTTTGGGAGGTGATTAAGCCATGGGGCAGGGCGATCATGAATGGGATGCCCTTATACAGGAGACCCCAGAGGCTCTTTTGTCCCTTCTGCCCCATTGCAGGAGGAAGCAGCCTGCAAGGAGGACAGAGCCTCCCCCGACACCAAATCTTTGGTGACTTGACCTTGGATGTCCCAGCCTCCAGAAATGGGAGAAATGAGTGCGGTTTTTAAACCACCTGGCTTACGGGATTTTCGTAAAAACAGCCCAGGCAAAGACAGAAGCTGGTACCTAGAAGAGGGGTGCGGAGATAACAAATACTTAGCACCGTGGAGGCGCCCTGAGGCCTGGCAGAGGAGAGGCGGGAGCAGTTGTGAGGCACGTGCCAGGAGAAGCCTGAGCGGACCCAACGGACAGGGAGGGGCGAGGCTGGCTGAGGGATGAGCAGAAACGCGGAGCGCTGCCAGGAAAGCCTCTGTCTTCGCAGAGAACAGCCGAGGCCTCGCTGGGGCCCTGGGGGCTCCTCCCCCATCGCAGGCCTGGGGGTACAGGACAATTTCAAACCAGGGGCCTCAGCCCAAATGGACTAAGGCAGTGATAGAAGTGGCCCGTCACTGAGACGACCAAGCTCAGGATGCGTGAGCATCTTGTACAGACCAGATGTGGGTCACGTGGGAGGAAGGACCTTCAAATCCTTCCGGAAGGACCATCTTCGGAGCAAGAGAACTGCAGTGACAGCGAGTCCATATTGAAGACTGTGCAGAAGAAGGTGGGGGCAGAGGAGGAGCAGAGGGCTCCCTGACTCATGTCATATCTACAAGGGAAAAGACAGTGGCAGGTCCCCAGGAGTACCGTCACGGAAGATTGCTCTGCTGCTTCTGTCTGGACTAGAGCACAGCAAGAGTACATGCCTTTATAAAAAAGTAAAGAACAAATTTAGATACAACACTGTGTGTTAAGGAAGTGCGTGGTGGGGCGCCTGGGTGGCTCAGTCAGTTAAGCATCTGACTTCGACTCAGGCCATTCTCACAGTTCATGGGTTCGAGCCCCACACGGGGCTCTGTGCTGACAGCTCAGAGCCTGCAGCCTGCTTCGGATTCTGTGTCTCCCTCTCTATCTCCCCCTCCCCCACTCACACTCCATCTGTCTCTCTAAAAAATAAATAAATTTTTAAAAAGTACACAGTACACAGAGAACAGGATTCTAACGTGAGAATGGCACACTGATGTGGCGCATTGGAATCAGGCCAAAGAGAGACAGGAGCAGTACTGATATCACAGTGTATGGCATACCACCCACTGTTACAGACACGTGACAATGCTTTTGCCATAAATAACAAAACGGGCTCAGATGCCAAGATACAATCCACGGGGGAAAAAAATTTAACCAAAATCCAAACTCATTTTTCTCAGAGTGAACCTCTGATAAATGCTTGACATGCCTTAAGAAACTCCTTGAGGATAATTCATCAATTGAATGTTTGAAAACACAGGAAAGCCATTATGAACGTGGAATTAGTTAGGACTGACCCAGACTTGGCTGGAGCTATAAACATGACGGAACACAAAGCTGAATATGACAAAGTCATCTCGGAGTGGTTATCATCATCTGAACTAGAGTTGTTTAAGTCTTACTCCGGTCTCCTCAGCCATGTCAGCCTGGGCCTTCATGCAAGCACAGCAGTGATCAAATTCCAGTTGCCCCTCATTCTATCCTAACACCCTTGACATTAATGGGCCCAGTTCCTCCTTCAAGGTATTCAGGGGAGCACTTGTTTACACCCAAGCATCTACGATTGCAGTTTCATATTGGGTGGTCAATTTTGTTGCTAAATATTTGTAGATAATTTCAAGTTGTCCAGACTCTGAAATTAGACGGGCAATGTTTGACTCTGGCGTGACGCATAGAAACTAATCATCCTTGCTTCCGGGTTCAGAGCAATTCATTCCCAGGACCCAAAAAATGCAACTTTAAACCACCCCTCGGAACCCAAGAGAAATTTGGAACAGGGAAGAAAATGGGCCCAAAAGATAGAAATGACAACTTTTGCTCCTATCTGGATTAAGCAGTAAACATGGATCTCAGAGCTACAGAGGACTAAGTTTGAAATGAGCTCCCAGCAACATATTAAAACAGGTCGTAAAACAGATGCCTTGTGACCAATGGGAGAGCAGAGGTCATGGGGAGCCAATCTACCAAACTCATAAAAAAAAATCTATCCCGTCTCACATAATTGCTCCCAGAGATCAAAAAGATATACAGGCAGAAGGAGGCCACGTCTATGAAGCATTAGTTTCCGAACAGCATTTCGCAGAGGAATGCAGTAAGGTGCGTAGACAGAGTCGTCCAGACTTAGGGTCAATCAGCCAGAGAAGGGATCTGGAGTTCTCTACTCAAGCCCATCCTGTCCACCGTTTCAGCTAATGACTTACACGCAGGATAGGAAGATGGCTGTACCAAATTTGCCAAGAAACTGCAAATGCCAGTTACAGAGGAAAGCACCATCTGGAGAGACTGACATTAAGAGACAAAAGCCAGCCATTAAAATGTGTCATTATCAGTGTTTAGCAGCAATAGTAATAATAACAATAGTAAAATACCGATGATAAAATACTGGAATAAAATTAAGGAGCCAATTTAAGTGTAAAAATAATTCCATAAGGATAGGAATTGAAGAAAACTGGAAGTTTATACTTTCTTAAATTTGGATTTAAAATTAACTACACAGGGGCACCTGAGTGACTCAGTTGGTTAAGCACCTGACCGGCTCAAGTCATGATTTCACCATTCGTGGGTTCGAGCCCCGCGTTGGGCTCTGTGCTGGCAGCTCAGAGCCAGGCGCCTGCTTCAGATTCTGTGTCTCCCTCTCTCTCTCTGCCCCTCCCCTGCTCATACTCTGTCTCTCAAAAATAAATAAATGTTAAGAAAAATTAATTAACTATATATATATTTCATATTTACCATCTCTATGCTGTACTTGATTTATTTTATTTTATTTTATGTTTTTTATTTATTTTTGAGAGACAGAGAGAGACAGTATGAGCAGGGGAGGGTCAGAGAGAGAGGGAGATACAGAATCTGAAGCAGGCTCCAGGCTCTGAGCTGTCAGCACAGAGCCCAATGCAGGGCTTGAACCCACAAGCTGTGAGATCATGACCTGAGCCGAAGCTGGACGCTCAACTGACTGAACCACCCAGGCACCCCATGATTTTTTTTTTTAAGTAAGAACTTTAGTAGTCTCATTGTATTCTGTACTGCTCAGAACACATTTTTTGTTGTTGTTGTAATCACCTGTGGAAGAAGAACGTTACCAAACTGTAATGATTCTAGAAATATATCAACAGGATTGTAGAATACAGAAATGTATAGCCAGCAAGAACCTTGAAGACCATAATCCCAACAAGAACAAATTGAGGGTAGTAAGATCCTTGAAGACAGATAATACCACCATTTTATGGACCTTCACCTAGATCCCAATTTACAGACGGATCACGTAAAGAACATTTACAGCAACTGAGATTGTTTGTCCTGGAAAAAGGAAGACGTGACGGCGCCGTGGTGAACGGGGTCATTACCTAATACAAAAGCTGTCAAGTGAATCCAGGGAAGATTCAAGATCAAGGGTCCAAGTTCAGCAGGAAGATAACTCAGAACTTAGACTAATAAGGACTGTTCACATTGAGAGTGGCTAAACTTCTCATGAGAGCCCAAGGTCATAGGAAGTGTCAAAGAATGAATGATCACTTACTGGGCATGCTGCAAAAGACCTTGTAACACTGAACAGAGAAAGTAGATACGATAAAACTGCCACATTCTGAATCCCACAAAACCTTGGACACTGGCCGATAAGCATTTTATTTTGCACAGTAAGTATATTAAGAAAAAGAATCACCAAGTACAATAATGGTCACTTCATTCAATGCAGGACATTTCAGCCCCAAAACTTCAGCTCAGAATCAAGGACTATCCTCTAAATTGAAACAATTTGGTTTCACTTTTCTCATTTCATCATGAATTGGTGAACATTTACTCATTGTGGTAGATTGTGTTTTCCAAAGAAGGCCACCGAATTATACCCCATTCTGCATGTTCCGTTACAAGGTGACTTTAAATCTCTTCTCCTTGAGTGATAGAGTCTGTGTTCATCCCCGTGGGCCTGGGTGGACCTTGATGTCTGCCTTACCAATAAAGTATGGCCAGAGTAAGGCTCTATGACTTCCATCATTAGGTTATTAAAAAAAAATTCCATGCTCTTTCCCCTGTTCTCTGGAAGCCCTTGCCGGGGAACCCAGTGCCCACACTACAATGAACTTCTGAAAAAATGGAAAGGCCACGTCTAGGTTTTCCAACCAGTGCCCAGCCAAGATAAGGACGAAAGGTAGAAAAATATAGGTTCGAGGTATCTAACACATGGTGAGAGAGAGATTTAAAGAGAAATGGCTTTGCATTTGCCAGAGAATAAATTCAATTTTAAAACATCCACTGTGTGTGACAGCCAACTGGACAGCTCAGGGATGGCACAGGAGACACAGGATGAATCCCGCCCTCCTAGTGCTACGTTCAAGGTCATGAGTGGCCATGGATGGATGGCTTACACAAGTTCATATAGTTATAAAAACATCAAAGCTAATTATTGTCTAAGGTTCATAATATAAACATGTGTCCTCGTCTTTCTAGAGAAAGATCCTCCGCCTCGGACCTGCCACCTTGCACGCAGGCGGAGGTGTTGACAATGCCCACGTGAGCTGTCTGGGCCGCTGTCGCCTTCCAATCACGTTACAGGCATTGCCAAAGCCTGAGCTCCAGCACCTCCGTGGCATGTAGCAAGGCCACAGAGCTGACACAGATTCACTCCGTCAGTTCACCAGGGAATAAACGGCAGACATGTCGAAATAAGCAAACTTTGGGTACGATGTCCTGTCTTTATCCAAAACCAAAACAATGAGTCTTTTTTCTGTTGGCTTCTTCCATGGGGCAATCTCGTGCCGGCCCACCCGCCTGGGTTCTTGCGTTGTTGAACCACGTGACATGACATGAGGAGGCCGTTCTCACTGATCCCGTTAACCCCCTTCCCTGCTAAGCTGACTTGTCTGGTTGTTCACTGTCTTTGCACTTTGGGTCCTACTTCCTGGCAGGGACCTCCTTCTGTTTGCTTATGCCTACTTTTTCCTAAAGCATTCTTACACCTGGGCAAACTTTTATATTTTCCTTTCTTCCCTGTGTGTAACCTGGACAAGAACTCAAGTTTTCTAATCTCTGATTACATTCTCTCCCTACTTGACTACAGAGTTTCATGATATGTCCCATGGATTTTGCAAGAGATGTACCTCAGCAAATATTTGCTGAGCACCAGGCTCTCTGCCGGGAGGCAGGGGGCTGATGTAGGTAGCTCAGGGGTCTTCCAGTCCGGGGGGTGAAGCAGCCACGCGGGCCATCACAAGAGAGTGTGAAACCACGTGCCGGGCAAAGCACAGACAGGGACAGTGACACCAGGAGTGCCCTAGCCAACCTTGAGAATGAGGAAGGGCCCACCCAGAGCAAGGGAGGGGTGGCTTGGTATTTGGGAAGATACGTTCCCAGCAGAAGAGTCAATGTCAGAAAAGAGCGAGAGAGAAAGGGACACAGAGAGAGAGAGAGCCCAACCCATGCAGGAGTGCGTGTTTCTTCACTGTGACAGGCTTGAGGCGCTCGGCGGTGAAGTCTGGAGCTTACGCTGATGGCAACGGGACTCAGAAAGGAGTCCAGAAAGATGTGAATATAGATCAGAGGTTTCTTCAACAAAAGGAGAGGGGCGAGGGGCGTATGAAAATGATGAGGACATGGTCCCTGGCTGCAAGGGGCCCATCACCCACTGGGAGAGACAGATGCATAAACAAATCATTACAGAGCAACTCAGTCAGTTCTAAATATAGGACACGCAAAGGGCTGGGGGACCCAGAGAAGGAAGCCATTAGCACCGCCTGGGAGGGGAAAGAGAGGCTTTGTGTGGGTGACAGATGAGCGAGATGACAGATGAGTGGGCAGCAAGCCACCGGGCCGAGGGGGTGCGCCTCTGGGTGGACCAGGAAAGGCACCTCCAATCCACTACCCGATATGAAAGGAGCCACACGTCTATTCTCTTGAAACTTCAAGCCTCAGGAATTTGTCTCCTCCCGTTGGAGAGAGCAGATGTTAAAGTGTAACCGACTGCTCTCTTCTCAAGGGTTTTGAAGGTTTCTTTGCAGAGGACGTTGTGTCTGGTGCGTTTCCAGAAACAAAAGGAGCTTTTCAGAAGTACTTGCAGAATGAGGAAGTTCTGCTCATTTCTAGAGGCCGTGCTTCTTCTCCGAAGCCTGCGGCGAGCCAGGAGGACTGGCACGGGCTGTACCAGGCGGAGCTCATCCGTACCCACCTTGGTCCACCTCACACGCTGACTCGGAAACCAAGGGTCCGACTCTCAGGCTTGGAAAGAAAGAAGCTTCCTCCTCTTTGCCAGCATCAAACTTTGCAAGATTCAAAGGGGAAGAATATGACACTTACACTCTTCTCCATACAGCCCCCATGTGTGTCACTCAAGCCCAGAAAATCACGGGCACACAGGATCCTCAGCTCAATCTTAGTACACAGACAAGGCGAGGCTAAGAGTTCCTCTCTCTCCTGACCACACAATACCCCCCTTGCCTAGGAGAGAAGTGGGTTCGGAGCAGACCCAGGCTTCCTGGATGAGCAGAGCTTGGGGTGAGGGGTGTGCTTGTTGAAAAATGTAATGATGGACAGTCATTTACCAGGAAATTACAAACAAAAGATGCAGGAATAGCAATATTAATAAAAAATAACATGAAATTTAATTTTAAAAAGTCAGGATAATTTGTCAATGATAGAAAAAGGTACTGTGGTCATGACCTTTAGATACTAAATACCACAGTAGTACCGGGGCCTCTGGGTGGCTCAGTCAACTGAGTGGCCAACTCTTGATTTCAGCCCAGGACGTGATCCCACAGTTTCAGGAGTTCAAGCTCCGCATCGACTGCTACTAGCACAGAACCTGCCTGGGATTCTTTCCCTCCCTCTCCTTCTGCCCTTTCCCTGCCCATGCTCTCTCTTTCTCAAAATACAGAAGTAAACTTTAATAAAAACAACACAGTAGTGGATCCATATGAGAATAACTCTTAGAATATACAAGGGAATTTGATAAAAACTGCAATCACCGTGAAGCAGTGGCTGTTGACCACGGGCTATTTTGTCCCCCCTGGGACATGTGACGATGTCTGGAGACATCTGTGGCCATCGCAGCTACGCTGGGGAAGGCGCCTCTGGTGCGCACCGTGGCTAGCGGCCAGGGAGGCGGCTAACACCTGCGAGGCCCAGGACAGCCCGCAACAGAGTCGCCTGAGCAAAGCATCCACAGTTCCAAAGACGGCAGACGCTGAGGACAGAGGAAAGCAAAGCGCAGCTGCCAATACAGACAGGTGCGGAGAACGCCGTGTGCTGGGTGGAACTGTGGCCCCCAAAAAGCTTCGTTCCCATCCTAACTCCAGCGAATGTGACCTCGTGTGGCAATCGGGTCATTGCAGGTATAACCCAGTTACGACGCTGTGCTAGAGTGTAGAGGTGTCCATCACTGGGGTCCTCATAAGAAGAGGGACCTTTGGACACAGACGTAGAGGGAAGAGAGCACAATGTGACAATGGATAGAGATTGGAGTGATGTTGGGAGGCCTGGCCGGCTCAGTCCGTGGAGCATGTGACTCTTGATCTCAGGGTTGTGAGTTCGAGCCCCACGTTGGCTGTGAAGACTTCTTAAAAATAAAATCTTAAAAACACAAATAAGTAAATAAAGTAAAATAAAAAAGAAATTGGAGTGATGTGCCCACAAGCCAAGGACTGCCGGCCACTAGTGGGAGAGAGCGGGGTACAGAGCCTCCCTCAGAGCCTCCAGAAAGAAACAGCCCTGTCAAAACTCAGGTTTCAGACACGTGGCATCCAGAACTGCATGGAGATAGGCTTCGGGTGTTTTTTTTTTTTTTATTATTTTTTTAAATAGTTTATTGTCAAATTGGTTTCCATACAACACCCAGTGCTCTTCCCCACAAGTGCCCTCCTCCATCACCACCACCTCTTTCCCCCCTCCCCCTTCCCCTTCAACCCTCAGTTCCTTTTCAGTATTCAATAGTCTCTCAAGTTTTGCGTCCCTCTCTCTCCCCACCTCTCTTTCTCTCTTCCTCTCCACCTGGTCCTACATTAGGTTTCTCCTGGTCTCCTGTTAGACCTATGAGTGCAAACATATGGTATCTGTCCTTCTCTGCCTGACTTATTTCGCTTAGCATGACACCCTCAAGGTCCATCCACTTTCCTACAAAAGACTATATTTCATTCTTTCTCATTGCCATGTAGTACTCCATCATGTATATATACCACATCTTCTTGATCCACTCATCAGGTGATGGACATTTAGGCTCTTTCCATGTTTTGGCTATTGTTGACAGTGCTGCTATGAACATTGGGGTACATGTGCCCCTATGTATCAGCACTTCTGTATCCCTTGGGTAAATCCCTAGCAGTCCTATTGCTGGGTCAGGTGTTTTAAATGCTTTACTACAGTGGCCCCAGGAAACTCACACACCAGTGACATCAGTGCCCCTCCAGGCTGCCCAAACCTGCCACTTCCTTACCACTTGGGGACCCTCCAGTTCTCTCCACTTAACCTTCAAGACTCTGCTCACGCAGAAGCCTTTCATGATGCATCTTCCAGACTGGAATGTATCTGACACATCTAAACCCATTTCTAGCACCGACATCAGTGCCTGGGGTGGGGGCACCGCGGTCACCTGACTTGCCGTGGGTTTGTCAGGCAGACTGTGTGCAAGGGAACCAGGGGAGACGCTGGAGGAAGACAGCAAAGAGCGGCTGCATCGCCTTCAAAGCAGGGCTGGCTTCTCCGAGCCCAGCGGCTTGGGAGCTCCCTCCACCCCTGCACGTCCACGCTGCACGGCTGCGAGAACTCTATGCGACAGGAGGGACATCTGCAGCGGGGACCTTTCAGAAACGCTACCGCCGTGAGGACCTTGTTCCGGGCTGCAGGGACTCACAGGACAAGGCCCAAGGCCACAGGGAGGGTTGACCGGGAGAGAGGGTCTCTTCGGCCCTCTAATGACGTGACCATCCCAGACAGGACGCCAACGAGTTAACAAAATAAACAAGCAAATCAAAGAACTCTGTGTGTGTGTGTGTGTGTGTGTGTGTGTGTGTGTGTGTGCACGAGTGCGAGCAACAGTGAGGGAGGAGGAGGAGGAGAGCATGGATGCGATTCTAAAGCATTTGAGAAGAGGAGGTAAGAAAGAAAAAACAGGTTCCCTTTTTTCACTCTAATCTAAGAGACATGTTCAAGACCTTAGCAGCCAAAGTGTTTTCCACAAATACACAAATGGTCACATATCAAGGATGGCCGATGTCTCTCTCTGTCTAGCTGGGGTCTCCCACCCACTGATCAAGCGACCTTGCTGCTCCCATACAAAGGCCCACAGCTCAGCAGAGTCAAGTTCACATCAGAAGGATATCGTTGGGGTTAATCTCTATCTGGGATCCTTTGGAACTGCGTCATTTGGTAGATCTTCACATGCACCCACCTTTTTGCCTTGGTATCTGGGTAGTTGGATGGGTGGTTTCCCTTGCATTTTCCTATTTTCACATTCATTTTCTCTTTGAAGAATGAATTCATATTGTTAAGTCTACTTGATTGTTATTTTCTAATTAAAACATTGATGACAATGTTCTCACTAAACGTATACTGGCGAACTCTCAAATTCTTTCAAAACAGGTCATTCTCTGCCCTTCTGTTCCCCAGGGCTGTCCCAGCCGCCCTGTGGGGGTTCAGTCGGGACTTCAGGTGTCTATCCCGCAGACCATCCCCCCGCTGACAAGGACGGAGGCGCGCTGTTGGTCCCCGCCGGCTCCTGAGGAGCCACCATGGCAGGAGTCTGGTCACAATCCAAGGTAACGAGACAGAAACAAGCCAGGAACACCCAGTAGCATGACAACTTGCCCTAAGAGGCAAGCAAAGTTTAACAAAAGAGAAAATGAAAATTATTTATCAAAAGTGTACCTTACCTCACCACGGAAATTAGGAGCTCTTTTCTCCTAATTATCAGAGAGCCACGGGTTTTTCATAAAATTGTGCTGAATTATTCTAAGGGGCAAAAGTGAGAAATTACAGTCTGCCTGATACAACTCTTCCCAGATTCTGAGGTTTACAACCCATTTAGAGTAAAACTAAAAAATATTTGACCTGCCCTTTATTTGATTTCAGCCCCTAACTAGACAGCACCTTTTTACTATTTAAGAAAAACAAGATCGGGGTGCCTAGGTGGCTCGGTTGGTTGAGCCTCCGACTCGGCTCAGGTCAAGATCTCAACGGTTCGTGGGTTTGAGCCCTGTGTCAGGCTCTGTGCTGACAGCTCAGAGGCTGGAGCCTGCTTTGGATTCTGTATCTCCCTCTCTCTCTGCCCCTCCCCTGCTCATGCTGTCTCTCTCCCTCTCAAAAATAAATAAAACATTAAAGAAAGAAAAAAAAGACATACAAGATCATATGAACTTCAGATATAATAAAAGGGGAAAACAATATTCCTCTCTAAATTTGAATGTACCTTTTGTTCTCTGAATGCCAACGGAATATGTTCATTTGTGCTTGCTACCCGAATGGCTAATCTCCATCCGGTTTGAAAAATTTAATGTTAGTTTTCATAAACTGTCAAAGGAGTTGGAATTAAAGATGTCTAATCTAGTCATTCCACATGGACAGCAATATTGTTTTTCAGCTTATTTCACATCGGGCTTGCTGCCGTTGACCTTTTTTATCCAAAAAAACTTAGATTCTTCTTTATTTGAAAATCTGCATCCTAAGATGAAGGACATTTTCCATTAGGAGCTGCTGCAGGGTGCCAGAGCCAGCACACTCTTGAATGGCTTGGGCAGATGATAAGCACAAAACGCTGAACCTATCAGCCCTCTGGTTTTATGGGTCTCCAGACAACAGGACACATGACAAAGAAAGACCATGTGACCCGCATCTAACCACTGGCCTGCAGAAATCCAAGTAATAAAGAGAGATTAAAATAAGCCAAAAGGAAACTCGTGCTGCCAATCAGCTATGCAGTGCGGTGAAGACAGGTGATGCTTTTTCCAGGATGTGAGTAAATTAGGTTTGTCCTAGGAATTGGCTAACATTTTTCTCTTGTGCTGTGGTTTCTCTTAAAACAGTTCTTTTTTAATGATCCCTGGCTCATATTAAATTGCAAACATAAATTCAACCCACAGCTACGATGGCTTTTAAAAGGATGGGAGGTGTGCAATATTTGCTTCACCAAACGAACTTAAAACTTTATATATATATATATATCTTTGATCTCTGACCCCTGGAGAATGCCCCTGCAGATTTCTATCTCCACAACAAAGCATATTTTTATGCTGTTTTATACTTCAGCTGTTTTCAAGCACAAAAAGGAAAAAAAAAAAAGGAAAACCACCTTTTTACTTTTATTGGTTTGATATGGGAACACTGAATAAGCAAAACTGGAGAAAATTTATAAATGTTTAAAAGAAAAGAAAAATTATCCTCCTAACCCAAGCAAAACAGCTGTTTCTTTTCTTTTTTAAAAAAAATTTTATAATGTTTTTTTAATTTATTTTTGAGAGACAGAGAGAGACAGCATGAGCAGGGGAGGGTCAGAGAGAGACGGAGACACAGAATTTAAAGCAGGCTCCAGGCTCTGAGCTAGCTGTCAGCACAGAGCTCGATGTGGGGCTCAAACCCACGAACTGTGAGATCATGACCTGAGCCAAGACTAGCTGCTTAACTGACTGAGCCACCCTGGAGCCACAACTGTTTCTTTTCTGCATCTCTTTCCAACTTCCTGTACACAGTTTTAAGTACAATATAAATGCAAGTTTATATTCCGCTTTTTTCATTTAAAATACAACAAACTTCCACAAATGTCCCCAGATCTAATTTCCACTTGTATAATAGGGACTTATTGCTGTGTTAGATATTTTGGTTACTCCAGTGTTTTACTATTAGAGGTGGGGTTACAGGTAATGTCTTCACGCTTCTAGAACAGTAATGTTTAACCAGAGATTGATCACATTTTAGCTGGTTTGTCAGTCCAGCAACCGGGGCAGGGCTGTGGGGGAGGGGGCATGGGTGGGCTGCGGGGAGACGGAGAAGGAGAATGAGGGGACGTTGGAAAAACTTGACTGTCTCTTCTATCCTTAAAAATCTATGATCCCCTCCACCACCACGATATGCAGAATTTCCCCAGCACTGTCCTCAAGCTTTTTTCTAATTGTCACAAATTAATCTTCAAATAGCCTTTGGGAAGGTCAGTGCTATCGTG
This sequence comes from Suricata suricatta, assembly GCF_006229205.1. Taxonomy (NCBI): domain Eukaryota; kingdom Metazoa; phylum Chordata; class Mammalia; order Carnivora; family Herpestidae; genus Suricata; species Suricata suricatta. The sequence continues at coordinate 7,149,457 of NC_043713.1, forward strand.
GAATCAGCCAGGGAAGACAAAGGTCGGCTGGGTTTTGTTAGTGGGGAATCCAGCGCCTGCCTTGCCTTTATTACTGTTTACACAGCTCCACAGGTAAGCTCACATACTGTAGCAACTGCAAGAAAATAATTTTTAAAAAGCAAATGCACTTTGTACTAAATATGCCTTCTCAGCCTTCTTGTTTTGTATTCTTCTTGAGCGGTGATTGTCTTCTCATGTATTTTATTTCCATTTATGGCTAATTATACATGTTTTCTCACTCCTATAATCCAAATAATGTTGCCAATATTTTTTTTTGCTTTCAATTCTCTGTAAATTCTTAAAGACTTTTGAAAATTTGTATTGACCTGACAGCCGCTGTAATAATAAATTCTCAATTAGACGCTTAGCAGGATTTATAAATGTCGAACTTCTTAGTTGTGATAGAATTGAAACACCCATGGAAAAGCTTTTAGTGTCATAACAGAAAAAGTACTCTGCACATCACTATCTATGTGGGGCAGCCACGGGACCAAATCTCTGTTTTATAGTAAGGATTTGAGAGGAAGCATGTATTGGATTAAAGGCTACAGTGTACAAGATGCCGTAAGATTTCTTTCTGGTCTAGTGTTTTCCAAAGTCACAATCTCTTATAACATCAGTACCTATAAACTCCATGAGAACAGAAGTCTTACTTTTTTTGTTCAGTGTAACTGTGTTGGAAGACAGTCTAGTAGTTGTTCAAAAACTTAAATATAAAGTTACCATATGACCCAACAGTTCCATCATAGGCATTTACCAAAGAGAAATGAAAATATATATCCATACAAAATGTGTACATGAATGCTCATAGCAACATTATTCGTAATAGACAAAAAGTGGATAAAACTCAAATGTCCATCAGCTGATAAATCAGCAAAGTATTGCAGATCCATGCAATGGAATATAATGGAGCCATAAAGAGGAATGAAGATCTGCTACATGCAATGGAGCTTGGAAACACTGTGCCGGGTAAAAGTAGCAAGTCACAAAATCAATATATTGTTTGATTCCACTTCTGTGGAGGATCCAGAGCAGGCAAATCCCTGAAGAGAGAATGTTGATTCGTGGGTGCCAGGGGTTGGGGGGGGGAAGGTAGAATGGGGAGCGACTGCTAATGGATATGGGGTTTCTTTTTGGCGGGGAGGGGTGTGGAAAAGGATGAAAACACACTGAAATTAGATAGTAATGGCTGCACAACCTTGCGAATGTACTAAAGCTACTGAATCACTCACCTTAAAAGGGTGAACATTGTGGCACGTGAACAATATCTCAATTCATAATCAACATTTTATGACATCATAAAAAATAATCCTCCCCATTGTCTTGTGAGGAGAAACACGTTGAATGGGGAAAAGATGATTCTCAAATTGTGAGCTCCTATATTTTAAAGAAAAGACCTTATTCCTCTTTGTAACCCCAAGAGCTATCATGCTCCCTAGCCTGTGGATTATACCCTCTGCACCAGTGAAGACGCTTCCTATTAACAGTCAAGGAAAATGTACCTCAAACTCGCCTAAATAATAAAGGAATTATTGATCCAGTTGACTGAAAAAGTCCAGATTTAGACTCCAGATAAGGCTGGGTTATCAAGGACCCAATTTCTTTCCTTATCTCAATCCTTCTATTCTTAGGTAACTCTGGCCCCTAATTTCCTGCTCCTAAAACAGTGTCCAGTAGCTTCTAAAACTACAATCTTCTTTATTTAAGTCTCTGGTAACTTACTCAAACTCCCGGAAGTGATAACTATTGGTCTTTATTGGGCTGACCTAGGTCTTGCACCAAAACAAAATGAATCACTGAATCCAGCAGAATGATGTCAGAGAATAAAGCAGAGAGGCCCAGAGCTAAGAAGCAAAAATGAGGTAGTTTTCTTGTGGGGAAAACAAGAGCCACTGATTCAAAACCCAACTCAAAAAATAAGAGATATGCAAGAATAAAGCAGCACTTATTCCAATTAGGAGATCTTCTAGGTGTTAAGTGCTAATTATTTACAGGGGCGGGGGGGTGGTGAAAATTCCTCCATTTGCTGGGTTGTGCTTTAAATCTATGTGACCGAGTGCATGCACGAACTGCTAACAGATCTCAAGTAAGAGACTTCAGATGCTCTCTGGCTCTTGGACAAGGCAGGAGCGTTTGGTGCAAGATCAGGGCTTGGCAACTCTGTATTTTTAGAAAGCAATGCTTTTTAAACAAGTACTTGCTGTTTGAAGCCACTCAGTCTTCCCAACGTGGCTCTCCTGTCAGAAAGAATGAAGAGACGGTTGTTGGAGAAAAGAACGTGGGCAACGCACTCGGAACTCACCCTCTGAACGGGTCAGGAAGACTCGTCAATGGGATGGCCTGGCGAGAACATAGGAAGACAAGTCTACAAAGAGGCCCGCGGTGTGTGGAAAGCCCTAGATCCCTCAGAAACAGTTTTCTAGGCAAGAGACGGCTCAAGAAAATGCCAGTTTTATCTCAAGGGATTCATCCACAGATATCCCCCCTTCCTTTTTACATTTAGAGATTTGAAAAACTACAGAATGCTGTCAAGTAGCCAGATTCTTCTTGACTTGTTAGCCAGGACAACGAGCAGTACATTTTCACAGGAAAGGGTCTCTGTGCTCAGAAGAGCTTAAGAAACCCTCAAGGCAGAAGATCTGAACAGACACTTCTCCAAAGAGGACATCCAGATGGCCAACAGGCACATGAAACGATGCTCAGCAGGGAAATACAGGGAAATACAAATCCAAACCACACTGAGATACCACCTCACACCAGTCAGAGGGGCTAAAATGAACAAATCAAGAGACTATAGATGCTGGCGAGGGTGTGGAGAGACAGGCACCCTCCTACACTGTTGGTGGGAATGTAAAATGGTGCAGCCACTCTGGAAAACAGTGTGGAGGTTCCTCAAAAAACTATCCATAGAACTCCCCTATGACCCAGCAATAGCACTGCTGAGGATTTACCCAAGGGGTACAGAAGTGCTGATGCATAGGAGCAAAAGTACCCCAATGTTCATAGCAGCAATGTCAACAATAGCCAACACATGGAAAGAGCCCAAATGTCCATCACCTGATGAGTGGATCACGAAGATGTGGTATATATACACAATGGAGTGCTACATGGCAATGAGAAAGAATGAAATATGGCCATTTTTAGGAAAGTGGATGGACCTTGAAGGTGTCATGCTAAGTGAAATAAGTCAGGCAGAGAAAGACAGATACCATATGTTTGCACTCATAGGTCTAATAGGAGAACAGGAGAACCCTAACAGAGGACCATAGGGAGGGAAAGGGGGAAAGAGAGTTGGGGAGAGCGAGGGACACAAATCATGAGAGACTACTGAATACTGAAAATGAACTGAGGACTGAAGGGGGAGGGGGAGAGGGGAAAGGGGGTGATGGTCATGGAGGGGGGTACTTTTGGGGAGAAGCATTGGGTGTTATATGGAAACCAATTTGACAATAAACTATTATAAATTAAAAAAAAAAAAAGAAAGAAAGAAAACTTCCAGGAAGAGACTGTCCTTGAGAAAAACTGTCCAGAGCAAATTCCAAGTGACTGAAGTTTCACCATCCACAGGGGCATCAGTGACCAAACTTTTCTATCTCTTCATTTTGCAAAAGCCACCTTGCTTCCCACTTCTAAGATTTTTCCAAGTTTAAAAATGATTCCCCAGTTATTGAGTTTTTCGAAGCCTAAGGGCAAACACACTAAGCGTTGGCGAGTATGTTCTCAAACTATACAAGAAGGCCGTTCGATTAACTTCAGATGACAAGCTTCAGAGTCAAAGAACGAAGCTTGTCTCTGCTGCCCATTGGCTCAGAGACCCGGAGCCTGTACCCTCTGTCCTGTCCCATTCAAAGAGCAGTGACAGTACCCTCCTAATAGGGTCGTACTGAATACCGACTGAAATAACGCCTATAAACCACTTGGCCCGGTGCCTAGAAAACCCACTCAGTAAATACTGTTGCTATGTTATAATTATGATAGTTCATAGGAAATATGTTCCAAACACTTGAAATGCAATCATTTATTTAAACATTATTTAACACACTCCCCTCCCCCCACCGTGGCTCTAAAATGTGTGTAGATCTGAGAAATGAGGCCAAGCTGCCTCATCTGTCAGATGCAGAAACTGAGGACAGAAGACAACATAACCCATAGAGAAGTCTATGGTTGGACCCAAACCCAGATTTCTTCCTCCAAGTTGTCTATACAACTAAAGCTGCCCGTTCACGGGAACATCAGTTCTCAGAGCCAGAGAGATTGCACTGACTGACCCACAGCTTAACTAACAGAACTATAGAGACCCAGAAAGTCGAAAGAGGCAAAAATGTAATGATCTAATTAGTCAACACAGATCTCATAGCCTCCAAATAAAAGTAACAAGAGCAACATATATATTTGTTTTCAGGCACTGTTCTAAGTACTTTTCATAAAATGATTCATTGCCATGCACGGACTCATTCCATATGTTGACTCAATATATGACTTTCCATGTATTGACTCCATATATTGACTCATGACCTTTATGACGGCTCTTACGGACGGGGACACCATGGAACTGGGCAGTTCAGACATGAGGAAAGGCATGTTTAGGAAGCAAACCCTGGCCATGTGCCACAATGTCCGCATTTCATCATTACCTTCTACTCTCTACACTGCCCATCCCGGGGGCCACCAAGCACATGTAGTCATGTTTTATATTTAAATCCACTTAGTTAAAATCAAATAAAATTACAGGTTCATTTCCTTGATGGTCCTAAGCATGATTCAAGTGCTATCAGCAGCTCATGTGGTTTCGCTGGACGGTGCAGACAGAACATTTCCATCATCGCAGACATGGTTCCCGCAGCGCCGCAGGCCTGTCACCCTTCACCATCTCATGGACTCCAGCTGCCTGTCTGCTTGCTTGTCTATTACAATAGTTTCACTTGAATGAAAAAAAAATTAGGTTAGTTCATTCTCTTCGGACAGGCAGCATATTCAGGGCCTACGTTCTACATGGCTAATGTAGCCAAGGTGGCAAAGCATTGAGAAAACACATGCCCTGCCCTGAAAAAGTTAGAATCTACGTGAATAAGAAGTTGAGTTCTCTGGTGCCTGGCACAGCTGGGCACTGCTGTGTTCTGGTGAAGAAACATGTAAAGGGTAGTCAAAGGCATCCCATGCCGGGCAAATCCAACAAATAGTACATTCTTCTCCAAATGATTTTCTTGGGCTCCTGTTGCTTAGAACCGTAAATGCATTCTCCCACAGGGTCACTGTCACACACGGTGGCTGGGAGCTCATCTCGCCTGACTGGAGCCCACCTAAGCTGTGGCTTCTCCGAAGCATTGTGTCATGTGTCACCACATCGCTGTGGTAACATCGGCTGTGGTAATGTGAAAGCACGCAATCCCAGGACCTCAGAGGTAGCTTCTAGCTTGAAAATTCTTTTCTTAGTGATGCATGATTTTGCATCTAAGTAAACCCAAAGTTAAACTCGGGTAGGAGTGAAGAAAACACAGCACGCATAGGGATGAAGTGGAGGGTCAAGCTGCGCCATGACTGTGATCTTTGGTCCCGAACGCAAGTCACAGACCGCAGGGATGCCTGATGCCGGTCACTCATTTTCCATGGGCGTCTTTTCTCTCGCTCGTCTTTCCGTCCTCCATGCCTCCACTTTGTTTGTTCTTGTCCTTCACCCCCAGCTGAAAGGGGGCCACAGCCTTTCCAGGATTTGAATTTTTTATGATCTGTTATGAGAATTAGGGGCTCTGTCCTCCTTTCAAATCCCTTCTCCAGGGGCACTTGGGGGGCTCCAATGGTTAAGTGCTGACTCTTGATCTCGAGCTCAGGTCATGGTCTCACAGTTAGTGAGATCCAGCCCTGCATCGAGCCCCAAGACGGGCTCTGTGCTGAGCACAGAGGCTGCCTGGGATTTTCTCTGTCTCTTTCTGCCCCTCCCCTGCTCGTGCTCCCTCTCTCTTTCAAAATAAGTAAGCAAAACAAACAAACAAATCTCCTCCTCCTTTTCTTCCTCCACCACCTTTCACCAATTCTCACTATGAACAGATACCATATTCTCTTTGCGAGTTCAAGCCCTGCATTGGGTTCTCTGCTGTCAGCAGAGAGCCAACTTCAGATCTTCTGTCCTTCTCTCTCTCTCTGTCCCTCCCTTCCACGTGCACTCTCTCTCTCCATCAAATAAATAAACATAAACAAATATTAAAATAAAACAATAGGCACGGATGGGGAATTTATTACATGTGAAAGCATTGTGCAATGTGCTTTATTCCGATCCTCTCATTTAACCTCCGAATAGCACCATCCGGCAGGATTACAAAAGCTACTTACAGAGAGAAAACCAAGGTATAATTCACCCAGGCCGCGTAACAGGTACCAGATTCAGGTGTGAGTGTCTCCAAGGATGCTGCTCTATCCCTACGGCAAGCCCTGGTCAGTCTCCTCGACGCAGGAGTGCCTGCTGTGGTGCAAAGAGGTCTACGAGGGAGACGGACAAGCCTGGCTTTCATCCTGTTCCAGAACACCTCCAACTGTTACTTGGGGGGAAATTATTTAATGTCTCTGGATTTCAGGTTTCTGACTTGTATGTTTTGTACTTATTTTTGAGAGACAGAGAAAGACAGCGCAAGCAGGGGAGAGTCAGAGAGAGGGGGAGACACAAAATCCAAAGCAGGCTCCAGGCTCTGAGCTAGCCATCAGCACAGAGCCTGACGTGGGGCTTGAACCCACAAACCGTGAGATCATGACCTGAGCCGAAGCTGGACGCCTAACCAACTGAGCCCCCCAGGCGCCCCTCGGGTTTCTTATTTGTAAAATGATGAGTTCAGGTAGAGGATTTTTGGGGTCACTTCTAGCTTGAAACAAGAATTCTAGGGGCACCTGGGTAGCTCAGTCAATTGAGCATTTGACTCTTGATTTCAACTCAGGTCGTGATCCCAGGAATCCTGAGATCAAGCCCTGCGTCAGGCCAGACTGAGCATGGAGCCTGCTTAAGACTCTCTCTCTCTCTGTGTCTCTCTCTGTCTCTGACTCTCCCCTCTCTCTGTCCCCCTCCCCAACTCTCATTCTTTCTCTAAAATAAAAAATGATAAAGAAGGAATTCTACTATACCAGTACATGCATATTTTAATTTTCCTCCTAAGTGCATTGCTTTCGCCACATTTTAACAGACGACACAGTATTTACTGATTGTCACTAGGAGCCAGGCATTTTACACGCAGTATCTCATTTAATCTTTATCACAGCCATGTAAAATAAATACCACTTGGAGTCAATTAATTTTATGATTATAAAAGTGAGGCCCCAAATATGAAGCACAGAGGCCAGACCCAAAGTCAAGGCATCTGACACTATACTGAAAGGCTACACTTGGCTCCCTGGGGCATCCACAACTCACACCCCCACAACCATGGTCAGGGGCCGTATGCGGCACTTTCCAGGGTACACAAATACCTCACACTGAAGAGTCATAATGCATACATAGATTAACTCTCAAGGGAAAAAAACACAGAATAGAGAAAAATCAAGCAAATATATTTTGATGGTTACCCTCTTAATAGACTCTGGTGCAGAAAGCATATTCAACTTCCGCCTACATCGTTTAACCTATAGAATTAACTTTTATTTGTGAAGGAAGCTGACTTTTCTATGGATCTTTAAAATAAAAATCATATGACAAACTGACTGTAGTAGCTCCATTAAGCGTAAAATCTCTAGGGTGTTTTTTTTTTAAACTGGCATTTCTCCCTACCAGTTTAATATATTTTCTTAAAGGTAAATGCAAATCCTGGCTCTATAATACTATCAACTAATAAACCTTTAGCATATCCACACCTTAACTGACTGAAGGTCCTTGAACATTAACAGCCTCGCACAGGAACTGAGCCCCAGCCACATCTGGCCAACAATAGTGGTTTACAAGGGCTATTAAGGCATCTCTGGACTATCACTCATTATTCTCTTGGACTAGACCTCTCCCCATGAAAATAGTAAGACAATCAACTATTTTCTTATTAGCTTCATCAAATGTGTCATATGAGAATTCCTCTTGTGAGGTAAACACACGCATAGATATTTGATAAAGAAAATATAGTAATATTTAAATTATAGAACCTAGGTAGAGGGATTATAGATGCTCACTGTATAATCCTTTTAGCTTTTACATTTGAAATTTTTTCCAGTAAAATGTTGGGGGAAATCCCTCTTATAAATATTTGGTACATGTTCCACAAACATTGACTCCTTACTGTATACCGGGACCTGGTCTGTGCTGAAGGAGGACCTCAGAGTTTAGTGCAACAATTATGTAAACCGGCAGAGTTAAAACCCAAAGTAGGGAACCAGACATTCTTTCAGTGGGAACAGGAAAACCCCTGTGAGCCTACAGATTCTGGGAAGGACCCAGTTCCGTGCCTGGGGATAGGGAACCAATCAAAGATGGCTAGCTGAGTCTGAAAGCCAATCAGGAAGCTCCCTGCCTACTACTTACTCCCACCGCCTCCATACCACTTTCAAAAATCCCACATAGAGAAAGTCCCTCCCAAATGGGATAGTGACCAGTCAAAGACTTGTCCTGACACTTCCTTTTTCTCTGTAAAACACATTGTCCTTTTAAACCCCCGAGTCTCTAGCAGAAGGAATGCAATAGTCGCTAACTCTCTTACTATGGTAAACTTGGAATAAACAGATGTGCATGAAGTCTATAGTGGTCTTCAATGGTCTTCAACTTTCTGATAATCCTCAACCATCATCATCTACATGGTTAGTTAAAATCAATTGTGACAATTCTTAAAAAACAAATATGGTACCTATATTTGTTTTCCCTTATAATTCTACTCTTCTCTGTATTGTTTTTAAGAGAGAAGAGGATAACGTTCCCGGTAGCTTGCCCAGAATGGCACAGAACCCACGTTACCTCCTTTGGAGCATCTTGCTTGGGATGATCATCTGTAATGTAGGTCTCCTGGGGAAAAATATTGACAATCACTGAGTATTCAACTTGAACTCCATAAAATAAATGCTGTACCCTCCCCATAGTGAAAGAAAGGAAGTGTGAACAGTAATGGCTGCCTGTGGGCTGCATACTTATGTGACCGTAGCCTGAAGAATCATGACTGAGTCATTCCAGCAGACTCCATAGAAATTATTGCATTGGTCCATCTGCCTTTATTTAATCTGTTCCCTCCCATCTGACCAAACACTCAAATGCTGACCCTGCAAGATTAATTCAAGCCTCACCTCACACATGATGCCTTCCCTCCTCATGTCAAGTCAGGTGGATTAACCTCTCCTTGAAATGCTCATAGTTATAAGCCTTACCAAGAAAGGAAGAAAGAAAGGGAAAGAAAATAAAGAGAGACATGGAGAGAAGGAGATAGGAAGGAAGAAGATAAACCCGTTTTATAGTCTTGTGCAAAATGGAAAAAAGAATATAAAGAAAGACCCTTGCAAGGACATAACCTCAACATTTCACTGGTAAAGATGATGGTCAGAATGGCAGATAACACTGTCCAGCTTCTTTATACTTTATAGCCATCACATTTCTCAACTTTTACCCAGAATTCTTGCTGCTTTTCATGTATACTTTCCCTCCAATTTCCTCATAGAGACTCAAGAACTACCACTCAATTCTGAGTCAACAAAGTTTCTACAAAAGGGAAGCCCTAGCAATGTAAAGCCTAATCAGTACATTAGTCCTTTTTGTCGTGTGTCAGAGGGGATGTTGGAGTTTCACTGTTGGTATGAGATTATGAAATCTAATAGGAAAGGTCGGTCTAATACAAGACTACAGCCTTCCGACACATTATTCAGAAGGGGCTGATGTGTGGAATCATGAGTGCCTCATCTTTGAATGCCTACCTGTAGAACCCAGATGAGGTTCTCTAGGATTCCTACAGAAGGGAAATTAGGAAAGGTGGCTCTTTAAGTCTCGCTAACTTTAAAATTCAAATAAGGTCTCTAAGACAAAACCTAAATAGAGGTGGGGAAAAGAAAAGAATAGGAAGGGAAAATTTTAATCTTGGTTGCGAAGGCTGACTCTGTAATGGGGCCATTGTTTTGTAATGCATGTTACACTTTGGGTTCTTAGAATAAGAGCCTTAGATTCGTGCTGCACTCGGGCTGTGATCCAGCATTTTTCTGGCTCTGTTTAAATACACTGTTGATCTGTGGTCTACAGCACCAATGAGTGTGTTCCTAGGGACCCAGACAGTTGGGTTGGGCACAGCAGGAAATGGGCCACCTGGTGACTCAGAAGCTACTCCTCAGCCTGAGACTCAAAATGCCTGCAGGTCTACTCAGCAGGAGGAGCTGGTTCCAGAAGGGGGCCAGGATGCTCGGACTGTGCAGGGAGCAGAGCAGTCCGACAGGAACCCCAGACCCCTCTAACAATGGAATGAATTTGGCCTCTCCAAAACTCTATCATCCAAATGAACCTTTACTTCCTCACCAAGAAAGGGAAACATATGTAAAATTGTGCACATGAATTAGAAAACAAAGTAAACATGAATGAGAAGGCTGCTATCGCTAACTTGAAGAAGAAAATAAAATGGCGGATTATTTTTTGATATCTAATCACGTGCACTTACTAGGACAATAGATGTTGAAAGCAATGCCTAACAGGTGGAATCCCGATGCCATACTTTGGTGATGATGGGTGTGGGGGCATCCGGTGCTAGACATTTAGACAGGGTCGCTTCCCTATTTCATCCCATTTTCAGGCAATGGCAATGTGTTCAGCTAAGAAACTGCAGTCGTCAGACTCTCTTGAGGCGAACGGTAGCTGTGGGACATGGTTCCTGTGATGAGATGCACATTTACTGGGATTTCTGGGGACGCCCCAGAGTCCTGACACAGCTGCTTATCATTTCTCCTTTGTCTTTGCGTCCTGGAATGCTGCTATAATTCTTAGATGCTCAGCCTTTCTGCGTGAAGGACAGCAGAGCAGAAAAGTCTGGGCCCTGAGCAGTGCATGGACCCCAGCACGACCACCTCAATACTCTTTGCAAGAAAAATTAAGCCCTTATTTATTTAAGCTGCATCAAGGTTTCTCAGCTAATTTCCAAGAAGAGAGTACGAATCAAGAAACGCTAAACTTTTCCAAAGCTCTTTGGGTTTTATTGATATCAAGGTGTTCCCTTTGTGTTCAGATAAAGGAGATCCTGTTCAGAACCACATGCTGGTTCCCTTCGTGCACAATTACAACCTGGCCACGCTAAGAGGATTTGGGTCCTGACGTCTTAGTGATCAAGTCAAAACAAGTGATCAAGTCAAGGGGCACCTGGGTGGCTTAGTTAAGCATCCGACTTCGGCTCAGGTCATGATCTCACAGTCTGTGGGTTCAAGCCCCACATCGGGCTCTGTGCTGACAGCTCAGAGCCTGGAGTGTGCTTCGGATTCTGTGTCTCCCTCTCTCTCTGCCCCTCCCCCACTCACTCTCTCTGTCTCTCAGAATAAAATAAAGACATTAAAAAAAAAGTCAAGTCAAACTTGATCACATTTCTCCTCCAAGGTAAACTGCTGAACTGAATATTTTATTGACTACAATAAAAACAAAGAGACATGTCCATGATAATGATGCCAGTATATGTTTCCTACATGCCTGCCAATGGGGAGCTATTCTAGAATTACTACACAGACTTGATTGTATTATATGCTGCCTTACTACAAGGCCATCCCATGCCATTCTCCATCTGTTTAGAGCAAACTAATACAAATCTGAATATAAATGCAAGAAAGGAAAAAAATAATGTAAAAGGAGAGACCCATCTATTTCAAAGGACCTGTCAGTGGACCTGTACCAACTGTGTTTTAAACAGAAAATTTACAGTCCAGGCACCTATGGTCATTCAGAGCCTGGAAATGAAATTGTTCACACTCAGTTCCTAGAATTAGAACTGCGACCTCTTTAATTGTTCATCCTGTATTCATGACATCGTCAATATCAATGGCTGCTGCGCCATCGCAAGGCAGTTGTGAGAAACAGATCGAGGCATGAGCAACCTCTCCCCCTCAATCCCTAGCTTACACAAGCTGTGGTACTTTGCTGGGAAAACTTCAAAGCAACTGCATAGACCTGTTCCATCCACTCATGCACAGCCGCTGATTACCTTTTGAGGACAGTGTGACAAAGTTTGGAGGCCCACCGTCCATCCTAGATGGGAAGCATCAGCAGTCACGGTGGTAAATGTGTGATCCTTAGTTTGTAGGCGGGCTATTTCTGTGAACAGAACAGAAGGGAAAGAAAGAAAAAGAACTTGTTAGTTGTGACAAACACTTTGATTGTCACCCCTCATCCCTTGTCCTTGACCAGCCCCCAATGTAGATACTGATAAAGCAAAATACTCCCTTTTCCAGCCACCCTTGCAGCTCAGAGAGGCCATGAGACCTCCTTCTGCCCAAATAGATGTGAGGTAAAGGGACTTTGGGGATAAATTTTCATTCCTGCATAAAACGAGACAGGTACATGAGAAGAGATTTCTCTTGCCACCTTGATAGACCCCCTACCTCTACCCTCATAAATGCCATGTAAAGGCTTGCTGTCTGTAGGTATGGTAACTGTTTGGTGCCAAGAATTATCAAACCTAAGGATAAAAACTAAACATGCTAGAGGTTGGAGCAAAAGGAAAGAAAGAGCATGGCGCCTCCGTGATACTGTCATTAACTAATCCCAAAACACCTACCTCTAAACGTCTTATTAAGTTTACAATAAATGTCCTTTCTTAAAAGGTCGATTGTTCCACCCAGCCCTAGTATTCTGCATCTAAAAGAACACATACTGACTCAGATTAAGCATCAGGACCTATAAAATTATAGAGGTTCTAAAAATACAACACAAAATTTACTCCCGAACAATGCTCAGTAACAGCCAAGTCCATGAATAACTAGTCTACCGCAGGTTGTTAGCTCATGGAAATATTTACCTGGCAGAGTTTGAATCAGTTGGAATAATTCCAGGGCTCCCCAGCCTCCAGGTCAATTTAGAATGAATGCCAGGCTTCTTTGGAAGGAATTTCAAAACGCCCCCTTCATTGAGAAATTGCTGCCTTCCCCTACAGGCACAGCCATGAAGGCCAAGGAAATCATGAGAATCGTTCTCTACATTTTTATAGTAAACACCTCTGGACAGATTGACAATTTCACTTTGTTTTTAATAATAATGAATCTTTGCTATCTCCTGGGGGGATGTGGAGGGATAAAGGATAATTACTACCATTTTTGAAAGGAAAAGATACAAAGAACGTGAAATTAAGTGATTAGCGACAAGCCACAGTCAAAATGCAGCGCATGTAGAGACAGATGGCCAGGGAGCCTGCACAAGCTGGAGTCCAGAAACTTCAAATCCCAGTCTAGCCTCTGTCCTCTGGCACCCTCTTTCCTGATGACTCAGCAGACGATGCTGTGACTCACTCTGATCTTGCACCTCCCAGAAGCCGGGCCACGATACCGAGAGAACACAGATTAAACAGGCAAATCAAACCAGCCCATTCAAATCATTGTCATTAAAGTTTCCTGGTCATTTTTGACTCTTAGACATTTAGAATTTTTAAAAAAGACAGAAAAGGAGGAAAAAATATATAAGGAAGGCACCAGTATACATGAGAAGGTGAAAAGTCACAGTGACTTCCAAGTGGAGTCTTCGAAGCAAGCAAAACTGGAGTAGCTAGAAGTAGCAGAGAGGGAAGGAATATTTTAGAAATATGTTTATTACTCAAGAGTGAACTGGGGTTGAGTCCGCATTGTACTTTCATTTGCTAATAAGGCTGTGACTTTTCCAAAATAATGTGAGTGGTCTGAAGTAGTCTACAGGAGCCACAGCGCCTTAGACCGTAAGTAACGCTGTTTGTGTTATAACCCAAGCCCCTGCCCTGCCTCGGGCTACCTGCGCCCTTTAACCCCTCACTGTCTGGGCCTTGCAGACCGTCTGCTGTGGGAGCGATAACGTCAACAACCTCAGAGCGTTCTTCCGTCACGTACGTAAGGAGGCTCAGACACCGCCAAGCAGGATAAATGCCCACAAAGCTGCACGCCATATGTCGTTTTCAAATTTCAAAAAATCACGTATTAAAAAAAAATCCTGAAAGAAGCCTAAGGAAAAATCACATTACCTTTAGAGGAACAAAAATAAAAATTACATCCATGCCCCCTCAGATATCATGTAAGAAGAGAGTGAAAGGATATTACAATATTTGTAAAATGTTGAGAGAGGAAAAAAAAAAACTGCACCAACCTAGGATTCTGTACCTTGAGAAATTAGCCTTCAAAAGTGAAGGAGAGATAAAGTCTTTCTCAGACAAACAAATATTGAGGAAATGTGTTGCAGCAGACCAGCCTTGCAAGAAACGTAGAAGGAAGTTCTTTAGAGAAAAGGCAGATGATGTGGGTCAGAAATGACTAAAGAAAGGAAGTTCATCAAAGAAGGAATAAATAAATATCAAAGAAAACCTTTTCTTCACTGATCTAACAGATGTAAGTTTGTTCAAAATAATAATAGAACAATGTATTCAACTATCAGGCTTCTGTCTATATCTTACATGCATACATATCCCTGTATATGCTTACATATAACTGAAACTAATGACAGTGATGATTCGATGATTCGAGAGATAAGAGGGAGGAATTAGGATTATGTTGCTGCAAAAGGCACTCACACTACCCAGGAAGCAATTCAGTGTTATTTAAAGGTGGACTCGGCTTAGTTGTAAGAGTACATTGCAAACCCTGGGGCAACCACTAAAAAAAAATTTTTAAATATACAAATGATTTGATAAAAATGAAGAGAAAACAGAATGATATAAAATGCTCCATCAAAAACACAGAAGGCAGAAAAAACAGTATGAGACAAAAATAGGAATAAACAAGGGGTAGCAAAACAATAACCAATGTGGTAGACACTAATCCGGCTATACAAGGAATCGCTTTGAATGTCAGTGGTCTAAATAACACCAATGAAAAGACAGAGATTGTCAGAGTGGATCAAAAAAGAAGACCCAACTATATGTTGTCTGTAAGAAACCCACTTTAGGGGTGCCCAAGTGGCTCAGTTGGTTAAGTGTTTGACTTTGGCTCAGGTCATGATCTCATGGTTCATAGGTTCAAGCCCTGCATCCGTGTAGGGCTCTGTGCTGATAGCTCAGAGCCTGGAGCCTGCTTTGAATTCTGTGTCTCCCTCTCTCTCTGCCCTTTCCCTGCTTGTGCTCTGTCTCTGTCTCTGTCTCTGTCTCTCTGTCTCACAAAAATAAACATTAAAAAAAATTTTTAATAAAAAGAAACCCACTTTAAATATAAGGACACGTATAGATTAAAAGTAAATCAATGAAAAGTTAATTTATCTGTAGTTTCTAGGGCAATGCTTCACCCAGAATAAATACAATGTAACTGTTTATTATTATTATTGGAAGAATTCAATAATGTAATTAACAGATTTTTCAAAAATATATTCAACATATTTATTTAATATAAACATTTGGAAGAGCTAAAAAATTGATTTATCTTACATTAAGGACATCTCAATAGATTCTAAAAATTATACAACATAAAACACATTCTCTGGCTACAGGGTAATAAGTAACCAATAGTTTTTTCTTTTTTCAGTTGGTAAAATTTATTTTTTTTTTATTTTTTAATGCTTCTTTTTGAGAGAGAAAGACAGAGCATGGGGGGCGGGGGGAAGAGAGGGAGACACGGACTCCCAAGCAGGCTCCAGGGTCTGAGCTGTCAGCACAGAGCCCAACCCAGGGCTCTAACCCATGAACCACAAGATCATGGCCTGAGCTGAAGTCAGACCCTTAACCAACTAAGCCACCCAGGTGCCCTGATTGGTAAAATGTAAACATCCTTTCCCCTCCACCTAACCCTAATTCTAACCCTAGACATGTTGGTTTCTGAGGGTGGAGAGTTGGTTGATGATCAGTGATGCTGTTTTCCCTGCTAGGGAGGCACGAGAAATTTTCCCCTTTTCATTTTTAAGCAAGAGAGTTGGTCTTAAAGCCCTTGAGTTAAGGATTTTTTTGCCTAAAAAAAGGCTAACTTTATTTATATAAAAAATCTTGCTTAGAGAGTCATAGATGAACGTGGCCCATCTTGGAGAGACTGTTGGATTCCATAAATCAAGGCTTGGGGGCTTCTGCAGGACTTGGTTGTGGGATAGCTCCTTGGCCCCCAGGAAGGAAGCAAGTACTATGGGATTTGGAGGGTCAGGCCAGGATCTGCAAGACCAAATTTAATGTGGAGGGTGTGGAAGCTACCATCAGAAGTTGCCTTCTAATAAAATATTTTATGGTCATCTATTATTACATAACAAACTATCCCAAAACTTTACATTGTTGTTGACTTAAGACAAAGCTCATCTTACACCTCACAGTTTTGTGGGTCTGGAATGTGAGTAGGTGGGTGATTCTTCTGTTCCACATGGGTGTGACAAAAATGACGCTGGTATTCAGGGCAGGTGGGCTGGCCTGGAGGGTCCCAGGATGACTTCATGCAGATGAAGACTCATGCATGCATGCCTGGCCAAGGATGGCTGAGGAGCCATGGGGCGGGTGTGTTAGGGAGCACACCACGCACGACCTCCCGACGTGTGATGTCCGTGTAAGCAGACGTTGTACCTGGTGGCTCGAGACTCCGAGAGTGAACAAGGCCAAAGCAGCACAGCACAGCCCTTTACAATCCAGGCCCACAGGTCACCTCCTGTCCCTTCTACCCCTGGCTGGTAAAAACCATCATGAGCCAGCCCAGATAAAAGCGAGGGCACATAACCCCCACCTCTGAATAGCAGGAGTACCAAAATCTTCCAGCCACAACTTGGAACCACCACCATCATGGAGACATGGTAACATCCAAAATGGACCGGAACTCAAGGGCCTGTCTCCAAGTTCATGGACTTCAAAAACCACCAGAATTCATAGATAATACGCTTAACGGAAGGGGAGCCCAAGGAGGCTGACTGTGGGCTTAGTTCTATGCTTTTAGTTACATCAAGAAAATATCAACTCTTATTTTACTAAAGCTTTAAAAATTGTATACATTTAAAACAAATTTATTCATCTAAAAAGTAAAATGTTCCCCAAAGCTTAAATACCTCTTTCTCACTGTAGTAGTTTTCTGTTGGCTCTGCTATAACCCGTACTACGAATTCAGTGGCTTCAAACTACACATACTGATTATCTTACCGTTCTACGTATCATCGCCTGGCCCAGGCCTCACCAAGCTAAAATCTCACTGTCCACAGGGCACTTCCTGTCTGGAGGCTGTAGGGGCCACCTGTTTCCTTGCCTTGCTCATACACATGGCTGCCAACACCTAGTTCATTGAGGCTGGAGAACTGAGGTTCTTGCTTCATGGATGAGGCTTGTTCCCAACGTATAGAGGCCACCCATGTTCCTAGGGTCATTCATAGGTTCATGACCATGCCTGTGGTCACCTCTCTCTGTCTCTCCCACTCCTTTCTTTGACCTCAAAGGTTCATGTGATTGGATTCAATTTAATAATCCAGGATAATCTCCTAATCTCAAAATCCTTAAATCACATCTGCAAAAGTCCCTCATGCCAGGGTACTTAACAGAGTCGTATTTTCTGGGGATCAGGACTCAAGCATCTCTGGGGGGTTCTGCCTACCAGATTCACTACTCCATATCCCAATTCCAAAGCCTTTTTTAGTTACATTACCAGTGTATACCATAATTTCTGGATCTTCTTGTTTAATTTAAACCTTAACATTAAGACAGAGATAATGATTTAACTCTTTCATGTGCCCACACATTCACACACATACATATTCCTCTTTTTCCCAATCTCCCAAAAGAGTTCTATCAGGGGTGCCTGGTGGCTCAGTGGGTTAAGTGTCCGACTCGATTTCAGCTCAGGTCATGATCTCATGGCTTGTGAGATGGAGCCCTAGTCGGTTCCATGCCGACAGCGTGGAGCCTGCTTGGGATTCTCTGTCTCCATCTCTCTGCCTCTCCCCAGCTCATGCACACTCTCTCTATCTCAAAATAAATAAATAAACTTAAAAAGAGTTGTATCACAATTTTTGGTTAAATCATTATCCAGCTGTTTACATTGTTATAAGCAAGTATCTTTATACCTAAAAACATATATTATGCTATGATTACTTCTTTCTTGTAGAACTGAAGTTACTATTTGTCACCTCTCTTTCGGTCACTTAATTTTCTGTATTTTGATCACCTTGGAAGCTTTCATCGGAATTGGGAATCATTTCTCAGTATATCTGACACAGCAAGAAATCTATCCCTTGTTCTCCTTGCTTAAAAACATCCCTCCTTGGGCTTGTTGCCTTTCATCGGACCTTGGATTGATTGCTCTCCAATCTATTATAGCTATTGACCTGGAAAAATTCTCTCTTTTAAGTCTATTCATTTGGAGGGAGAGAGTGTAAGCTGGAGAGGGGCAGAGAGAATCCCAAACAGGCCCTGTTCTATCACCACGGAGCCTGAGGGGGGCTCGAGCTCACAAACCATGAGATCATGACCTGAGCTCAAATCCAGAGTCAGATGCTTAACCAACCGAGCCACCCAGCTGCCCCAGAAATATTGGTCTACTTCCTCTTTTTGCTGGAGAACATGCATCAGTAACTCTTTGAGAAAAGGTGCATAATTTTTTTTTTAGTTTGCATGTCTTAAAATGTTTTTTATTCCACCCTTACATTTGCTTAATGTTTAGGCTCTGGAAATCTCCCCCCCCCGCCCCGATCTCTAAAATGATGTTGAGATTTGAGTGAGGAAGTTGCGGAGAGTGGTCTAGATGGTGTCTTATGACAATGGAAGAGAAGGCCAGTCGTGAAGGGGGGTCACCCAGAATGCCCTCTCTACTACAAGCCCGTTCTCACGCACATCACATTTTGAAAAGAACATGGTATTTGAGGATCTGGGAAGTGATTCCTTTAAACTACCTGTGCTTACATATTTTAGAATCGTTTCCAAGGACTTAAACTCTAGACTTTAATATTCTTAAACAATCTGAACACTGCTGTTCTAAAGCATCAACTCTTCCAGGAAGTGGCAGACTCCAAGGGTAGGAAGACTCAAAATGCTGGCTTTCTCACTCTCTCCTTTTTTACTTATCATTTCTCAAGACCAGAATCAAGAAGCCTTAGAAAAGTTATATCTTTCTTCTGTATCACATCCTCCTTCTACCCTGTAAAAGTCATTCAATGGCCTCTTTGTGATTCTGTTGTTAATAACCTAAATTTCTCTAGAGTCTAGAATACTCAAATGTAATCATCAGTAATGACAACTTTCATTTATTTTTCCTTTTAAAATCTGTATCAGAAACTCACATGGTCCCCTTTGTAAGATATGAAGAATTTAAAAAATATATACATTATAAATTTTTTTAAGTGTTTGTTTTGAGAGAGAGAGAGACAGAGAGAGCAAGCGCATGCACAAGTGGAAGAAGGGCAGAGAGAAAGGAAGAGGGAGAATCCCAAGCAGGCTCCACACTGTCAGCCCAGACCCTGACCTCGGCTTCATCCCTGAGCCAAAATCACAAGTTGGATGCTTTACTGACTGAGCCACCCAGATGTCTCTACATTATAATTTTTTTTAAAGACTCATTATTTGTAAAGACTCAGGATAAGAGAAAAAAAAAGGCTTCAAAGATTTTCTAATCACCTTTATCTTTATCATAAACAACTTTGGCATATGTGTCTGCTAATGAAAATTATGATTAATTTTAGTAAAGTTTTAAAGAAAGTAATCAAGTTCTAGACATTGGATAATACGGCAATGCTATAACCTAACTTTCTAGGATTTTATAATCTCCTTGTGGGAATCAGACAGCTTTACAGTGAACAGTGAAGCAGTCTATGATTAATTGCTAAAACAAGAGCTATAAACCTGTAATATCTGACTCAGTGTTATGAAAGACATAGATTACTAGCAAATTTGCTCTAGAACTTTGTCCCGTAATCTACTTAAATGAAAAATAAAATTTACTAATCTATACATTGGTGAGAAATGCCACTGAGCAATTCATACTAAAATTCAAACAGATTATCTTAATATATATATTCAACCTCTGGGTCCAAGCACATTCATTTCTCTGACATGTTCTGAATAGAAACAAACATTACGATATTAAAACTGAATTTTTACCCTAAGGCTAACATGGAAATGACAACTGAAAAAAAAAAGTACATTTATTTCTTTTACCCAGAGTTTTATTATGAGTTTTAAGTTATTTGTACACTTAAACCTCTTACATTTTAACTTCCTCTGAGAACAATAGAAATATATTCCCGCCCTATTATAGCCTTATCACCCAGTGTATAAGAAATCCGTCCAACTAAAACCATTAACAAGTTTAAAATCCAAGATCCTATCAATTAATGATGAAGGTTAGCAATTTAGCAGTTGATCAACATTACATATTTAATAAACTTTAGATGGACTCTTTCATGCCATTGAGCTAACAATCCATACTAATTAATTTAGTTAAATGCAGAATTCACATCTCCCCTATCACATGGCAAATGTAGACAGACTGAAAAGCCACAATGACTAGAAACAATATAAAAGTGCAGGAATTTCAGTATATAAAGCAGAAAGGAAAATAAAACCAAGATCCTGCCCAAATTATTCAAAAACTAAAGTTTAGATTTCCCTGCCAGTTGGCATTTGCTGAATTTCTGGATTCCACCAATTGTCTTCAAATTCTAAACAGTGAAAGACTACTTCCTCAGGAGTAGGAAGAAAGAAAGAAAGAAAAGAAAAGAGGAAAGAAAGAAGAGAGAGAAAGAAAGAAAGAAAAAGAAAAAAAACAAAATCACTTTTTCAAGCAATCAAAATCAACCATCAAACATCCTTGCTGGGGAAATAAGTAGTCAGGATTTGAGCGAGACCTCAAAGTATAAACTTCTACATCCCACGTCTGGTGCCACCTCCCAGCTGAAGGCTCCCAAAATTACATTGTTTCTAATAAGTGAGTCACATTTATATTTTTCCCATAATCATAGGATGAAGATCAAAGGTTCGTTTCACAATCTTGGTGCTGCCTGGAGAGGTATTCTCTGGTGAAAATGAAGCCATTGCCTGGGTAAACTGAGAGACCGGCTCAGAAAGCGATCAAAGCCATGCACACAACCGTTTTGTAAATGATGCAGGGACCTGTGAGCACCCAAGGTCGCTGCCAAGTGCTGATGCTTATTTTTGCCTCACATATTTTTTTCCATTACAATGGTTTCAACTGGAGAGCCATAAGGAAGAGCAGTGCTGCACCGAAGGAAGGAAAAAGGGGTGAACATTTTAACGTCTAATGGAATAATTTCAGCAACCTAAATTTCCTTTGAGTTTGAATCTATTCATATGCTACAACTGGAGGAAATATTTTGGGATGGAATCTCTACCCTGAAAGAATCAATTCTTGTTTTTGAAAAGGCCTTTTGCTAGATCCTGGAGGACCATGCACAGGTGCAAACAGAAACAGTGAACCACTATCTCTGGAATAAAACCAAAGGCTGGGTTGGGGGGAAAGACTCCTGGATGGAGGCTCCAAGTGCAGAGTAAAAGCGACTTAGTGACAGGATGTTTTCCATCCAGAGCAGATCCATCTACTGACAATGAAAGAGTACAAAGTTCTCTTGGTTATGGATCGGGTTTGTCTAGAAATTTTCAACAAAATACCATTATAGGGTCATATGGCCCTGAGAAATATCATTACAACTCAACATCTAACTTAGTGGGAAAAAAAAACTTTTTTTCAGTTCTACCCATTAGGCAATACCAAGTTCTTAAAATTATGATCATTAGAGTTGCTCCTTTAAACAATCCAGTAAGACAAATAGTTTTATTTCCATCAATGGGCCAAAAGGAACAAGCAACACCTGATACTGTTCTATAGAGTTAATTCTGTGTACACCAGAATCTTTATTCTACTTCAGATGATTTTTTTAGGAAAAAAATGAAAATGGGTGATGTAGATGCGATGGGAGATTTTATGCCAAAGGAATGTTCTATCTATTCTGCACTTCACATATCTGAAAATTGCTAGCTATTGAAAGATTGTTCGTTATTCTTAATTAAGATACTTTTGAATTTTTAAATATGATTTTAAACAATATTTATTAAAACTTAAATGAAGTAAAACCAGTAGCAAAGCTCAGAGGACCTCCCCTCTCTCTGTTCCTCACCTTAACGCTCCTGAATTTTTACCTATTTTTTTTAAGTTGGCTCTGTTTTTTTTTTTTTTTAAAGTTTATTTATTTTGAAAGAGAGAGAAACAGAGCACATGGGCAAGGGACAGAGAGAAAGGGACAGAGAATCCCAAGCAGGGTCTGTGCCGTCAGCACAGAGTCCAATGTGGGGCTCGACCTGAGCCGAAACCAAGAAGTTGGATGCTTAACCAACTAAGCCATTCAGACGCTCCCTGAATTTTTCAATTAAGAATTCCAAATACTGTGTTCCTTTTTCTTTTCACTTGATATTATTCCTTGGCCCAAAACAATTACAAAAGGCTTTGTTTTGACATGATTGGTACATTTTCTTTGATCTCTATCAAACTCGTGAGCACTGACTTGATATACACAACAGATTTACAAAGTGAGTGAATGGGAGCTGGATATGTCACAAAACAATTTCCAACTAGAGGCGTGCGCTCTCAGAGTGAGTGAAGGAAGGGAAGTTCTCAGTCAATAAACTTTTCCCAGCCATTCATAAATCAATAATGAAAGGGTTTTCTCTAAATCACATGACACTTAAAATATTTCATATAAAGTGATCATATTTAACATAAAAACCATTTGTGGTAAAATACCTGCATTTTTACACATATTTCAATTTATTTTATTAGCACATTTTCTTCATGCGTTAACATGTGCACCTTGAATGGAACATCCACGGGATCAGCTCTGGGCACAGACTCCTGCTTCCTGACCACAGGAGTCGCCATATGACAGCTGGACCCACCTGAACTCCATCTTTCTGGCCACAGGGAAGCACGACCATGTGACCTGGTTTAAGCAATTTGGCGTCTTGGCTCCGACCTCCCCGCTGGACCTTGGCGGGAAGAAGCTCCTGTCCTCTGCTGAGGACCCAGCTCTAACGATGTGGCCCTGTCTCCCCACCGCACGGAAGAGTGGGCAAGAATGGAGTGGACGAACAGGGACGCAGGGTAGGACGGCACAAACTTCCTGGCTTGAGTTCCCGAGACCCGCCAAGCCACACAATTATACTCTAGTTTGCGAAAGGAAATCTTCTTTGAAGATGGAGTAAACTGCATTCTGTTTCCTGAAAGCCACTGCCTTCCACTAGATCAAGTTAGGTCTCTCTGAACCCTCTCTTTCCTGGACACCCATCTCTCTTACAATTACTTTCACAGTCCTGGCACATAATAGGAGCTCAATAAATACTTCCTGAGTGAATGGGTGCATCAATGAATAGTTGAAGTCATTAGCACTGAACTGCACCATACAGCTAGTGAAAGTGCGTCAGTAAACACGGAACATGGGAACTTAGAACTCACACTGAGAGGTGTATGTAAGTGGCCCTGTAACCATAAAATCTTTTCTGGATACTATATTCGGCTGAAGCACACAATACCCGAAGCAAGTGAGGGTCCCGCGGAGAGAGGAATGTGGGGCTACATAAATGGGGCAAGAGACTCTGGGTTAAAAAGTTGGAGAAATGGGTCTCCCAACTGCCAACTGGGGTCTGAGCCGCCCCAACTGTTGTGGACTGAATGTTTGTGCCCCCCTGCAACTCCTACACTGAAACCCCAATCTTACCCAGGGTCCAGTACCTGGAGGTGAGAACTTTGGGAGGTAACTAGATTTAGAAGAGACCATGAAGGTGGGGCTTCTGTGATGGGGTTAATGTGGGTACAGAGAGCTTGCTTCCTCTCTCTCTCTCTCTCTCTCTCCATGCATGGAGGAAAGGCCACGTGAAGATCCAACAAGAAGGTGCTGTGAGCAAACCAACAAGAGGTCTTTCCAGACATGGATCCTGCTGGTACCTTGATCTTGAACTCCTGAACTGTGAGAAGTAAGAGTCTGTTGTTTAAGCGCCCCGTCTATCACATTTTGTTACAGCAACCTGAGCTGACGAAGAGATTTTCTTGTCAGGCTCGGGCCCCGTTTCTCAGAGTCAGCCTCCTTACAGAATGCAATGGTTAGTATCAGCTCCCTGCAGAAGACTGCATTTTATTGAAAGCAAGTTTTACTGTGTTTATCAAGGCCATACAAAGCACAATTAAATTTATATTTTATAAAGTGACTGCCATTTGGTCATGCTGAATTTTATTTTCCCTGCTGTTTCTCTGTCAGGTTGAGTTCCAATTGACTACTAAATACAACAGACATTCATGAAGCACCTTGCACATATTGGACTCATTCTAGATCAGGGGGTATTGAACAAAGTGCCTGTCCTCATAGAGTCTGTCTTCTAGTGGGAGGCATGAGGGGGAATAAACAGACAATAAATATGTAAACAAATAAACATGTCGTATGCTGGATGGTGACCTCCAGTTCCGACCATGACAGGCCATGTTGTACCTGATTAACCCTCTCACCAAAAACGACTACAGGACAACACGAAGGCGGTGCTGGGGAGCAACCAGTTTTGACAGACGATGATGCTCAAAGCTGGAGAACACAGGAGACCCACATCTACCCTGGCCCTCCCCCTCAGCACATCTTCCAAAACACAGCACATCGGAAAAGTGTCCACGCTGCAAGTGGGAATCTTACCAGGTGAAGAGACAACAGTCAGCATGGGAGCCGTTGGCGTACTTTGGACTTGAGGGCAAAACCAAAGAAAGAAGAGAACCAAAGAGAAAAAGCCTAAGATCTTACTCCCCTCAAGTCACTGTCTCACTCTTAAATTTTTCAGGTACAGGATAAGCCTTCCTGCAGAAGAGTAAAAGAAAGAAAGAAACTGGAAAAAACAGAGCAGACGGATCCTTTAGCAGCTAAGAATTATTGGGGAAACAGATGTTGGAACTGAAGGTAGAGTGATCTTGAAATTGTGACCCTAGAATGCACTGGGATCAGCAACTATGACATAAAACTAGAGGAACAAGCTTAAAGAGACCAGACTTAACAATGCTCGCAATCAAGTTTCAAAAGAATCAAGACGATCTGTCGGTTTTCTAGCTGACTTCCAGGAGAAAACTTCACCCTCTTCAGGGCAAGAGAGGAACAGCCCAGGTTCCCAAAATGTTTCATCCACTGTGTTCACCATCCAATCAAAAATTATCAGTAGTGCTTAAAACAACAACAAACAAACACAAAAACAGGGCCAAATAACCCCAAGCCAGGCAATAAGGAAGTAACCGACAATAGGAATGGACCCAGAGGAAAAATCTCAGCTGAAGAATGAAACTACCAATGAGAACCAAATGGAAACTAGAATGAAAGAATATCATAAAAATTTATTAGACAGGCCTAACCACATATTGGAAACTACAGATGTGAGGACTAGTTAACTTAAAGCTAGATGAACAGGGGCACCTGGGTGGCTCAGCTGGTTAAGCGTCTGACTTGTAAAAACATTTTTTTAAATGCTTTTACTTAGTTTTCAGAGGCAAAGCACAAGCGCAGAAGACACAGAATGCGAAGCAGGCTCCAGGCTCTGGGCTGTCAGCCCGGAGCCAGACACAAGGCTCGCAATAGGGAACCACGAGACCATGACCCAGCCAGTCAGACGCTCAACTGGCGGAGCCACCAGGTGGCCCAGCATCTGACTCTTGATTTTGGCTCAGGTCATTGTCTCCTGGTTCGTGAGACTGAGCCCCGTATCAGGCTCTGTGCTGACAGTGCGGAGCCTGCTTGGGACTCTCTCGCCCTCTCTGCCTCTCCCCAACTCACGCATGCTCTCTCATTTTCTCTCTCAAAATAAAAATTTCTTTTAAATCTAGATGAATAAAAATTATACAACCTGGGGGCACCTGGGTAGCTCAGTCAATTGAGCGTGCGACTTCAGCTCAGGTCATGATCTCACCACTAGTGAGTTTGAGCCCCACATCAGGCTCTGTGCTGGCAGCTCAGAGCCTGCTTCAGATTCTGTCTCTGTCTGTCTCTCTCTCTCTCTCTTTCTCTCTGTCTCTGCTCACATGGAGGAACTCATGCTCTCTCTCTCTCTCAAAATAAATAAAAACATTTTTAAAAAATTATACTGTGTGAAGAGCTGAGAGAATGGTTGAAAAAATAAAGAGCTTCAATGATATTTAGGAAAATATTAGCCTAACACACATGAAATTGGAACCCTACAGGGAGAGGAGAACAAGAAAGGGTTAGAAAAAAAATTAAAGAAATAATAACTAAAAATTTCCTAAATTTGGAACACCAACAACAACAAAACTTACAGATCCAAGAAATATAAATCCTATCAGGATAAATACACAGAAAACCAAACCTCAGCACATGACGATTGAACTACTGAAAAATAGAGGCACAAAAAAACTAAAGTATAAAATAAAATAATAAAGAGAAAGGGAGAAATCTTAAAAGCTGTGGGGTGAGGGGGGGTGAGAGATTTCCACACAATCTGCAGAGAAACAACAATGCAAACGGCAGCTAGTTCTCGTCAGCAATAACAGGGTCCCGGACACAATGGAAGGATATTAAAAAAAAACTTTTAAAATGTTTTTTAATTTTTATTTTTGAGAAAGACAGAGTGTGAGCAGGGAGGAGGCAGAGAGAGAGGGGGAGACACAGAATCCGAAGCAGCTCCAGACTGAGCTGTCAGCACAGAGCCCGACGTGGGGCTCAAACCCCCACAGTGGGAGATCGTGACTTGAGCTGAAGTCAGACGCCCCTGACACATTAAAAGTACTTACAGAAACTAAGAAAATGTCAACCCAGAATTCTATATCCAGTGAAAATATCTTTTGAAAACAAAGGGCAACATAAAAATATTTCACGTACACAAAAGGTGAGAGAATTCATTGCCTATAGACTTCCACCACTGAAAACATTGAATTACATTTTAAATGAGATTTAGCTACTTTGTTTCACTTATTGTCCTAATAAATGAGATTTAGTTACTTTGTTTCACTTATTGTCCCAATTCTCTAAACTTTCTAGGCTAGTCATAGTTGTTTAGGACAAATATTCAAAGTTTGTAACAATATTATTCCTGTTTTAACACTACCGAGCCACGTATAATGTTAGTGGCTATTTCCCAGGACTGAAGTTGGGGAGAGGAATTCACCTCGAATGCATCATAACAATCACCATATGAACAGAGGTGGTGATTTTTTGTACCCACTTAAGGTGCAGGCAAGAAGCTAGAACATACAGGTATAGTTCGAACTACTTCCAGAAGGAAGTTCTTGCTCACGCTGTGCTCACTGCAGAACGACAGGAAGTTTAAGCGAGCTGGTTGAGCATGGGTGTGGGATGAGAAAGGGTGGATTCTTTCGTCTGTTACAAAGCATAAAACGGCGGCTCCTAGTACAACAGGGCACCATGAACGTCTCAGGCAATGTGCTCCAACACATTAACAGAAAAGCAGAGAAGACATTTTTCCTTATGTACCAAACGTGGAGAAGGCTTCCTGAGAGTTAGAATTCAAACTCACCAAATCGTGGTCCTACATTAGCATAGTAGGCAGGTGTGAGTGGGGGAGAGGGACAGAGAGGGAGAGGGAGAGAGAGAACCCCAGGCAGGCTCCACGCTGAGCGTGGGCTCAATCCCACGGCCTTGGGATCCTGACCTGAGCCAAAATCAAGAGTCAGACGCTCAACCAACTGAACCACTCAAGGACCCCTAGGCAGTTTTCTTGTAAGTGAGCCTTTCCAAGGCCATGCAAGGGAAAGCCAGGTGCCCTTCCTCAGGATTAAAAGACAAAGCCCGTAAGAAGCCCTATATGAGGCCCCATAAGTGGTTACTGCCAGTGCCCAGACAGAGCATCTTCTGTGTAAGCGGCAGAGTCGTCCCCTGGAGAAGACCACAGTGCTAAGTCATTTGCTTATGCCAAAGTTCTTTCCTCTGACAACCCGAAATACTCTCAATAACAGAAAACCCCAAGCAGAGGAGGTATGACATAGTAGATGACAGCATGGATTTTGGAACCAAACTGCAACAACTTGTAACCTGGTTCTGTCACTTACTATCTTTGTGATCTTGTGAGCTTCACCTCTGTGTCTTTTTTTATGATGCTAAGGTGCCTGGCTTCTGTGGGGCTGTTGTGAGGATGTAAAATATGTTACATGTTAGCAGTAGAGACACCAGCACAACTTATGTTTGTTATGATTAGTAAGAGGTGGAGGATGGGAAATCCAGCTCTCGGGCTTCATCTGCTGGTTCCGGAAGAACCCATGTAGCACAAAGCAATGCAGTCTTCTGTGTTACAAGATACACATCTATTGGTTTCCTAGGCAACTGTTACACCCCACAGCCACTTCTGGGTGGTAATTCTCCGGGCCAAATGGTTCTCACCGCTTGCCGGCCACAGGAAAACAAGAATGCCAAGGACTACAGTGAGGAGAGAGAAATGGGCTGCAGTGAAGGAATGGGTGAGCAGGTGTCTTCAGAGCGAGTTCTCAGCAGAGAGGACCAGAGATGCCACCTGTTAGACTTGTTAGGGGTAAGGCAGGCCCAGGGAGCAGATTATTCACACAAAGGCACGGAAGTTCTCTTTAGTAAGATTCTATGAGAACACTTCATAAATTCACTTGGGACCGAGTCTGGTATAATTGAGTCCTAAGAGTCTGTTACACACATAGAACCACGTTAGAGACTGAAAAAGGCAGCCTCATAAATAGATCTGTGTTTCTTAGAATTTTCTTGGTGTGGGGAAAACCGTGTCTCATGATCAAAAAGTCTCCCTTTTGGGGGCACCTGGGTGGCTCAGTTGGTTAAACGCCTGACTTCGGCTCAGGTCATGATCTCATGGTTTGTGGGTTCAAGCCCCGTGTCGGGCTCTGTGCCGAGTTAGCTCAGAGCCTGGAGCCTGCTTGAGATTCTGCATCTCCCTCTCTCTCTGTCCCTCCTCCACTTACGCTCTGTTTCTCTCTGTATCATTAATAAACAAACATTAAAAAAAATTTTTTAAGTCTCCCTTTTAAGATGTATCATTATGTGCAAGCCGGTTCACCAGCACAGGACTTGATGGTCTGAGGTGACCTCTAGGGAAGGCAGCTGGCCCTGTGCATCACCCCTCTGGAAATAACCCCCGCCTGGGCCGACCCCTCCAAGCCAAGGACAGGCTACGGGAGGCTTCTCTGACTCCTCAGAGGCAGCGGCACCGCTGCCTGGTATGAAATAGGGAAAATGCAGTTTCAGACAAAAAGTGGGACCCCAGGAATCTGGCTGCAAAGCCCACTGTGCTCCGAAACACACACTTGCAGACGCCAGGACTACTGGGTTCTCTGCCAGCGTCAGCCTGGCCTTCCAGGGGGCCACGGGCTCGGGAGAGAAGGCACTGGGGCAGGGAGAGGGGGAACAGAGTAGCTGATGTGAGACATCCGTTAGCAAGACAAGCCATGCAGGAGAGGAGGACAGTAAGAGTCAAAAACATTTTTAAAGATGTTTCAGAAGGTTAAGAAACCCTCAGAACCAGTAAATGGAAAAAGTTGCAAGTATTAAAGAAAATTTGATAACTTGTTATTTCTACGAAATATCAATTGGGACATTTAAAAAGAATGTCACAATCCAAACATTTCGGCATTCAGTACAAACTTCTTCTATTGAAGTTTCATTACTGTGCTAATTTTAAGTAGTCTTTAGTAGATGTTTTGCCAGCTCACTCCAGCCTTTATGTTGAAGGCTTTAGGATATTAGCAACATTTGCTGATTCGTAATTCATTTCATATATCCTGTGAGCAACACTATTTCACGTTTTCCTTTGCTTTCACTGCCTTTTGTTTTTTTTAAACCAAATTTGCTGGTCCCTACCCTCCAGTCTCTGCAAGTTTATAAGACATCCAGAAACTCGAGTTAACCTGATTTAATTAAAATCAGATTCTGTAATCCAGGTATCAAATAAACTACAAGGCAGATCTTGTGAACGAAATTTTTATTTACACACTGTATCTAGAAGCAGATACATAAATTCTTATACAATTAATTTCCAAAAATGTGCAAGAAATTACTATAATTTGTTTACAAACCAAAACACATATTAAAATCAATGGACTTTGGATAATTCATTCTGTGGTGTTCTCAGTACAAATGGTACACACCTGATTTGAAACATACAGAAAAAGTGTAAACTACAGCAATCTGGATTGCAAGTATTAATTTCATGGCGCTCCCAACAACTATAAAATGTCTTTAACCCAAGATGTATACTTATTACAAAATTCTATAAGAATTTCTCATCATCTCTGGATGTAGAGTTTGGATCGCTCTTCAGAAACAGCAAGCACACATTCACCATGTTATGACTTATCAGTAAAAAAGAGTGTTTATTTAAAAAACCCTTGATAGGATTTTAAGAAGTATTAAAAGAAATCAAATTTGTGATTACTAGCGTACCAATCTTTTATTTTGGAATTTTAACGTTATTTATGTAACTGGGAATTTAGAGTTTTCAACAAAACTGTCTATTGCTGGTAGTGTGATTTTCATTTTCAAATTAAGACTTCACATTTAATGAACGGTCGTTAAGATTTAATATGTACTATTTTGAATCACTCATGTGGACTCTCATATATAATGTGAAATGTCCACGACTAAAATTGGCATTTCTGAAAGCATGAAGATATTTAGACTTGGAGCACTAGCAGGGACACTGCATAGAACCTGTTTAAGATTTTAGTGATTTTTATCCTGTTTCAATAATACTGGCTCAAAAATTATGACGTAGACTTTATGTCCTGTACGCCGACGCTCTGTCTTCTGGAACACGATTTTCTTCAACGGCAAGAGGGTTCCCCTTGTGACTAGTTTCCTTAAAAACTATTTTTAGTTCTATGATCATTTCCTGTGATATACTTTTGACCTTCTAGATTTTCAGATTATTGCACCAAGTAGAAAAAGAACAGTTTTCCTTAGAAAGAGTTGAGATATTTTTCAAGTACTTTCTATGCTTTCTTATTATTTGTAAAAATGCATAAAAGTGTCCTAGGAAGCCTAGAATTAGCTTCCGGCCTCCACTGTATTTTGTGGTGAAATCTTCAAGAAAACAAGTCTGATTCACTGACTGTGGCAAAGGAGACAGCTTTCCTGTTTTCTCTTCTTGCCTTGAGCTCCTGTCTTTAAGAATCACTTACAGATTGTGTCCACGTCCATCTAAACCGCCACTCAGGATAATCCAGAAATGTACACAAATGGCAACTAGGCCGAGCTACGGGATGGAGATCTCTCTTCCGCCCTTTCCATTTCTAAGCAGACTATTTTAGTTTCCTATTAAGCCGATCTTTCACATTATCCTGTGCTGCCTATGCCGAATGGCTCTCTCTACACAAAAGCAGAAAATACTGTAATACTCCTTCGTTTGTAAATAACTTCTGGGCAAATATTTTATTTTTCTCAATACACTGTCAGACCCTAGCAATTTCAAACTGGCTTGGAATAGGGCATTTTAAAGTATTTTATGCAATGAATATACAAAACACACATTAAGGAAACTGGCCTTCTGATTCAGAACGGCATCTAGACTTGCCCTCCATAAAACACAAAATACGATTTTAAAGACGACCAGATGACGATCGAAATCAGCTTGAAACGGAACAGCGAAATCTTGAGCACACGGAGTCATGAGGACCACGTGGGGACCAGGCTAGGCCCACAGGAGAAGACGGGGTTCAGGGCAGTCCAAAGACCTCTGTGCACCATGGTCTCACAAAGATACACGCAAATGCCTCTGGAGACACGGAGAAGCCATCTTAACACCGATCACTGACACACAGGGACTCTGCGACAACGCCTGCCATCTAATATAGACGCACAGGGACTTTCAACTCACCCTAGATATATTTTAAATTGTTTAAAAATAAATAGTTTTGCAAAAAAATAGTTTAAATGTCTTGCATTAATTTGATAAGTTTACAACTCTGTAATAGTTCTTAAGCCAAATAGCTTATAGTGAACACTTAAATGATATTATTACAGTATACTCCGTCTTGTCCGGTGAAAACATCAGAAAATGAAAGAGAAGTCTCCGTGACAAGGTACGATCAACATTCCACCAAAAGTTAGTACCTTTTCCCTCTAGATCAAAACACCACAACACCGTATCATTGTGCCTTTCCTTGGGA
The DNA here is from genome assembly GCF_006229205.1 of Suricata suricatta. NCBI lineage: Eukaryota > Metazoa > Chordata > Mammalia > Carnivora > Herpestidae > Suricata > Suricata suricatta. Next base: position 7,181,629 of record NC_043713.1, read on the forward strand.
TTTCTCAGTTCTGACCCTAAAAAAGAGAGGAGGAAAAAAAAAAACCAGGGATACCGAATGACAAAACCATAAAAGTTGACCTAAGACCGTTACTCTCGTTTTTCATTGACAAATAAGAGACAGGAAAATTGAGTGACAAAGGAAGAAACGTCTTAAAGTGTACGTGTCATCTGAGACGGGGACATTCTCTAGATGGGGTACTTCCAAAATACGAAACAGTGCGCGAACAAACACTGAATTTCACAAATAACAGAAGTACTGGGGATAACACACTCCTCCCACCCCAACCCAAGCGACTGAATCAGAGATAAAATCACTAACAATGCCTGCCAATTCACTTAAGACTCAGCTAAATTTAAAACGGCAAAAAAAAAAATATTAGTTTGAAGTGGCAGTATGTGGTAGGCGACACGCTTCCACATACCCGAGACGGCTTCAGTATTCTTCTTACACAACGCGCCACAGTTTCCACAGTTTTCCAACTGAAGTCATCGGGCTTTTTGGTTTTTGGTGGAGAGAAGGAAGAAGGGTCAAATCTAGCACATTCCATAGTGACTACATAAAAGTCTAAAAACCCAACTCTAAAACAATGTTTTCTATTCAAATCAATTTAAAACTTTATATAAACTTAAATGTTGCAAGAGAACCCACTCTTTTTATGAAAATCAGTTCTACATCAAGTTCACCCAAAGAAAACGCCGGCTAGGCTAAAGAAATCACAGAAAAAAAAACAAACACTTTGCCAAAGGAAAGTATAATTAACACACACAAAATGATCATCACAGGAAACTACGATCTAGCATTTCTTCAGTAAGAGTCCCAGCCCCACAGGTCTCCCGTCATGCCGATCAGCACCAGGGCCTAACGGCAGAAGAGCAGCACGTCCTACGGCGGTGGTATGCACTTTGTATGACTTTTTAATGTAAGGCCATTTATTAAAATAGACAAACCACAAGATGAACATGAAGGCAACAGAAAAAGTCCACTTTTCACAACCAAAAAACAGCACAGCCTCAAAAACAACTGAGAGTAAGTGTTGTAAAAGGGATGTTGCAGATCTACATTCTAATACCCAAGATGTCAAATCATAATTCTAAATAAATCCTTCTAAAGTAGGAGATCAAAAATCATTTTCAGTGTATGTGTAAATTCTCCGTTTTATCTCACGGGTATGTTTATTCAATACGATCTTTGAAGATGGACCATTTAAAGAGACATAACAATACTCATTCTGTAAGTTTCATTCAACTTTACTTAGGGTTGAATACACATGAAATGTGCTTTTAATGCATAAAAATCACAGTGGATAGCAGCAAAGGACTTGGGGGGAGGGGGTTAAGGAGAATCTGATCATTCACATTGTGATTATTCTGCACATTGATGAAAGATAATTCACACTTCCAAAACCTCGAGACTTCCCTTTATAAAGAACCAAAATAAACCCAAGACACCTTGCTGACACTTCCCCACGCTTAACTCAACAAACTGATTATTTTTACACATAAAACTGAAATAGTATGGCAGCAAAAGATTTCGATAGCAATGAAAGTTTGTAAACTGTATTTCAATCTCTTTTCCTTATTCCCAAAGTGCAAGATGCGGGGGTTCTCGGAATCTCTCAGTAGTGCTTCTCCTGTAAGTAATCCTTCATTTTGTTTGGCAAAGGCAGTTTCTGAATCAAGTCTATCCTGGTGTACTGACGTATAACAAAACGACACAGGTACTGCAGAGAGCGCACCTGCATGAACCGCGACACGGGATTGGTCAGTCTGACCGGGTAAGTTGCAGATCCAGGCAACCGAGACCTTGAGTAGCAAAACGCTCCGTTTTCCGAGTCCCTGATTGAATGCTCGATTAGATCAACTATGGACGTATGCCCTTCCACATCCGGCTGTTCGTAAAAGCTAAATCTACCGTTTGAGTGCTCAATTCTCGTGTGAAGCGTTTTGCCGTGGGAGCGGAAGCTCAAGCTTAAAAGGTAGCGGTCATCAGAACTATCCCGAACCAGGAAAGAGCCGTCTGGCACGTTGGCCAGCTTCCCTTCCGCCTCCCAGCGTGTGATTGGCCCCCAGTACCAGCCCTGCTTCGCCAGCTTTTTCAGCTCCTCCGTAAGGCTTGTCACAACCATGGGACCACTACTCTGCACGGAGTCATAAACCCTTGCCACCCCAGGGGCAGAGTTAGGATCAAAATTCAAATGACAGCGCATGCTCTCCGCCACGCGGGCATCTGTGCCGGTGAGCCCGCCGAAGCCCCTCTGGATCTGGCTGGCCTGCACTGGAGGTAGCAACGGTGAGAGGGGGGGAGCTCCGTCGCGACTCGCTCTCGGGCTCTGCAACATGACTCCCGTGGTGCCAATCAACACGCCGTTCACCGCCTGGTCCACGAAGATCTCCGGCGCCACCACCAGGTCCTGGTCTACCTGATTCTCGTCCTCGGCGAAGGGGCTCCCCGCCGCCTGCGGAGGGACCGCAGACACCTCCATGGGGGACGAGCTGTCCAGGCAGTAGGCACGTGGCCCTTCCAGGGGGAACATCCCCTCGTCTAAAGGCACAGTATACTGAATGTAGTCCTGAGGCATGAGTCCGATGACTACAGGCACATGGTCGTCAAGGTGAAGGTGCAGGTCCCCATTCTGAGGTTCCGAGCTCTTGAGGGAGCTGCTCTGTTCCTGGCACACGGTCTCAGACTGGAGCTCGTGGAAGTCTTTCCGCACGCCATTCAGTGCTGGGCTCGGGCTGGAAGAGTGGACCAGGGCCTTGACCCTGACCTCCATCTTGATGCACGTCTCCTCCGAGTTCGTGGGCCGCAGCGGCCACGGCGTAGGGCTGTAGTGATGGCTGCGGAGCGAAGTGGACCTGATGGGCCTCTGGGCCCTGACGTCCTTGAAGACCAGGGGCGCCGAGGAGGAGGAGAAGGTGTCCTCGTCGGCTGAGCTGCCCGCGGGCCCGCCGCCCTTGCCTTTCTGCTTCTGTTTGGCGGACAGCCGTCGTTTCAACGTCCCCATCAGGCTTTCGCTTTTGGAGCGACTTTTCCCCCCTTTTTCATCTTCACTGTTGAGATCGCAGCTCGCCAGATCTTTACCGTAGCAGCTACCAAACAAGGAATCCTCTTTCCCAAAATCACTGGCGAGCGACGGCTGCTGCACGACCATGAAATCCGCTTCTTCTTTACTTTTATTCAAGTTGAAAGACTTTCGGAAGGTTTTAAGACTAATTTTCTTCATTATGACTAGTTACCTAATCCGAGGGGATCAACTTCTCTCCGGAATCTTGTCCTCGAGCATCTGGAGAGGCCACAAGGCTGCATCTATGTATTTTTCCAGCTTCGTATACCCTTTGGAGCCATTTTCTAAAAAATAAAAAATAAAATTAAGAAAAAGTCACATTAAAAAAAAAATCTTCCCACAGAAGTTTCATTTTACCGGGTCAATCCTTCAGCCTGCACACTAGGACAGGTGACGGCGACCACGTGCCCTCCAGGCCCCTGCGGCCATGGCCACGCCCCTCAGAACGCTGCTCAGCTGACCCTGACCTTCCTCGTTTCCGGCGGCACCTGGCTGTGAACAGGACTCCGTGCTCCTGCCTTCTCCGCCACCGCTGCCCCACGAGGCCCACACTCAGCCTCTGCGTGGATCCGGATCCAGATCCGTAAGACCTGCACTCCCCCGCCGCACCCTGCCCGAGGCCTCAACTCGGCCACAGCACATTGGTGAAGATGACGCTGAGTCCGGCCAGCAGGAGAATGAGGCGGCGCGATTCCTCAACAATCTCTACACGCTTTCAAATATGGAAGCATCTGTAAAAATACATAAAAAGAATCCCCTGATCTGCGATGATCTGGAAGAGGTCTAGCAAAGCCCCTCTGGAACACCCGTACGTTTCCGGAGACGAGGGACCTTTCCTGTTCCTGTCCCCAGCGCCTCGCACAGAGGAGACCCCAAATGCTTGCAGCCTGGGACATGGCCACCCCGGGGCACACCCGAGAAAAACCAGACATGTGTCAGCGTGGATCTATTGTGAAGATTATGACATAGTTCCAGACTTAGTATTTCTCTTTTTATTTTTTGTAATTTCACCTGGCAAATTTTTATACTTCAGTATCCAAGAATGTATTTTCTAAACTCTCGTGTACATCATTCCATCACTGAGAAGAGAGGATTTCAGTTCTGTAAAGACATTCTGAATGTCATTTTATAGGGAAAACGTGGGGCCCCAGAAGTAATCTTGGGAACAGCAAGAACTGCTCTGCAAAGACATTCTGTTTCAACTGCGCACGACGCTTCCTGTCCTCATCGAAGTCTAAGGCCGTCGCCAGATGATTAGCTTGACTCGAGCGAAATGCCAATAAAACAGCAAGACACCAGTCTCCCCACCTGCCAGTCTCCCACCACTCTGCTTCTTGGCCCGGGCCCGCAGCCCCTGAGCTTGCGGACGCTCATTACCCCAGCGAGCGTTTTCTGAGCCCCGGCCGCATACCCCGCCCCGTGTGGTCACATGCAGATTAGTACATCGGTTGTGCCCTCATAACCCAGTGGCAGAGAGAGATCTGTGAATGGGCAAACTATAATATAAATCTATTAGTAATATACTGATGATAATATGGTGGGAACTGAGGAGCGAGGCATCTTACAAATGTTTACTTTATAGATAGAAAGGATTTGGTTACTGTGTACACAGAATCTGCAGGAAATCATTTTTAATCAAAACCACTTAGATCTGACAACCTATCAGGAGACCGGCAATATCATCTCCATAATGAAAAAAGCAATTGTGAAACGTCTTACTGTCATGTACTATGTTTCTGAGCAAGTTGTAAAAAAGTAAAATGCATGTTAAGCACTTGGAGCACCAGTGACTTATAAAGTTTATATTAAGCTGTGTATTAGATGAACTCGTTTTCCAAGCACCATTACCTTCTCCCTAGTATCTAAGTTATTAACATGTAATTTCTAAGTTATTAACATTTTTAACTTGTTTGACAAAAATATGGCCATTTCATAAAGGCGAACAGAGAATGTAAGGACAACATCCTGCAGCCGGCCAGCCCCTCCCGGTCAGCAGAGGTCAGCAGACTAAGTATCGGTTTTGGAGCCAAGACAGTATCTGATCTCTTGTGACAAGATTAACAGTCCATGCACTTGGGTGTGACAGGTACATTTGTAAATGTAAAACCACATGTAGTGGAATTAAGATGTTTTCCCGATATGATTAAGATGAATTACAACCTGCCAATAGAAAGAGGCCAATATGACATGTCAGGAAAATACGCTGTTCACTTGGGAGTAACAGTATGTGTAAAATTATGTTAAAATTTCAAAACGTAACCACGTAAGAAAAAGATCAACAGAAAGGAGACAATAATCCTACTTATCATGGAAATAAATAGTAAATAAAAACGAACCAGGTGGCTTTTGGTATAAAGCAGTATAATTTGTTGGCATGACGTGAGCCTAGCCCGTGGGCCTTGTGGATGAGTGAGCTCTGGACCCCGACCAGGAACCCCACACCCCGACAACAGACTACATGGCTACTCCCAAAGTGGTCAACCAGTGACTTAGTATAACTTAGCACACTTAGCATCCACATCCTAACTCCACGTCAACTAGCCTTTCTCCAGAAATATTTTAGGAAGGCAAAAGAAGTATCTTCGTGAAAATCTGTACATCGCATGTTTGCACCCCTTCATTAAAGTATGAAATTTTAAAGATGCCTGAAAATCGGTTTTAAATTCTGTTGCAACTAAATACTCCAGAGTAACAGAAAATAATTTTGTCATATTACCTACGTGTGTGCCATGGAAATCTCTGCAGAAATCTCTGCACACAGAAAACCACTATCCCACACAGGAGCAGGACCGTGCACACGGGGAAAGCTGACGCGCGCGAGAAGGTGAACCGACGGCGAAGGACGTGACTCAGCCTGTGGCGCTAAGACAACTGGCTACACATCTGGAAAAACAAGAAAACTGGATTCCATACATCACACCACCAATGAAAATAAATCGAGAGTAAATTAAAAATCTAGTAGTGAAAACCTCAGTTTGGTTGGAATAAAGTATAAAATATTATCAAGCCTTTGAGATAGGAATAAAGTGAAGCAAGACATGAAGAGGCTAAAACTCGAGTTCAAAAGAGCTGGCAAAGGGATGCAGATTTGTCAAATTCTGTTGTGAGGCTCAGGGAAACAGAACAAGCCCAATATACCGAATGTCCCATCAGCTCCTCTTAATCAGAGAGAACTTTTAGTACAATCCTTCATCGTGATTAAGGTTGCATTTATGTGTTTTAACAGGCTGAGATGGTGACCTGAAGACTAATAAAACCTCTTGTGTTAGTGACAATTTTCTGGCTCAGTAGCAATGAATCTAATTTTGTTCATAAAAGAACTGGGCATCAGTCCACACAGAGATTAAGAAAACTTAATTACCAATAGCTATAAAATATAAAACTAAAGGATACAGATACAAGACGAAACAACCCTGTGCGGCCCCAGTACTAGGGGTGTCCGCAGTGATTACTGAAAATCGGCAAATTCTTGACAAGCGACGTCAATGGAGTAACAGCCAGAATGACTTCGACTGATCTGCCTGGAGTGTCACCCCAACATCTCTCAAACCCAAGCACCGAAATCGGCTGACGCCTGACCCAGAGGGTCACCCTGGCCAACTTTCTAGGACCGGTGTCAACTGCTGGTTCGTTTCAATCTTAATTACGACGGCTTTCCGCCTGTTGATGCCCTTCCCTCCTCCTGCTAGATGCTCCTTTCCGTAATCCACCTTTCAGACAATTCCTTAAAAGAATACGCTTCTTCCTGAAATCTGCTCTGGTCACCCAGCCAGAAGAGAGTTCTCTCCCCCTTCTCTGAGCTCCAAACACTCCATCTGCACTTACCCAATAGTATGTCATCACATCGTGCCCAGGACGGCCTGCGTGCTGTTCACGGCGTGTCTCCCCCACAGACTGCAGTCCTTGAGGAGAGAGACCCTGTCTTACTCCCTCTCCTATTCCTATCCAGGAGGCACCAGGAAATATTTACTATACACTGCTTAAGTCCTCTGATACCAGATCAATACTCCTTTACTACTAAGAGAATGGTAGGAACGATGGGACAGGAAAACCGCACCGTGCAAAACTGGCTAAATCTCTTATCGACACGGAGCAATCTAACTTCTATAAAAAGCCCTTATTACAAACGATCCAGGAGCAGCGATCCCATCTATAAAGGCCACATGGAGAAACACCTGCCTCTGAGTTAACAAGCTCTACCGTACAGAATCTATTCCCGTGCTTTCACACAGTATGCATTCAGGTATGTAAAAGCTGCTGAACTTCTACCAAATAAATACTAGTAAAGAAAAATAAATCAATATATTAAATACTGCCCCCCCAATTATTCAGTTCCATTTAAATATTTTTTCATGTTTATTTATTCTTTGAGAGACAGACAGACAGGCAAAGCACAAGCAGGGGAGAGGCAGAGAGGGAGACAGAGAATCCAAAGCAGCTCCAGGCTCTGAGCTGTCAGCAGAGAGCCTGATGTGGGGCTCAAACCCACAAACGACAAGATCATGGCCTGAGCAGAAGTCAATGCTTAAATGACTGAGCCACCCAGGCACCCCTAAATACAGAAATAGCCTAAAAATAAAATTTTTTTTCATCTTGAAAAGTGGAAGCGGAGTGAAAAGCAGAGCGCCCACAGCATTACCTATATATGAATTACGCCATCGTCGGGAAGTTTAAGTTACACTAAGCACCGACTCTAACAGTAGGTTGTGCAGACTGGCCTTTCTGATGTAAGCTATTTTTCATAAAGCTCTGTGTGGTCCTTTCCCCACTCCAGGCGTGAGGGACTCTACTGGACCTGGGCGCCTGGTGGCTCAGTCGGTAGAATGTCCTGAATCTTGACTTCGGCTCAGGTCACGATCTCAGGGTCTTGGGATCGAGCCCTGTGTCTGGCCCCATGGTGACCATGGAGGCTGCTTGAGATTCTCTCTCAATGTGCGTGCAAGCTCTGGCACGCATCCTCCAAAATTTAAAAAAAAAAAAAAAAGATACTCCACTAGATCCAAGGGAAGTTACATTGTCTGCAGCTCCTGGGTGACTCAGTCAGCTCAGGTCATGATCTCACAGTTCTTAAGTTTGAGCCCCACGTCAAGCCCTGTGCTGACAGCTCAGAGCCCGGAGTCTGCTTCAGATTCTGTGTGTGTGTGTGTGTGTGTGTGTGTGTGTGTGTGTGTGTGTCTCTCTCTCTGCCCCTCCCCTGCACTCTGTCTCTCTATCTGTTTGATACAAAACTAAGAGCTGACATCTGTGGGCTCCAAGTCAGGTCAAAGGAATGATGGGAAGAGGCCGGCCAGGGACAATGTGATTTCGTGTTCTTGAGAAGTGAACTTGAACATGACCATTAAGAAAGCTTGTCTGACCAGGTTGTAAATGAACAAACACGGGAGGGCGCTCGGCGACTCCTAACTCTGACTCTGCCTCCCGCCGCGTCCCGCCGGCCAGCACAGACGGGGTACAATCCACAATCAGTCCCGCGGGCTCCGCGAAGCCCGGAGTGCAGAGACCAAACGCTGTGTCCACGTCCCTTCCTTCCCACCATCAGATCCTCAGAGAAGTCCTGACCCGCAAGAAGGTGTGTCTCAGGGGAAGCCTGTGAGCGGGAAGAACACCAGGTCCCAGCGGTGACGCAGCCCACGGGCCCTGCCCCCGTCCTGGTCGCCGTTTGGGGAGAGGCCGTCTGGGAAAGACGGACAAGAAGCGAGGGAGCCAAGGAGCCCAGGCTCATGGTCGCTGTGACAGACACCAGGACGGGGAAGGACGCAGCCAGAGAGCACTGGGGGTCCCACTCCAGCATCCCTCAGCGCCCGTGACCCCTCCGGGGCCTCTGGGACACGCTGAGTGAGGCCACGGCTGGAACGATTAGCAGCAGGTCACGCAAAGGCAGGCTGAGGTGGAAGAACAACTTTCTGGATTGAGGGCAGGGCAGGCTCGGCCCGAGGGGGGAGACGCTCGGTGTGACTCTAAGGCACTCAGAAGAATGAAAAGGTTTCAAAGAGCAACCTGTTCTGCTTTACGCACTTCCCAGCTGTGAGCCCACAGATTACCCTCCCCAACATTCACATCCAAACCCACCAGGACTGTAATTTTAAGACAAAAACAGTATCAAAAACAAAAACCCAGGGGTCTCCTATTACCTTACCCAAAAAACCAGGTAAACACTCTCTTCAAAGAACGTAAGCTATGGAAACCATCACGTGGACGACGTGCAGCGCTGGAGACAGCAGGCCACGCTCCAAAACAGAGGCTGGGCTGAGAGAGTTTCAGGCTCAACATACGGGCACTGGAGAGAGTCAAAAACGAATCAACTGCTTGCAAAGGCTTCATGAAGATCTAATTTCTACTTACAAGTCATTCTTCGTAATGTCCCAGTCTGCAATCCAGTTTTAGTGACATGAAAATTCAACTTCAACTAAAAACTGTTAATTGACTGAAACATGCCGTCTGATGGGAAACAGCTGTAGTTGCAAACCGTCCTGGGTCCGTCAGTTATGAATACACGAGTCACTACATCAGAAACACGCATGCGTGCGTGTACAACTGTGTGGCCGTGTGGACACAGATAACACAGTAGAAATTAACATGGATTCATCTCGGGGGCGGGTAGGACCCCTCTGGGGGACACGCTATGCACCGGAGCTTGAGAGAGCCGTAACTGGGGAAGTTCAGATGAAGAACACGCCCGAGCAGGACGTGGAAAACAGGCCTGAACAGGAGGGTGCGGTGGGGGAGGGGTGGTCTGGATGGGGTGATGCAGCCCGAGCTCCTGTCCACACGCGCTCTGCTCTTCCTCGGGTCCAAGCGACAAACTAGGGGAACAGAAAATCCCTGAACTGCTTTCCACTTCACTCGGTGAAAAACACGTCTTTACAGCGGTGAGGCCCCACCTACCGGGATGCTCCCGGCCTTCTGGAAGCTGCCCTCTCCTCTCCTCCACTCGATGCTCCGAGGAAGCTGCACTTATGCTGCCGTTCAGGCCACCGGTGCCGCTGACCCCTCCCTTCCTTCCAGGCTCTGCTCAACGGTCACCTCCTCGAGGAGGCCTGCCCTGACCAGGTGCCCTCTCACTGGGTCATGTTACTCTCTCTGGCAACAACGCAACTTCCTCTCATTTCTCACTTGTCTTCTGCCCCTCCAGATGTTGAAAAAGAACATGCGCGGGCGCCTGGGTGGCTCAGTCCGTTAAGCGTCCAGCTTCGGCTCAGGTCAGATCTCACAGTTCATGGGTTCGAGCCCTGCGTCGGGCTCTGTGCTGACAGCTAGCTCAGAGCCTGGAGCCTGCTTCTGGTTCTGTATCTCCCTCTCTCTCTGACCCTCCCCTGCTCGCACTGTCTCTCTCTGTCTCTCAAAAATAAATAAAAAGCATTTAAAAAAATAAATAAATAAAAAGAAGAAAAAGAACATGCGGTTTATGAAAGCAGGGACTTTAACTGCACTGTATTCACTGAGGTCTCCCCAGAGTCCAGGCCCATGCTGAGGGCCTCGGAATCCATTTTAAACACGCAAACCTCATCAGGTGCCCTGCCCGCCTTTACCCTCCACACTGCCAACCTCAAACCCTAATTTGCCATTTTTTAGAACAAAGTTACGAAACTCTTTATCGTGGTCAGTAAGGTCCCACGGTCTGGCTCCCATCACACCGAAAGCATCCATATTCACCACATTCTCACTCGACTCAGAACTTTGAACCCACTGCCCCGGTGATCTGAGTGAATCCCTCCACCCCTCAGGCTGTCCATTCCTCAGGGAAAGGCACCCTGCGCTCCCTGGGTAGGGGACGCTGCACACCGCCCCTAGGATGTGTGCTCAGAGGCCTGTGGAACCGTCTGATTAACGCCTCTCAGCCCAGCAGACCAGCTACACTCCACGTGAAATCAAAGAACATGTCAGGTTTTTCCGACACTTTAACCCCAACATGCAGCGTGTCCGTGGACCAAAGAAGGAACTCGACAAAACTGTGTTCAGTGCACACCGCGGGGAAACGAGTGTGGACGCAGCCCCACACGACTGGCCACCTGACGCCCACGACCGTCCCGGCAGCTGGCCTGGGATGACTCACATCCACACCTCAGTGAACCCCACGTGGGGCGCCTGGCTCGCTAGGACAGTTATGCGGTCAACTGTCAGTTTCGGCTCAGGTCATGACTTTGAAGTTTGTGGCTCCGAGCCCGACATCAGCGCCGATCTGACAGTGCAGAGCCTGTCTGGGATTCTCTCTCTCCCCCTCTCTTTCTACCCCTCCCCTGCTTGCTCACTCTCTCAAAACAAGTAAATACAGTTAAAAAAAATTTAATAAAGTAACCTCACTAAATTCCGGTTCAAATGGTTCTGCTTTGCACTACTGCATCCATTTCGTACAAACCCAAGTCTGACAACCACAGTAACGTACTTGGGAATTACCTACCTGATAATCATTCCTTCTTCAACTGTCAATCCATATGTAACTCAACACTAACGTTAGATAAACCAGAATCAATCCTAGACATTAAAAACTATAAAAAGTTCTATTAGGAAATATGGCTTTCTAGCGCTTCCCTTCATTTCCTAGGGAAAGATCACTCTGGAATTTTTAAGAGTATCTGTTTTTCTGTTTGCACTTCCAAAAATATATGCCATCTTTTTATAGGATTACCATCTGTCTCATCATGCCTAAGTAAATGTTCTGAATTCGTCTTACTGCCTTTCTAATTGTAAAATTGGGAGTTTACGCATCTACTTGGAAATGTGCATAAGAAAGTTCAAGGGAGAAGGCTTAGACGAGCCGACCTTCTCCGTACGGGCCGCCGGTAACGTCCTCAAACGATCGCACACGCCTGTGAACGAGGGGACGTGCTCGTGCTGGCCGTTCAAACACCTGATGACACCATGTAAAACACAACCTGGAACAGCCACTTAGCGTCCAGCCAATCAAAGAGCTTCGTTAATGCCAGTTCAACAAGCGAGGAACCTGGGTCGCAGAGAGACTGGCAGTTGCCCAATGAGGTTAAATAATCCTTGAGGAGGAGACGGCAGATGAGCAACCTGAACCCGCTGCCGCTGCTGCTGCTGCGGCCCTGGTGTCCTTCCCCTGCGACGGGCCCCAGGCCCGTTCTCCTCCTGCTGCTCACCCGGGGGTCCCCCGACTCTCCGGGCCTCGGACCTCGTGTCCTTCCCCTGCGACGGGCCCCAGGCCCGTTCTCCTCCTGCTGCTCACCCGGGGGTCCCCCGACTCTCCGGGCCGTGGACCTCTTTATCCTGGTCCAAGTTACTGACGACCACACGACGCTTTGTCTGTGTGGGTTCTATCTACTCAAACTTACCCCGGCAGAAATTAAAACGGAGACTTCACAATATTTATTTTTAAATGATAATATACTCATCACAGGTTAAGGTAAATAACATTTTCCCAAGAAATAAATATATTTACCCAAACAATAAAAATTCAGCGAGGGAAGCGGTGCTGTTTCTCACAATTGTAAATCACTTTTCTGACTTGAGACAGTGGGGCTCTCACGTTTCCATCTGCCTTCAATCTGTCACCGTATGTTGTTTCCGCTAAAGTGTAAGAAGAAAATCCAAACTCCCACAGATTCATATCTGGGAAAGGGAGAAATATTTCCTTTAATAAACTCTTCATGTAACTGTGGCTATTCTTTCCTGTGATATTATACCAAAAATCAACAAGTGATAGTTCCTTAATAAGTTAGTTGCACTGGGAATTCCGAAACCTTTTCAATACCATTTGACTGTATTACATTCAAATCCATTGGTCTAGCTTGCATTTTGAATCCTCGAGGTGTGTATGATCTTAGAACATCATGTATTAGAGATTTCGTAACACAGTGTCAAAAACTCCCGTCCACAGCACCGCTGATCTCATCAGGAGAGTCTAAGCCCTGGGAAGCAGGGTAACCTAACGGTGGAAGGTACAAGATCCCTAGGGCTAATGTTTGCTTGAGAGTTTGGATTTATCACTGACACCAATCCTGTTGGTGAATTTATGAGAAAATACCTACTAAAAACTCAAGCTGAAAAACCACAGTTTGTCAACTGTTTTTATTAACGCTTGTTTTATTTTTAAAGTAAGTTCTACACCCAACATGGGGCTTGAACTCATGACTTGAGATCAAGAGTCCAACGTGCCACCAACGCGGGGTTTCATGAACAGGAGTTCCATCCCTAGTGCGTGGAACAGGACCTGGGCATGGCTGATGCATATCCGCATTTTCCTGAATTGAAATTCACTGCCTGTTTTAAGCATGTAAACAAATAAGGTTTTTTTTTTAAGTTCTTCCTACAAAAACAGTTAATTGATTTGCAAACACTAAATAATTTTCTGCAGAATTAAGTGTAAACAAAACCACTCCAAAAGCCTAGGAAAAGATTACACAAATCTAGCCCTTGTACGAAGATTGCTTTCCTGGGGCACCTGGATGGCTCAGTGGCTCAGGGCATGATGCCACAGGTCGTGAGTTCAAGCCCTGGGTCCAGTTTTGTGCTGACAGCTCGGAGCTTGAAGCCTGTTTCAGAGTCTGTGTGTGTCTCTCTCTCCCCTCCCCCACTCCCGCTCTGTCTCAATCAAAAATAAATAAGCATTAAAAAAAAAGGTTGTTTTCCTTTTTTTTTTTTTTTTGAGAGACAGAGAGAGAGAGCACCCAGCAGGAGCGAAAGGGGGGAGGGGCAGAGGGAGACTCCTCAGTGGAGCCCAATTTGTTTGAATTCAAAATACAACCTTTAGGGGCAGCTGGGTGGCTCAATCGGTTAAGCATTCAACATCTGGTTTCGGCTCAGGTCATGATCTCAGAATTTGGGAGAAGCAGCCCCCCACTGGGCTCTGCCCTGACAGTGCGCAGCCTCTTGGGGTGCTCTCTCTGCCCCTCCCCAACTTGTGCTTTCTGTCTCTCAAAATAAATAAGCTTTAAAAATAAGATAAAATGTTTAAAAGTACATGAATCCATACTTCAGTGAAGTTTTTCACTTAACTGACAAACCACCAACCCTAACTGTTTTGGGGAAAGTATTCTAACAGAAGAGAATGAAAAAGGAAAATGCTACCAACAAGAAAGCTAATGTAACAATAATAATGTAAGACAGTGTTACATTCAAGAAAAATCGTCATATAAAATAAAATGGGGCACATTACGTAAGGTATAATCCACAAAGAAAATAAAAGTGGCAAAAATCTTTACACACAAAATGGAATAGCATTAAAATATCTCCTTCAGCCCAAGAAAATAAACAAAAATGCAAAATATAGATTTAAGTTACAGATTGCTTTATCTATTGGGATTCTATAATCTAAAAAGTGAGAATATATTTCCTTTTCTTTTTTTTTTTTTTAACATTTATTCATTTTCATTTCTGAGAGACAGAAAAAATCAGAGCATGAGCAGGAGAGGGGCAGAGAGTGAAGAAGACACAGAATCCGAAGCAGGCTCCCAGCTCTGAGCTGTCAGCACAGAGTCCGAAACGGGGCTCAAACCCACGAACGGTGAGATCATGACCTGAGTCAAACTTGGATGCTTAACAGACTAAGCCACCCAGGTGCCCCAAGAATATATCTCCTTTTCAAGAACTTATGGAATAGTTACTAAATGTGACAACAGAGTCAGCCATACTGAAAATGTCAGTAATTTTAAAAATCAGAAATACTCCATTAAGGGACCACTAGACAATAAAACTGAAAAGGAAAACAAAAAATAAGTAAAAATTGTCGAACATCCTCTTGAATCAAAGAGGAAATCTCAATGAGAACAGAAATGGCACACTCTTTATAAACTAACATAATGAAAATGCTACAGACCAAAACCGAGGCAGTTCTGCGAGACCCTAAACTGTGCCCACAGAAAACTTCAAAGAAGCTTTAAACATTTACAAGACTAAACAGTAAGAGACTATAAGAAACAAACTATGCATTCAAGAAACCGGCAGTTGGAGCCGAAAAAAAGAAAAAAGAAAACAAATTAATGAACTAGAAAATAAAAAGTAGTAGTTGTAAACAAGAGTTGATTGATTCTTGGATTAAACAACAAAAAGTTGGTGAAAAACTGGCTGCCATAGTCAAGGAAAAGGGGAAAACACATTTATATGAATTAAAATGAAGAGAATAATAACTACAGATCCATGAGAAATCAAAATATATACAAGTACTTTGAAAACTCAATAAAAATTTGAAATTCAGATAAAATGGGAAATTTGGTGGCAAAACATATATTACCAAAATTTGCATCAGAATAGACTGGAATCCAAAAGGCTAAAAGGTGTCAAAGAACTTGAGAAAGTTCTCAAAGAACTACCATGGCTCTCTCTTCCTTTGGGGAGAAAAAGGGCCAAGTCAATGAAGACATTACATCCTACTAAACTACTTCGGGACATAGAAAAAGAAACCCCCCAAATTTATTTCTGAAGCCAAAGAACACTAATATCACCACTAGAAAAAGACAAAACATTAAAAAAAGCAAAACAAAACAAAAACGCCCACTGATCTTACTTCTGAATACAGAAATATATAACTGTTTTTTGTATTTATTTAGAGAGGGGCTGAGAGAGAGAGAGAGAGGGCAGAGAAAGAGCAGAGAGAGAGAGAGAATCGCAAGCAGGCTCAGCACTGTCAGCGCAGAGCCCAGCCTGGGGCTTGATCCCATGAACCCCGAGATCATGACCTGAGGGGAGATCAAGAGTCACATGCTTCACCAACGGAGCCCCCCGGGTGTCCCTGAAAAACAAATCTCAAATATCAGCAGAAACTGGAGTGTCAAGGGAAAGGATTCAACAGGCTGCCAGGGCTGCCACCCTGGTGAGAAGTTATAAATTGTAATTTACCACAGAGCAAAGGAGCAAAATCATATGACCACAGGCTCAAGTCATGAAAAAGATGAGAAAAAAATGACATCAACCCTAATGCCCTCAAAAAAACCTCCTTAAAGCAGGAGTAGATGGACATTTAACATGCTATCTATAACAAAATTAAGAGCCACATGAATAACAAAGAAACACTGAAAGCCAAAAACAAGGATGCCAACTATCAAGTGTTAATTAGTGTTATTTTCAATGTATTAACTAATTAATTAGATAAGGATAAGAAGTATAGACAATGGCGAGGAGGAGACAAGCCGGCATTATGTACAGACCACCTGACTGAACACCTAGACCACAACAGGCACAAAAAGGGAAAAAACCTCAATCTACCAAATGCTTACACAATTGATACGTAAGTCACTAGTAAATCTTTATTTTTAAAAAGCTAGTAAGCAATCATAATAAAAGCCTAGATTCTATTTGTAATAGTTTCAAAGAAGATGAAATTGTTTTTTAAACAATGTCCAGAACTACATGGAAAACTTTAAAACTCCTCAGAGGATCATAACGATTCAAATACATAGAAAGACACATCTTGTTCTTAGATAAAAACAATTAAATCTTGTCAAAACATTAACTCTAGATCCCAAGAAATTTTTTTTTTTGCAAGAAACCAGACAAAATGATATTGAAATAAACTTGGACATATAAACAATAAAGAGAGTAAGAAAAAAAATCTAAAGGAATAGCTAAGGGAGAATGAGCTGTTCAAGATCCATAGACCTTAACACTGAAAGGAAAAAAAAAGAGCAGAACGTCAAGAAAGAGACCGAGACACACATGAAAAGAGCATGTGCCCAAGAGGACATGTGATACTACCCTGGGTAGACAGATCACCCAAGAAATGATGGCAAGCAGGTTGGATAACCATTTGGGAGTAGTGGAAAAAGCAAGGCTTTTACTTTCTGGTACAAAAGTACTGTGCAGGGGCGCCTGGGTGGCTCAATCGATTAAGCCTCCGACTTCAGCTCAGGTCAGATCTCACGTTCGTGGGTTCAAGCCCCGCATCAGGCTCTGTGCTGACAGCTAGCTCAGAGCCTGGAGCCTGCTTCCGGTTCTGTGTCTCCTCTCTCTGCCCCTCCCCCTCTCATGCTCTGTCTCTCTCTGTATCAAAAATAAATAAAACCTTAAAAAAAAAAACAAAAATACTGTGCAGAAGGATCAAATATACAAATATAAATACAAAAGTTGGAGAAAAATCTTTTTAAAAAGCTTAGCACTGCAGAAAGCCTTTCTATGCATAACATAAAACCTTGAAACCGTGGAGGAAAAGATTGACAACCTAACAATGCAAAATTTATCAATTTCTGGATAGCCACAAGAGTGGTATAATTAAAGCCAAAAGATAAACTGAAGGAAAACTGCAAACACATGACAAAGAACTAATTTCTGGAACTCAGACTGTGCTCTTAGAAATCAGTATGAGAAAGGCACAGAATCCTATAAGCAAATGGGCATAATATAAAAAAAAAATAGTTCACACAAAAAGAATAACAGAAGGCAAGAAAACAAGAGATATCTAGAGAGAGAGAGAGAGAGAGAGAGAGAGAGAATTCAAGTGACTTCAAGTGACCAATCACCACGCTAGAGGCCTCTATTCATTCCTAACAAAGAAATTAAAGAGCTCTGGGGCACTGGGAACTACTCTGTATCTTGACTGCAGTGGTTACACGACTGAATACATCTGTTGAAACTCCACAGACGTTAACTGTAGGTATACCTCAACTTTAAAATTACATTGAAAAACGGGCACCTGGGTGGCTCAGTCCGTTAAGCACAGGATTCTTGATTTCAGCTCAGGTCATGATCTCACCGTTCGTGGGATCGAGCCCCGAGCTGGGCTCTGCCCTAACAGTGTGGAGCCTGCTTGGGATTCTCTCTCCTTCTGCCTCTTAGGCACTCATGTTCTCTCTCTCAAAATAAGTAAATAAACATCTTTCTAAATCGACTGAAAAGGAAATTAAAAAAAAAAACAAGATAACATCTTTCACCTGAGTTTGAAAACAGTACATCAACAACAATGTTGGCAAGGGTATGAAAAACTGAGCACTCATGTGTTGCTGACGTTTAAGTTGGCTCAATTTGTGGAGAATTATTTGAAAACGTTTATCAAATTTTAAATTCACATATGCTTTAACCAAGCAATTAAGTGATTAGGAAGCTGTGTTTTCAATACGTGCGCAGGCCCAAACCAGGACACATGGAAAAGGGCGTTCCCGCAGCAGCCAACGGCCTCACCAGCCAGCATTACTGGACCACGTACCGAGTGGCAAACACGGACGGACCACACGCCGGCCCCACGCGTGCCAGGCTTCGGGTAAGCCTCCGGAACACGCCGCATCTCATTTAGTGCCCGTGACCGAGTAAACCCGGGTCTGCGCAGGCAGCCATGTGCGCGGGGGGAGCCTCCGGTGAACTCGAGCCCACGAGTCACGCGCCTCCCGACCCCCAGGGCACAGTGCAGGATCCTAGAAAGAACGGAATCTTCCGCTCGAGTCAGGGACCCCGGAACCCCACTCGGCGCCTCGGGCCCCGGCCCCAGAGCAGTGCGATGTAGTTTGCGCATCTGTTTGCAAGACGTGCTCTAAGGTACCCGAGAAGTGAGAGAGGCTGCTTTTGGGTCTGGAAATGCTCCGAACATTTTCTGTATGAATTAGTAACTGCCTCTTCCGTCTACACCATTCTGGCTTCCAAACGGTGTCACAGATCGCTCTGCGTTCAGTTAGCCGGCGAATCCCCCACTCGATCTTTCTGTAACCAGGAAGGGCGTTTCACTTTACTGCAAAGCCGCCGGCACACGGCACTCTGAGAAGACAGGCCACGGGGCGCCTAGGGGGCTCAGTCAGTTCAGTGTCCAGCTCCTGATTTCGGCTCAGGTCCTGATCCCAGAATTGCGGGATCGAGCCCTGGGTGGGGCTCCATGCTCAGCATGGAGCCTGCGGAAGATTCTCTCTCTCCCTCTCTCTCTCTCTCTCTCTCTCTCTCTCCTCCGGCTCTGCCCCTCTCTCTCACTTGTTCGCTGTCTATTAAATAAAAATTTCGGGGGCACCTGGGTGGCTGAGTCGGTTAAGCAGCCAACTCTTGATTTCAGCTCAGGTCATGGAGTCACAGTTCATGGGTTCAAGCCCGGCACTGGGCTCTGAGCTGACAGTGCTCAGCCTGCTTGGAATTCTCTCCCCTTCTCTCGCTCTCAAAATAAATAAATAAACTTAAAAAAATAAAAATAAAATGAATAGACAATAAGCCATCTAGGGAAAAGAACACGTATGTGTGTTTCAGTCACCTCTTAGCAAGAAAAGCAGGGCTCTGATGCCCGCAGGGTCAAAGGTGGCACAGTTTTCCTTGCCCATCTTTCCCTAAACCTCCCAAACTCCCGATTCTCCGGAGCTTGAGCAGCGTTGCTGGTATAGTGGTGAGCATAGCTGCTTCCGATTCTCCGGAGCTGCCACGCTCCCGGTGCAGACTGCTGCCAGGCACGCCTGTGCCGCTCCCTGAGCCTCACTCCTGCATCTCAGCCTTCACCTCCCTGCTCCCCACGGGGCTCCTCCAGCGGCTCTACCCCCGCCCCACAAGAGACCAGGAATGGACACCTGACGCAGCCCAAATCCCCGGCACCTGACATCCGTGGCCACCTGGAGTTGGCCCTGCACAGCTAGCGCTGCTGTCATTCACACTGATCTCTCTGCATGTCCTCCACCTGCGCCCACCTCTGCACCTCCCTCTTCTGCCTTCCGGGTCACGGATCCCTCCGGGTGACGTCCTGGCCTAGAAGCGGACACAGCACTGCACCTCCTCGGAAAGTCTAAGGGGCCGCACTGGCAGCCCCAGTGAACACACGGGATGAAAGACGGAGTACTTCCCCCGGGGACCTTAGAGTCTCGTCCAGAAAGAGAGCAGAGCGCCCCCTGCAGGAGGCCGAGGGGTCCCCAGCGGCGTCCCCACTCAGAGGACAGACACCCAGGAAGGAGCGGGGCGGGCCCTGCCACCACGCGCCACCTCTGCTCCCAAACGACTTCCCTGACCAACACCAGCCCCACCGCGGCACCCCTTCGAGGTGACTGCGTCCTAAAAATGGCACACGAAGCTTCACGAATGCTCACAAGAGCTCTGCCTGCAAGGTCCTATCTCCATCACCACCTTCGAGAAGAGCAAGCCAAACCTCAGAAATGTAACGATCTGCCCAAAGTCACAAGGGAAGGGACCAAGTAACAGACACAAGTGCTGACCCAGGTGCGTCGTCTAGAAACTACCGCCTTTTCTGACTGTGGCAGCGTAACACTGGGGATGGGTGCCTGGCGACCGAGGGCCACACTGCCACAGTTCGAATCACAGCCAGCATTTCCTAATGACCCGGGGCATCCGTGCCTCAGTTTCCCCATCTGAAAATGGGAATCCAACAAGTATTCTCTGGGCACGACAGAACGAGAAGGCTGATGGCCGGCTCAGCAGTGAGCATCCATGATGCTGGTGGAACAGCACGTGGCACCTGAGAAACTCACTTCTCGAGAGCTACTCCACTGCGGGACTTCACGCAAATTACAAGCTTTTAGGCTCCAAAACACGTCAAGAGAAAGCAAGTCACAGACTAGGAGAAAATATCTGTATATCACTACCTGATAAAGCATGTGCACCCAGAGCACATAAACAAATAAGTTTTTTTTAATGTTTTATTTTTGAAAGAGAGACAGCGTGAGCAGGGGAGAGTCAGAGAGACAGGGAGACACAGAATCTAAAGCAGGCTCCAGGCTCTGAGCTGTCAGCACAGAGCCCGATGCAGGGCTCAAACTCACAAACCTGAGTTCATGACCTGAGCTGAAGCCAGACTCTCAACCGACTGAACCACCCAGGCGCCCCGAAGAACTCTTTGACAGAATAAGACAAATAACCCAATGCTTTAAATGGACAGAAGAGGGGCGCCTGGGTGGCTCAGTGGGTTGAGGGTCTGACTTCGGCTCAGGTCATGATCTCACCACGCTCGTGAGTTCGAGCCCCGTGTCGGGCTCTGTGCTGACAGCTCAGAGCCTGGAGCCTGCTTCCAATTCTGTGTCTCCCTGTCTCTCCGCCCCTCCCCCTCTCATGCTCTGTCTCTCTGTCTCAAATATAAATAAAACATTAAAAAATGTTTTTTAAAGTGAATAAACCTTTAAAAAATTATTAATGAACTGAAGACACAAACGGATCAGATCAAAGTCATACAAAAGGCTTAGTACTAAGCACATGAAAAGGTGCCAACGGTTACTGGTCATTGAGAAAGCATAACTTAAAGCCACATTGGTAGCAAATACGTAGAGAAACCAGGCCCATGCTGGTGGGAATGCAGAATGGTGTGACATTCAAACAGTTTTCTGTCTTCCTTACTGTGAGGAAAATGATGAAAATGTGTGATTAAATACACAGGACACGGAGACTGAAGACACGGCAGGCACATTTCGGACACCTGGAAATCAGTCCACATCTGTTCACGTGAACCACTGACCGTCCTGTGCCTACAGCTGTGCACTAACTCGCATCTTGATGTCATTCCTTGCACGGCCCCGTGAACAAGTTCCGCATTTTACTTTAGCTGACTGTGTCCGGCTTCTTTCAGCCTGTGCTCCTCCTGTGGTCATAAGAAATCCTTCTGGTACTGAAATCATATACTCTTTCCGTATTTCCTATGAAAGTACTGAAGTTTAGTTTTTCACATGTATGTCCTTAGTTAGTCTAGTATTGATTTATAGAAGGAAAGGATTAATTTCCATTTTTCCGCATGGACAGTCAACTGGCTCAACATGTGCACAAAAAAAACTGACCCGGGTAAGAATCAACGAAACGAAATTCAAATAGTAGTGACTTTTCACTACTCAAATCAGCAAAGATTTTTTTCTAAATGATGATACTCATCATTTGAAAATGTCTTGACCTTTGTTCGGGGCTCTCAGCATGGATCCACCACGCCGGTAAAGTCTGTGAGCCCGAGTTTAGGCCCCGGCGAGCCTAAACCCGTAATAAAGCCCTTTGCTTTTGCATGCGTGAAAAAAAAAAAGAAAGAAAATGTCTTAATTGTAAAAAAAAAAACTTGGTTTATGCAACTCTTAAAAATATGTATCTTCTTTGGGGTGCCTGGGTGGCTCAGTTAGTTACGTGTCTGACTCCTGATTTTGGCTCAGGTTCTGATCTTTGTTTCGGGAGTTCGAGCCCTACATCGGGCTCTGTGCTGACAGCACAGAGCCTGCATGGGATTCTCTCTTCCACTCACCGCCCCTCCCCTGCTTGTTCTCTCTCTCTCTCTCTCACAGAATAAACTTCAAAAAGAAAAGCATTCATACTCTTTGACCCCATAATGCTGTTTTTATAACTCTTCAATAACATAAAACCAAAGCATAACAATGTCTCCTGCATTACTACATATGATAAAAAATACATTTTAAGGATCAGAAACATTTTAATTCCAACAGTGTGAGAACTGTAAACAAAATCCTAGCACATCTACACAATGGAACTTTAGGGAACCATGAAAACTGATATTTATACAGGGTTATAAATAACAGGAGGGAGAAGTTCATATTGTTCATTTGTTAAGTACAAAAACACAGGAAACAAAATCATATGTACAGTGTGGTCTGGATTATGTAGAAAGAATAGGGGGGAACACCAGACCAGAAAGAAATACAGCGGAACAGCCATCTGGACCACAGAATGCTCTGTAAATACTATTTTCAATACTTTCTTTTCAAAATATTCTATAACAAATATGGAGCTTTTCGAAGACTATGGTCTTTGAAGTTTGTTCTTAAGTAACTTTTTTAAAGGTTACGGTGAGTAAATCCATCAGGTTAAAGCAAAACGTAAGGCCTTTTCTTGGCTTTCAGTTCAGCCACGACCATACAGAAACATAAATCAATAGAGAAGAATATGACATTGTTTTTGCTTTAGTAGAACCTAGGCAGCCTTCTTGCTCCTCACCCCACCCAACACAAATTTCTGCCAGTCTGACGTTTAATTTCGATGAGCCGACACACAGTCAGGGTCGGGCCTGAAGTAGTCAATCTAAGTACTGCAGAGCGAACGGACCCAGGCTTCCACAAACTACGACCGCTGACGAGCGACTAGCCCAGCAGCTTTCCGATGACCCTCCTAACTCCTCGCTCGGTTTCCATCCCACGTCCATCAGCATCCTGCGCTAGCTCGTGCCCTCAGTCCCCGTCCCCACGCTCGCTCGGAGACACTCGCCTGGCAAGATGACACCACAGGGAAAGGTGGCCCGGGACACACGAGTCCACCCCGCCTGGTCCCACTTTTAGGTCCTGACCATGCACCTCAGGGGGAGCCTTCATGCCGCCTGCAAATCGCCCCACGTTTCCACTCCCCCTCTCCTGCCCCCCCACCGACTGACTCGCCTCACTCCTCACTCCTCACCCCCCACCTCTCCTCCCTCACACCTGTACCCCTACTCCCCGAGCCTCACGCTCAGCCGAGGGTCCGCTTCCTGCTTCTCGGAGAAAACTGAGGACAGGAGAAGAAAACGCCGGACAAAACCATCCTGTTGCTCTGCCGACCCTGCGCCTCTCTAACGCCGCCCCCCACGGCCGTGTACTGGACGACCCTCCCCTCCCAACGGCCTCCCCCCTCCACCAGGTCGCCCCTAAGACTCCATCTCCCAATCACACGTACAAGCAAAGTTGTCCCGACCCTCCTTCCCCCGCCTGCCGGCCGTGGTCCCGGCTCCTGCACCCGCTTGGCAACACAGCCCCCAGTTCCCTTTCTCCCATCTTCCCTGCTCCCCACACCAGGGACCCCCACGGCACCACACAGGACCCGGGCGGGTCTCGGTCACCAGTGACGTGCCCCCGCCGAGCCAGCATGGACCCCGGTCCCTTCCCGAGCTGCGCCGCCGGGGCTCTCCAGCCCTCCCCGGACCACGCGCCGCGCACCCGCGCACCTGCGCCCGCACCGTGTGTCCTCCGCTCCGAAGCCGCAGCTTCTTCAGCCGCGTCTCAGCCCACGTCTCAGCCCACTCCCTCCTCGACACCGCCCTTCGCTGCCTCCGGAAGTCTGAGGCCTAACACGTCCGGAAATAAACTCCGGCTCTCCCCGTCCCGGCGCCAGATGTGCTCTGCGGCGGCCTGTCCCGCCTGCGACGGTGGTGACTCTAGTCTTCCCACCGCTCGGATCACAACATCCACGGACGGCCGTCGGGACTCCTCTCACAGTCCGCGTCCGGTGTCGCGTCTCAGCTACGTTCAAGGAGTACGCAGAGCCCGACCACCTGCGAGCACCACACTGCTCCGCGCCCCCCGCCTGGCCGCGCTACCGAACTGCCGCCCAATTCCTTTCCCGCTGTCTCCTCTGCCCCCTGACCTTCCCAGCTCGGCCCCCGCACAGACGCGGCCGGTGCCGCACCTGAGTCATGAAGTCCTTGATCTCTGACCCGGGAACCTCGTGTCCTGTGGCAGCACCCGCGAAACTGCCAGGCTAACCTGACCGCTTGGGCGGAGGGTGAAATTTCCTACTCCGCAGTTCCTGACAGTAAAGACACGTGAGAAATAGTTACGGTAATAGAACTGCTTTGACTTCCTTCAGGGCCTCTGGATCTTACACGATGAGCTTCATTTCAAAAAGTAGTATGAACAATTACATGGCTACAAAGGTAAAGAAACTTTAAAAAAAGTTTTTTTTAATGTTTTATTTATTTTTGAGACAGAGAGAGACAGAGCATGAGCAGGGGAGGGGCAGAGAGAGAGGGAGACACAGAATCTGAAACAGGGCCCAGGCTCTGAGCTGTCAGCACAGAGTCCGATGTGCAGCTCGAACCCAGGAACGTGAGATCATGACCTGAGCCAAAGTCGGAGGCTTAGCCAAGTGAGCCACCCAGGTGCCCCAAAGGTAAAGAAATTTAAAGGTAACAACATTAAGAAAAATGAACTTAAAGTTGCCATATAACTTAAAATTTAATGAATTAAGAAGCTCTAATAAATTTTCAAGAGATACTCTCCCACTTTATATAGGCTATTGACACAGAAATATAGGGTAGCACTAGTACTAGTCTGCTGTGTGACACGGAGCCTGTTCCCCGCAGGAAATAGAGACTGACCTCTAGAGCATGTCTGCCTCCAGAAGAATCTGATTCAGTGGAACCAAGAATATGCAGAGACTTAGGAATTTAACCTGCGGGGAACAAAGTTTTCAGGAGCACTTCTAAGCATCTTTATAACTGTGTCAAACACATTTCTATTAAATATGAACATGTTCATAAATTCAGTCATTTAAAATGTTAATGGAGCTGGCTCATAAGAACTGATTAGTGAAATAAATTCACTCAATTTTTTAATTCAGATTTTAATGCTTAAAAATTTTTAAAGACACTTGGGGTATCCGGCTGACTCTGTCCATGGAGAATCCGACTCTTCGTCTTGGGGTCGGGTTGTGAGTTCGAGCCCCACATTGGGTTAGGGATTACTTCAAAGTAAAATCGTCAAAAAAAAAAAAAAAAAGGTAGCACACTTTTACACCAGTTCATCACTGTCTACAGGTATATATGCATTAAGTTTTTAATGTATACGTTTATACACTTAATAGGTACATTAAAAAGCTAAGAACTCAGTGAGTTCCCTACATAATTTCATTGCTTTCACTGCCTATGACAAAATAAGGCCTCACTGGTTAAAGTAACCAGTAGATTAGACCCTTTGAGAATTTTTTTACAAACTACTAACAAATACGGCCCAAAGATCTACGTTTCGTGTTGTCATTTTTATTCTGGCTTAAAAAATTGAGGAAAAAAACTAAGAAAATCAACGTATCGATCCAGGAGTTCCAACGTCTGATGAAGAGGAGCTTCAGTCAAAAGAAGATGAAAGGGAAGAAGGTATAGAAGAAATTAAAAACTTTTCCCGTAACTGAACGACACAAGCTTACAGACTGTAGGGATCCCTGGAATGCTCTGTATGCCCAAAGAAGAAAAAGAGATAATCAGGCACACCGTGATGAAATTTTAAAATTTAGGAGATAATAAAAAGGTCCTAAAAGTTCCCAAGAAAAGAGGAAAAAAAAATACATGCAAATGATCGGAAAACAGAGCAACTTGGTAACACTGAGAGCCAGAGGCTGGCGGTCTTCTTTCTTCAAAACACTTCTCAGCACCCTGGCAGGGCCATGCAACTGGCTCTGGGGCACGGGTGAGAAAACTGACCTGGGTCCCTTCTGGGCCAAGCACCTGCGGGCCAGCATCTGACCCGTCGGCCCTCATTTACACCCACCCTGGCGGCCCAGCACCATGGGCTGATGGGCGGGGGGCTGCAGTGAAGGCGGACCGGGTCCAGATGTGGCAGAGAAGCCCCAGGCCAGGCGCAGACGTGGGGAAGGCAAGAAATAACCTGTATTTACACAGGAGAACGTCAGAGTTCACCCGTCGCTGCAGCAGCACCCACTCCATCCTGACGGAGCTCGTCACCCAGAATTCTACACAGCCAGACGAGAGGTCAGAGGACGGGGAACATATATGCTTTCCAACGAGGTCATTTAAAAAAACAAAGAAAAAAAAAAAGGCACCTCCCCCATCACCTTTCTTAGGAAGTTACGACAAGAATGAGCTCCGTCAAATCAAGGAAGTAAACTAAGAACACAGGGAACCTCGCTTATGAAAGAGAGAAAAGAATCTCTGGCTCTCCACCCAGTTTGAGATAACATCCCTGCAGCCCGCCCTGGCTCCTCCCAAACAAAGGTCACCTCCCAAGAGCCAGCTCACCTGTGACATCACCCGCAGAGACACAATGCAAATTCCCCCCACCGAAGATTAAGGGAAAGCGTCCCGCATCAACCGCAAGAAGAGTTGCACGCATGAGACTCCACCCTCCTGAAATCTGCTAGAAATGTGGTCCCCGGCTTTGAGCAGAGTAGCTAACCACTCTCGGTTTCCCCATCTGTGTAAAGATGAAGCTGACCAATAATCAGAAGGTTCCCTCTAATTCTAAAATGCAGGGGCGCCTGGGTAGCTCAGTGGGTAAAGTGTCTGACTCCTGATCTCAGCTCAGGCACGATGGCACGATCTGTGAGATGGAGCCCCACTTTGGGCTCTGCGCAGAGAACATGGGGCCTGCTTGGGATCCTCTCTCTCCTTCTCTCTCTGCCCCCCAACTCTTGCACATGTGTGCACTCTCTCTCAAAACAAATAAACATTTAAAAAAGTAATAAAATGCAGTAATTCTGCAAATACACAAAACTACCAAAATCCTAACACAACTCTATGTGTGTTACACGCTTACACATTCTGACACTCTGACATGTGGTAACAGTATTCCCTAAGTATATTGTTTTCACTTTCAAAATCTGTGTCCACAGATAAAAATGACTATTGTCACAAGGATGAAGATACTTCCTTTAAAATCAAAATTAAGCCTTACTAAGAAACCTCTCATTGCTCTAAACACCAAAAGTCAGAAAAGGAAAATCATGCAAAGTAACACATCTACCAGGGAGAATTCATCTTACTCTAGAGGTGTATCAGCCCTGTGGCTCCAACCGTCCAGCGTCACTGGGGTGGCCAGAGGCACACCCGTCGTGACAAGAACCAGCAGCAGTGCCCAAGATCGGGCCACCCAGGGTGCGTGACGAATACACCTTTTGTAAGTAGCTCGGAAGAGTAATGCTCATTTCTTAAAATGGTTTTTGATGGAAATGTTTTCTAATAGGAACCACAGATTCCTTCCGTTCTCTTCAAAGAGAAACCCGAAGCGCAAGCGTGTGTATTATTTACAATCGCACTTGGGCACTAAGTGCTCCGTATAGACAGATGCCCCTCACGTGACCACATGTACCTGCGGGAGAATTTCCGGACGGCGCAGGACAGCTTCAGGGGCCCGGACTCTCGGGGCGGTCTGTCTCCCAGGCCTTCTGAGGGATTCCGTCTTCTCTTCTCTCTTCTCTACTACTTGACGGTCTGCTCCCCAAACATGGTCTCCAAGTGTGATGCCCTTTTAATAATTTTAAGAAAACATTTCAGTATGATGGCTGTTAAGTGGCATAAAAAAGATTAAAACAGTAGAAACGCAAGAGCCCAGGGCTTTGCAGGTGCACAGGAGTGCCCTGAGCGCCCGCGGTCCACGGCTCCCTCCGCCTGACCGTGCCCGCCCGGTGCCAGGCCGCCCAGTGGCGGCTCACATCGAGGACCCGCACGATTCCGCAGCGGGCCCCACTTGTGCATCTGTGGGCTCCCCTCTTTCCTCTCTGATCTCTGTTTCTCTCGTCCCTGGGGTCTTGCGCCCTTTCCCCACACGGGGCTTCCTGGACAAGAGAAACCACATCTTCCATGCGGTCACGGACTCCCCAGGATACTCCTTTTAACTAATCACAGTATATTTTAAACTAATTATTACTGTTAGCACTCATTAGGTTCAAGGCACTGAACCTGTACATTGACATGCATTTCTCCTTTCATTTTCACACCAGTGCTGAGAAAGGCACTATCATGATTTTACAGGTAAGGCAAATAAGACAGATTTGTTTTAAAAACCTCCCCTATGGGGGCGCCTGAGTGGCTCAGTGGGTCGTGCTTCTCCTGACTTTAACCCAGGTCATGATCTCAAGGTTCGTGAATTCAAGTCCCGCATCGGGCTCTGTGCTGACAATGCAGAACCTGCTTAGGCTTCTCTCTCTCTCAAAATAAATAAAATAAACTTTAAAAAGAGGGGGTGGCCAGGCACCTGGGTACCTATCAGTTAAATGCCTGACTCCATTTCAGGTCATGATCTCGTGGTTCATGGGATGGGGCCCTGCATCAGCACAGAACCTGCTTGGGATTCCCTCCTTCCCTCTGCCCCTCCCCTACTCATTCTCTCCCCCTCGCTCTCAAAATAAGTTAATAAACTTTTTAAAAAATTAAAAATAAAACTAAAACCTCCATGAAACCAGAGCTGAAATTCAAAGCTAGATGAGCATCCCAATAAACACAGCATTCCCCAACCACAGTCGGAGTTAGCCGGGCCTCCGTGTCTAATTCCAAATGACTCCTTTCCCTGCTGCTGCATTCCACAGCAGGTAACTGAGGATGCCAGGGCTTTCAGAACCAAGGTTTCGCCATATTGGGCTATGAGCTGCCCCAAGGGAAATGGGCGTTGGCGCGGTAACTCTCCGCACGCTGCGGATAACTACACTCCAGTAGTGACGACGCCCGGGCATCTTCGTGACCAGCCGGCCGGACACGTGAGTGCACGCAGACACTCCTAATGCTCTACAGGTAAAGACAGTCCTTGGGGCACCTGGATGGCTCAGCGGGTTGAGCGTCGGACTTCAGCTCAGGTCATGACCTCACCTATTCACGGGTTTGGGCCCCGCGTCAGGCTCTATGCTGACAGCCTGGAGCCTGCTTCTGATTCTGTGTCTCCCTCGCTCTCTGCCCCTTCCCTACTCACTCTCTCTCTCTCTCTCAGGAATAAACATTTAAAAAAAAGAAAAAGGACAGTTCTTGGGGTACCCGCCTGGCTCAGTCGGTAGAGCATGCAACTCTTGATCATGGGGTCGGTGAGTCTTGGGGGCAGCTACTGAGCTGCCCATCGTGTTGGGCATAGAGCTTACTTAAAAAAAGGCAGATCATGGTGTGAGGTACTTGGGCCACGTACTGTTACAAAAACTTCGGCCTTATTAGCGCTGTGGTTTGTTCAGCTACGCAGGTCAGCTCAGATGGGGATAAATAAGCAATAAATAACCCACCACATTTCTGTGATCTACAGCACATCCTTGCCTTCAATGTGTAGATAACAGTATAAAAGCTACAATCTTTTTGTGTCATGTCCCCATGGGTTGTGTCAGGGAGACACAGAAGAACCACAGACCGCGGTCTGCCCGTGTGGGACTTACATGTGGACAAAGACCAAAACAAATAAATAAAATAGTTACAGACTGAAATTAACGTTGTGAGAAAACACATAAACCGGTAAGACCTACTAAGACAGGAACAGTAAAGACGTCCCTGATACACTGCACCTGGCATTACGGTCTGACAATGAACCAACCACAGGAACAACTTTCTAAGCAAATACAGCTACCATGTCAGATGCAGAAGCCAAAAGTGGCCTGCGACATTAGGGAATAGAAAGGACAGAGTGTAACTACGTGGTGAGACACAGAGGGTTGTTCGAGTTGAACTGAAGAACCAGGTGGAAATCTGATAGCCCAAGACGGAGAGCTTGGATTTTACTTTAAACAAAATATATATTCACAGTAACTCTGTCAGGGGCATTTATTATCCTCACTTTAAATTTTTTTTGTCTTTATTTTTATTTTGAGAGAGAGAGAGAGATACAGAGAGTGAGTGGGGGAAGGGCAGAGAGAGAGGGAGACACAGAATCGGAAGCAGGCTCCAGGCTCTGAGCAGTCAGCATAGAGCACAATGCGGGGCTTGAATCCACGAACATGAGATCATGACCTGAGCCAAAGTCGGGTGCCTGACTGAGCCACCCAGGTGCCCCTATCCTCACTTTAGACCCATAGAAGAAATAAGACTCAAAGTGGACATAAAATGTATTTAATGTCCCAAGGCTACTAATATATACTAAAGTTCGAACACCTCCTAAAGGCAACACAAGGGCTGAAATCTTAAATGACTTTATCTGAGTCGGTCTGCTCTTGAAACATCGAGACCAACAGTCACCTAAACATGACTGTCCCAACTAAGTAAAACTTAAGGTTTGTAAGGATCATCAAAGACCGAAAGTAAACGTGCCCTGGGTCCTAATGCCCTTACTGCTCATTAGTTAAACCAATATTCTGTACAGAATAAGAGACCACAAAAACATTCATGACAATTTCGCTGGGAACACAGTTTACAACATGTCCCAATGCTCTTTCTCGTTTACTGTTTGAACAACTCTTTCGATATATCTAGTCACACCAGAAAGTTCCCCCTTTTTTTGACACACGCTAGTACTATAAATTTCTCCCTAGTAAAAGGAGTAATCTTACAGAAGTACTCAGGCACCACAGATGTGCCATTTCCAAAACTGGAAAAAGATTAGGGAAGAGGACCAAGAACGGAAGTAGATAATCTTCACTTCCCATAAAAGATGCAACAAACAGGGGCACCTGGGAGGCTCCGCAGGTCATGGCGCGCTCTCGGTTTCGGCTCAGGTCACGTCCTCACGGTCTGTGAGATGGAGGCCTGCATCAGGCTCTGCGCTGACAAGGAGGAGCCTGCTTGGGATTCTCTCTCTCTTCCTCCCTCCCTCTCCCTCAAAATAAATAAACTTACAAAATAAAAAGGATGCAGTAGACAAACCCCAAAAGGTGATCTTAGCTTAGGTCACTTACTCACCTACCTACCTTTATTACAAATTAAATAAACCAGGTGCACGCACATCCATCAGGTGTGCTACGTTATAAATAACATGGGGTATGTGACCTCATACTCAACACATCTGTGTGTGGATCAACCCATTTCACGTGACTGCATATTTCTGAGACAACAGTAATCACCACAAATTCAGACACGGACAGAACATTTCCTTTTTTCAGACTCTACTGTGACTTTCAAGTAAGATCACACGATTTCACCTATGAGCAAAATCAAAGACACCTACTATTAATAACACAAAAGTTTCCTCAAAACTCACCGCAATGGAGCAACCGACCAGAGTTTTCTGAGGAATGAAGTTACATAACATGACAGCCTCATGCAGACACTTGCTTCTGTTCCCCAAAAAGGAGGCCGTGAAAAGAAATACTGGGGAAGGCAAGATGAGTAGGAATCCAGGGAGTACTGCGGCGCTTTCCCACTAAGGTCAGTGGCAGGGCCCAGGCCGGCTACCGCCCAGGTCAAGGGCGCCCAAACCTTCTCTGCCACCCCCTGCAAGGTGCAGCCTTGGGGGGGAGGGGGGTCACGTGACACCCCAGGGTGTGCCCTGGGTCCCTCCGGAGGCCATGTTAAGGTCTACCCTATCCTTCCCACCAAGAGAAGAGGAAAGGGGCAGTGCCAGGTACCCCCACCAATGTAGAAGTCACTTAAAGATCGTAATAGAAGGAAAACAGCAAGACAGATGCCGAATGGAGACCTAAAAAGGCGAAGGGGTCATCCTTAACCAGACGGAGCAGGGACTGCACTTGCCAACCCCCAGGTCTTCTGGGGAGGGTGACGGAGCACAGGGTCGGTGAGCCCGCTCCCCCAGGAGCCAACACTAAGGTCTCAGGGGGAGGAGGCGCCACACCGTGCCTAGAACAGGCACAGACAGACCCTGAAAGTCACAGCATCCACTCTCGGTGATGCCGCCCGAGGAGAAAATGAGAAA
Source organism: Suricata suricatta (assembly GCF_006229205.1). Lineage (NCBI taxonomy): Eukaryota > Metazoa > Chordata > Mammalia > Carnivora > Herpestidae > Suricata > Suricata suricatta. The sequence continues at coordinate 7,213,783 of NC_043713.1, forward strand.
GCACGCAGGAAAAGAGATGGGTCACAGGCTACCTTTCCACGTTTTGTCTGTGAAACTTGGTAAACAATGCCACTCGTGTTTTTCAACAGCGCTGAGTCTCCGGAGCACTAAGTATTCCACTGAAAGTTCATTCATTCGGATCAGCTAAGTGGATTGCACGCCGTTCCTGGTCGGGTTTTGTTGGGGTTTTTTTAAAGTCAAGATAAACGTCTGCCAACTCCGGCTGAGAACACCTCGGCCATCCCATCTCGAGGTGGATGGCAGTTTACTTTTGTGTGACTACAAAACAGATCCGTATTCCGAGAAACACGGATCTGGTGTCTCATTCACAATTTTATTGGGAGTTACTACGTTCCCGGTCCGCACACAACATAGCGCGCTGCCTTCCCCTGGGCGGACGGACGTTCTAGAAAACATTCGCCGACCCGAACTCCAACCTTACAGGTCGCACAGCCGGAAGCCCGAGTTCGACCACCGACTCCCACCGGCCCCTCCGGCCGCGAAGTGGGGCCGGGAACCCCGCGCTGCCCACTCCGACGGGACGCGAGCTTGGCGTCCGGCCTGCTGCACACACTCCGAGTTCTGTGCCAGGACCCGCCGCCGGGAAAAACGTCAACAGTCGTGCCACCTAACGAGCCGCAGGGGTGTCCCCGAAGTTGCCAACTCCCGAAGCAGATCGAAAATTCAGGCCTGTCTCGGTTCCAGGGGCAGCTTCCAATTCCACAGCCCCCACATCCGCGAAAGTGAGCCCGGCCCGGCGGCGCCGTCACGCGCCGCACAGACGGGGGCCCCGCGCGACCTCCCGGCGGGCTGGAGGGGGC
>NC_043713.1:7214703-7232839 GCF_006229205.1 Suricata suricatta
CGGCGTCCCGCCCCTTCGGGGCTCGCTCTTCCTCTCCGCCTCCCCGGCGCGGTTGGCCCGGGCTGGAGCGGACGGGAAAATCTGCTCGGCCCTCGGCTCCCCTCGCCCCTGCGGCAGGGCGGCGGCCGAGGTGCGCTCACCTTGCGCGGCGACGCCGGCCTGGAGGTCCCCGCGGGCCGGAGCGGGGCCCCGGTGGGGAAGCCCCTCCCCACACCTTCTCTAGCTTAATCGTAAAATTTGCTTGCGAGAAGAAAACTGATCACTTGTTTCAAGCCGTCTACTTTGCCCCTGAGTCCTTGTAATGTTTTACACCGTACTTCACTATTGTTTGTGCCGCTGAATGTCAGGGTAGTGTCCTGTAAAAAGTTGCATGTTCGTAACTTGACTCATTTCTTTGGAAATGGGCTGAATACGTCCCTGACACACAGCAGTAACAGCTAATTTGACTTTTTTGCCAGTGAGACGCTACAGAAAAATGTTCGTTTCTCTTGTGATGAAAAGCGATTGAAGATAGGTATCTTTAAAATCTGGTTTAAGAATTATTGTTGACTTTAAAAGGTGTGTTTCGTTAATAGGACCTTTAAAAAAAAGAAACGTAAGAATAGGGAAAGAAGTCTTAATATTCAAGTGTTAATTTATATCTGAATTATATCTCAATAAAGCATGTAAAGTTCAAGTAAATGATCTTAATTTCTATAAATATCTAATGACAGCACCCATTTGAACAAAATGTGGATTAATAATTTAAAAGTTGGATTATCAGGTGATTCCATCGGTTTTTATGATTATTAAAGGACATGTAAGGCTGATGTCATTTGTTGTGTGTGATTCGCCGGACCCTTATTATCTTCTGTTCTTACTTGAATTCGTGATAAACCTGTGCCATTATGGTTGTCCTGATCTAAATGCAACTCCATTCTCTAAAAACTCACTACGGTGAATGCAGAATGGACAGAGAAAGTAGCAGTAACAACAAGTAATGATAAGAAAAGCAAAGTTTTCAACCCCACCCTCTCTTGCTTTAAGCTGCCTCATAAGGATGGATTAGTGATCTATCCTCTGCCAACCCAGTGGCCAATAGGTGTGCAAAGGGCCTGGGGAACACTGAGCTAGCATAGCCCTGTGCTGGCTCCTGCAACACTGGGATCCAGCCCTGGCTCCCGAGTCTGTCAGCTGGCCGGCATTCTTGGCTTTGACGGTTCATATAGTCTTGTGGCCTTAACCAAGTTTCTCAGTTGTAACTTCAGTCTCTACGTAAGGAAGCAGAGCGGGGACGGAGGAGGAGGTTTTGATATTAACTGTGTCAGATAGCTATGAGGGTTACATGAAATAAAGCACAAAATCCACTTAATTTGGTCCAGAAGGATTATCATTACTAGGTAATGTATATTTTATGAGACCAACATTGCACAAAGTGCTTTTGAATATATAATCTCCTCTAATTTTAACAACAATCATCCATAAGGTCAGTATTTTCATTTCCACGGGACGGGTGAGGGAACCAAGACTTCATATGTTTGAGCAGCAAATAACTTTCCCAAGGTCACACGGCTGCTATGGGGCAGAGCTAAAATTCAGACTTAGATCTCTCTGACTAGAGAATATGAGCTCTTAACCACTAGATTAAAACAGTAGTGATAATCATATTAGTAATACAGCAACAACGTTAGTGTAGAGTTGCTAGTGCCTAAACAGACTATTCAAATCATGCTTGGCTGAATTCCAAACGTTTCTTGGCTATAGACACGTGTTCTCACCCAATCCTTCTTTTTATCAGCAATTCAATCTCCCTTTGAGGGAAATCTTACCTTCCCTTGTACCCAGCACCATGCCAGGCACTGGCACTGCTGATTCGACTCTAACCCTGGAGCAACAGATGCAAACAGGGAGGGGAAGGGATTGGACACCGGCTGGAAGGTACCTGGACCAGGTTGTTCCTAGTGCCGGCCCCCAACAGCCATCTAATAAACTCTGACTCTACTCCAGATAACCAAGTTCTGTTGTTTGCAACTAAAAACGCTGTGTGATAGATAGCAAGATTACTTGCTAAGTAATGGCCAAGGGTCCTGTTGAAACTATCCCATTAGGGGAGCATAGTTCCACCTTTTCCTCCTAAAGTCACAGCTTCTAGAGCCAGAGGACCTTTATTGGTCATCGACAGTATCCTCACTTTATGGAGGAGGAAACAGACTCAGAGATCACACGTCTCGTCCAAGATGACAGAGTTCAAAGCAGCTGAGTCATGACTTGAACTGCCCTCTCCTGATTTACAGGCTGGCCTGATTTCCAGTGTTAAAGAAATGTCTTCCCTCCTTCCAGAAGGGAGGAAAAAAGGAGCTGAGCCTTGAGAAAACTGGGTGGACACAGGATGGGATGTGCTGACAGCTTTCCACCCTCTGGGCCCCCGGGGTAAAGCTGCTCAAATTAGCATAATTCCACACCCTCAACTTCCCTTTCCCCTGCGAATCCACTGCCCTCCGGCTGCCTCCCCCCTTCCTGTGTTTGGGGACCCCCGAGCTCTCCTCCACGCATACACGTTCATTCTTTGGTACTTACACTGTATTGAAGAGTGTTCCCCAAGCGTTGATGCTTTTTTCAGAACCTCAGAATGTGACTTTGGAAATGGTGTCTTTGCACATGTAGTTAAGTTGGTACCAGGTACCTTAATCTGATATAATCAGTGTCTTTTTGAAAGAAGAGACACAGAGGCAGACACCCAGGGAGCACGCTAGGAAGGTGGGGGGTGCGGTGATACACCCTCAAGCCCAAGGAATTGCAAGGATAGCGGGCCAGGCAGCCCCCAGAAGCTAGGAGGAGGCCAGAAAGGAGCCTCCCTACAGCCTTCAGAGGCAGCACGGCCCTACCAACACCTTGACTTTGTACTCAAGGTCTCAGAGTCACGAGAGAACATACGTCTATGGTGTTAAGCATCTGGTCTGTGGGATTTTGTGGTCATAGCCCCAGGGAATGAATAGGGCCTTCTTGCCACGTGATGTGTCTCCTTCCAATCCAAGCTTCTCTGTGCAGATTCTCCCGGTGACTAGTGTGACCACAGGACCCAGTTTGCCCCGACTGGTACCCAGGTTATGACTCTCGCTCCAGCACAAATGTCGAGAGTGCCATTTGCCATGTCCAAATCGTTCTGGCGCAGATAATAAATTCCATGCTCACCCTGCCATCCTCCTGATATGTAAAATAGTGACTCAGTCACTCAGCATCAAAGTTACTTGACACTTAAAAAAAATAATAAATAAAATTAATTAAAATTAAAAAAACAAAAAAACAAAGTTACTTGAGACTTGAACCCAACCTTCTTCTCCAGCCTCGCAATCCTCTTCTTTGTATCCACATTGCTGGGCCACACTGGGTAACTCGATCCCCAGGGAAGCCCAGCCCTGTGCCTTAACTCTTTTCTCTGTGCCTAGAATGTTCTTCCATGTCACCCGATGTTCTGATTATTTGTTGAAAATCTTGTCCTCAGTCAAGGTTCAGATCTGCCCAGTCAACAGTGATGTCATCCTACTTAGACACCCTACCTTGGGTTCAACCTCTTTTAGAGTGGCCCTTCACAGTCTCCCCCAAATTGCAACAACTCTCTCTCCTCCTTTGAACAGATGCTTTGTCTTGTTCATCTTCGCATTATGCTACTAGTGCCTTGAATGAAGATTTTCAACACAATAGGGATTTAAGAAATGTTGGATAGATAAATACAAATATTCTTTTCCTCTCTCCATCTATCTGAGAATGACCCGGCGATAAATGGGCTTCCAAAGACCCACTTTTAAAGACCCACTCCAAAATACAGGGTGGCTGGTTTGTCCTTTGGGAAGTGACAAATACTTGCTTTCTAGGAAAACGTCTGTGCAATTTTGATGAACAGCTAAATTCTGCTAGCCAAGAACATGCTGAAGGCATGCTGCCCACCTCCCAGGACAACGAGCTCCGAGGGTTTTTAAGACCTGGCGGAAGGTGTGGGGGTACCTGCTTCCTCACGAAGGGGGCACTCCAGCAAAACGTTGTTCGCGTAGAATGAGTCCATGTTGCGTCAGCTTAGCTTCACATTATCCACCGTTTCAGATCAGTGATTCCCATCTGTAGACAGTTTAAAGAAATACCTCACTCTTTCCTACCCTCTCCGCTTCTAGGATCCAAGGCCCTTGTGACTGCTTAGGAAGCTTTCACTGTGTAGAGTAACCCTGTGGATTTAGTGCAAAAAAATACCTAGCAAATACCCATTATTATGAGGAGTGGATGATGGCATGTATTTGCTCTCTCCTGGACATTTAGGAGCTATTCCTATTGTAGAGAATGACCCAGCGTATAACACCCCCCCACCCCCACTATGCCAACAATGGAAGAATGTGTTAGAATCCTTCTCTGCGGCGGGCAGACAGCCAGATCTCCCATGGCCCCGTTCACGGTAGTCTTGAACTGCCATCACGGCTTCCGTCCCCAGTGACACTGATGGCTGCGCAGAAACCCATCTCTTAGAGAATCCGTTTTCTGTGAAGACAGAGTGAGTTGTTTGGTCTCTGGATTCAAAAGCTAGGGCCGGCATTTACAGAAAAGTAAATTTCTACCTACGTTTGTGAAGCTAAAGCAAGAGAAAGTCCTAACACACCATAAAAAAAAAAAAAAGCAACACTGTCCCTCCTAGGGCATCAACTACTATTCTATATTAGAACTCCGTTCCTTTAGGTTTGGAGTTCATTAAAGTACAAATACCTTCCTAGAACCAATAGCACTTTTAGCTGTCATCAGTACTTTATTACCCTGTGATCTACATATTACCATCATATTGTTATTTGATTCTTGCATCGTTTTGAATTTTTTATATCTAGGTGTCCCCCAAGTTGCCCACGCAATTCCATTCTAAGACTTTATTTGTAATTTAGATTATATACGCAGCTTACAATTCAGTGTTTCTAAGAAACAATGCAATGTTGTAAATGGTCCTTAGATTCCCAGATTATGTCCTCTACCCAAACAAAAAAGCTTGTAATGCAATTAAATTACACAAGTAGAATGAATATTAAATCTTTCTGGGGATCCACTAGGCTAGATGTCGTAGAGAGCTGTTGTAGCGCATCAGTGGTAAGCTCCTGAGGAATGAACAGCAATTGGGAACCTCAGGGTTGAGTGAACATCTTGGCCTTGGCTTCCAGGACGAAGGGGTTCGGGGAGGGCGGGCCACAGGGAATCAGAGGCTTGGTGAAGTGAACTGCCTAGACCCACGGCTGGCTTCCAATCTAAGCAGGAAACGAAAGCAGAGGTCAGAGAAGAGTTGAGGTTGAAAGAAAAGTTTCCCCTCGGAGCCGCCGGTGTAAGTGCTGTGTTAGGTACTGCTGTGGGTTCCGTCACATCCCCCAGAAGATTCCCTGACACCCTCACCCCTGTCCCTGCGAATGTGACTCTATTTGAAAATAGGGTCTCTGTTGATGCAATCAATTTTAAATGAGCTCATACCAGATTAGAGTGGGCCCTCTTCCACGGACAGATCCTTGTCCGAGGGAAACCTGAACAAAAACACCCCCGGGGAGAACGCCAGGCGAAGATGAGAGCCAAGAGCGGAGCCCTGCGGTGCAGTCCAAGCAATGGTGACGATTGTCCACTAGACAGTGCGAGAGGCAAGGACAGATCCCGCCCCAGAGCCTTTGGAGGGTGCGTGTCCCTGCCGACACCTGGACTTCAGACTTGAGGCCTCCTGAGCTACGAGAGAACCGATCTGGCTGTTTTCAGCTGCCCAGTTGGTGGTACTTTGTTCGAGCAATCCTAGGAGAGAATCCAGGAAACTCCGCGTGTCCTCTCATTCGAGGAGGCAGAGACTGGGTCCTGTGACTGGTGAGATGCGGGGGCCAGACTGCGGCTTCCGCCCATCTGGGGTCAGCAGATATTTACCCAGCGTCTATGCGTAGTTTTAGGTGCAGGGGATATTTCAGCAAATAGTAAGCATCCACCACATTCTAGGCATCGTTCTTGGTGCGGTGGATAAGGAATAAGGAAGCTAACGCACGCTTAAAGGGATTAATTTAGTGGGAATGGGGGAAGAGAGGGCAGGGGAGAGGTGCCATAAAATAAGCAAATGAACAGAAAAGTCTGGATTACGAACGTGCTGCCAAGGAAATAAACAGGGTCATGAGACAGATAATAACTGCAGATGGGTTTCCGCTCCTGTCGGTGTCAATCCGGGAGGGCCTCCTCGAGGAAGTCATCTTTGCTCTGAACCGTGAAAGACAAGGAGGAGAAAACAATGTGAAGATCCAGGCAGGGCGGCCTTCTGGGACCATCTCTGAGGAGTGAGAGAGTTGAGGGAAAAGGAAGAGCGGTAGGGCTGGAGCGTGATGAGGGTGATGGGAGGCAGGAGATGAAGGGGGTGGGGGGCACGGCTGGCAGATCGTGTCAGGCCTTGTAGGTCAGGGGGTTGGGTCTTCTTCTAAGAGCCATGGGAAGTTACAACGGGACACGAATCGGGGCGGGGAACTAGTGCACATTTACACAGATCTGTCTCCTTGCTGAACGGAGAACGGACTTTCTCAGGACAAGACTGGAAGGAAAAAGAGCCGGAGCCCAGGGAAGGGGTGAGTTGAACTGGGGTAGCGGTCACGGAAGTGAACCGAATGGACTTGGGCGACCTTAGGAGTTTAACAGGTGAGTACAAGTAAGTTAAGAACAAGGAGGTTTCTCTCTCTCTCTCTCTCTTTCTCTCTCTCTCTCTCAAAAATAAACATTAAAAATTAAAAGATAAAAAGATTGTGTCTCCCCCTCTCTCTGCCCCCTCTCTACTCAAGCTCTGGGTCTCTCTCACTTTCAAAAATAAATAAGCATTAAAAGTTAAAAAAAAAAAAAGAACAAGGAGTTTTTGTTGATTATAAAAAACATCCGGAAGTTCTTTGATACCCTCCTCCCCCTTGAATTTGGGCTCACTGTTATGTCTCCCTTTAAACAAACAAGCAGAGCAAATTTATTTAATATTCATGCTTATGCAGCATGGAGGTCCTCCTAAGGAAATGAAGACCCGAAGAATTGGCTCAGCACGTGTGTTTCCACGCTCTGTATGGAGGGGAATGGGGAGTGGGGGCAAGACGTAAGACAGAGGCCGAGTTCAGTGTCCCACGGTGTTCAGGTTCCTCTGGGTGTCTCTCTGTCTTTGGAGATGACAGGCTGCGCTCCGTGCCTCGGGATAAAGGGGGGCACCTCTGACCCGCCTCGGGCGTAAGTCAGGAAGTCTTTCCTGTTTTACGACTTGCTTTGGGCAGGCGAAGCTTGGAAACTCCTTCCTGCGGGTCCCATTTCTCCAATTCCTTCAGCTTCCAAATATCCAGCAAGTTAGGGCGCCATATTTTGGGGGGGATGCCCTAAACTCCACCAATAAAAGCCTAATTCCTTACCAGACCTTTTCTTTCCTTACCGTTATTTTTCAAAGGATATGAGTCCAAAGCGTAGGAAAAGAAAATCTTCTCCTCTGACCTTTCAAATGATAATCCTGCAAATTAAACTGACAAAAGACAGAATAACCGGCGAAAAGGCATAGACTCATTTTTTATTGACGTTAATTTCTAAGGGCATAGGGGCTTCATGGAAAAGAAGTAAAAACCCAAAGAAACAGAGTTGGGGGCTTGGATACGCTATTCAGAAAAGGGATGGGGTGTCTGTGTGGCTCAATTACGCGTCCGACTCTCTATTTCAGCTCAGGTCATGCTCTTACTGTTAGTGGGATTGAGGCCCGCATCCTGCTCTACTCTGACAGTGCAGAGCCTGCTGGGGATTCTCTGTCTGTCTGTCTCTCTCTCTCTCTCTCTCTCTGTCCCCCTCCCCCACTCATGCTCTCTGTCGCTCAAAATAAATAAATAAACCTTAAAAAATAAAAGGGCAACAAGCTGTAGAGAAGTATAGACAGGATAAGGGGCCGGGGCTCCAGGGCAGTAAATTATGGAAAAAGGACCAGGAAGTACATGGTCATTAAGAGTAAGGTGTCTCACACAGACACTTCTCACCTCCTCCAACTCAGTGCCTCTCTGATCCTCTTGAAGAGTCCTAGCAACAGGACTATAAATCCCCTTTCTAGAGGGGACTATACGGGCTGCTTTTAGGCAGAAAGGAGGAGGGCAAAGAGCTCTTCCTACGCCCCCTGTTTCCCATTTCCTTCAGCTCAAAGCATCCATCAAGATGCCAAAGTGGCATATCTAGGGGTGGCCTATACTCACCACCTTCAAAAATTAGAAACTGCTGCACTGGCAACAATTATTTTAGGGTAGTTGTTTTAGAATTTACTATTCAGATACATTCTTGAGAATGACACTAGTCACAGAACTCCTTAAATGTGCTGAAAGATGTATCTCAGAGAAAATAGTGCCGGGGCAGACATTGGAACTGTATAAAAGTAGGGTTATATCACTTAGCAAACAACCCAAGACAGATACATAGAATGTGAATAGTAATGCCTAAGGCCCCCAGTCAAGGCTTATTAAAGCATTTATACTAATTATAATTTATATAGAAGTAATTTCACCCTCTTCAATGAACAGCCGACATACTTGAAAACTGTGAGACCTGTGCTAGGAAAAATATGGGTCATGCAAACCTCTTGTTGCATACAGAAAGGAACATCCCTTTGGTATGTGTAAAATTTCCTATCCTGAGTCCCGTCTTAGCGGTGGCTGGTCAAAGGACTTGAGATCCAAAAGCACTGTCTTTGAAAGAAGTGTAAAAATGTTTTCAGTGAGTGCTTTCCCACTAGGATCTGCTTTAATGTCTCTTGGGTTTGAGAACAACAGGTTCTGAGAACCCTCACCTTGTGGTAGGCGCTGATCTGTGCCAGACTTGCAGCAGGCATGGCGCACAGTCTGCCTAAATTAGCCAACCCCCTGGCTTCGGGTAATGAAGAAAAGAGGCTGTGTGTCCTTCAAAGAGAGAGAAGAGGAGTTACTCCCCACCCCCATTTTAAGCCAAATGATGGAAAGCTTCAAGAAACCCAGAGAGTTTGACCTGTGGCCTTGGGGTTTGAGTTGTGGAGGACCTGATGTCAAGCACACACCGGAAGATGGTGAAGAATATGGACTGATTAAAGCAGCTGTCTCCCAGCAGCCGAACAAAGACTCCCAGCACCCTGGCGGGGAGGGGGATGCAGGCCAAGGATAAAGGAGCCACCTGTGGGCGAGAGCTGGGGCTGGGTCACAGACAAAGGACCCTGCCCTAGAGGGTGCTAAAGAAAAAACATCATTCTGACTCTTATTAAGACAGAGACTTTCTTGTGATGGACTGTTGTAGCCAGGGAGACGCGCCTCACTCTGAAGGTGGTGGAGATAGCTGGTAAGGGGGTCCGTGGATGGAAAATCACTAAGTGGGGGGATTCTTGGTAAGCCCTCACCATCTTGTGAGGAGACCCAAGCAGCCCACAGAGAAGCCCCAGCGGGCAGGAACTGAGGCCTCCCACCAGCCACACGTACCACAGGTGCGTGAGCCCTCTTGGAAACCCTTGCCCCAAATCATCTTTGACCACAGCCTAGCCCGTGTCTTGTCTTCAAGGTCTGAAGAGACCCCCAGCCAGACCCACCCAAGTAAACTGTTTCTGAGTTCCTGGCCCCAAGAAATTGAGATACATGTTTGTTTTAAATCACTAAGTTCTGGGGCAACCTGTTCTGCAGTAGTCGGTAACTTATACATCCCATTTTGCAAATAAGGAAAATGAGGCGCAGAGAGCTTAAATAACTTGTCCATGTCATGCAGCTAAAAGTTACAAAATTCAGGATTTAAACTCACATCCTCTGAGTTAGAACACCTCCTTTACCATTACCCACTAGGCCTCTGCCACTTACGGAAAGTGAGGTGTGATGTTCAGTCTGGGAGTGAATGGGAGTTCTAGGTGGCCAACAGGTACATGAAGATGCCCATGTATTTTTGTTCACATGTTTATTATTTTTTTTAAATGTTTGTTGTTTATTTTGAGAGAGAGAGAGACAGAGAGAGACAGAGAGAAAGCACAGGTCTATGTGTGGGGGAGGGGCAGAGAAGAGGGAGAGGGAGGATCCCAAGCAGGCTCTGTGCTGTCAGTGCAGAGCCCAACGTGGGGATTGAACTCACGAAACCATGAGATCATGACCCGAGCCAAAAGCTAGGGTTGGAGGCTTACCTGACTGAGCTACCCAGGCACCCCTCTCCACATATTTAGTATGTTATTTTTCAGAATTTTGAGTAGACTTTTTTTAAGTTATTTATTTATTTTGAGAGAGACAGAGATAGCACAAGTGGGGGAGGGACAGAAAGAGAGAAGGAGAGAGAATCCTAAGCAGGCTTTCCACTGCCAGTGCAGAGCCTGACATGGGGCTCAAACCCATGAAAACAGATCATGGCCTGAGCTAAAAACAAGAGTCAGACGTTAAATCAACGGAGCCAACCAGGTGCCCCTGAAGTACTAACATTTTTTAAAAAATAATAACATTAACATCCACTTGTGAGGGTTCAAAATATAGAAACTGCTTAATCTTTTAACCTCACATCCTCATATAAAGAAGTTGCATGCCCTGACCATGTCCTTGGTGTGCTCTGTCCTTCCATTTTCTTTTTACTGTTGACATCGGGATAATCACCACGCTATGTCCATGGTAACTGTATTTTGCAAAGAAGAAACTATATAATTACATGGGAAAAGGGGAGATCAAACTCATCTTTGATGCTATCTCATTCCTAAACTTTTGATCAAGAGGAGTTGGGAAGGTAGAGTTAAAGTTTAACTATAAATTAATAATGATCACCAGATAAATGCTGAGTCAGCTACCTATGCACCTCTCACCCTGTCCCTTTATTACCCCCCTCAGTTGTCACCATGAAAAAGTATGACTTCTAATGAGACCCAGCAATAGAAGACCCTGTGCACCTGTTTAGGAACAGCATTTGGCAAGAGAACAATTCTCCATCATATAGGGAAGTAAATGAATGCCTATCGGTAATCACCTATTTAAACATTACATTTCTGGGGCACCTGGATGGCTCAGTCAGTTAAGCATCTGGCTTGGTCTCACCTCACGATCTGGAGGTTCGTGGGTTTGAGCCTTGCATCAGGCTCTGAGCTTACGGTGCCAAGCCTGTTTGGGATTCTCTGTCTCCCTCTCTCTCTCTGCCACTCCCCCCCCCATAAATAAATAAACTTTAATAAACAAATACTACATTTTCATTGTCGTGTAGTGTATACTTCATTGTGATAGCAAACCAATATGTGTCACAAATAAGCAGTTTTGACTGCAATCGTTCGAAACCGTTTTCTAAACAGATCCTCCCTTTAAAATGCTGCTGAGTGTGCATCAACTCAGGAAGATTCTGGCAACTCCAGGATTTACCTTGGAAAGAGAAAGCAACCACAGAGCGAGGGAGCTATTAAGGAAACATCAGTGTGATTCAGATTTCCTTCTGTCATTGATTGTTCTCAGGTTCAGTTTTGTTTGAAAACTGCGAACAATGGCAGGCCCAGCAGTGAGCCCTCCCTTCCGCGCCCTCGGCGGGTCCCCGACAGGTTCCTGCCGTAAATATAATCTCTCTCAGCTGAGTCGCTGCTGAAGTATTGAGTGGCTGTGGGATAAACATTTTATTCCCAACAAATGGCTGGGGGGTATTTAAGTCTTATTTCCAGGTGCTGCAGAGAAAGAGGCTTAGCTTTTCGATTGGTTGAAGACAGGCCAGCCACACACACATTACAAGAGTTGAGGAAGCAGAAAAGAGTAGGTCTCAGGATAGAAGATTCTTCCTACCTTGGCCCACAGGTTGTCCTAGAGCATTTCTGGGGAAAGGGCCAAAATGCACCTTAACAGTTTGCTCCCGCTCTGTCCAGTCTCCCCTGTTCCAGGATCGTGGAGAGTCCCTCAGTGAAGCTGTGATACCCTCGGGCCGGAGAGATGCGGACTCAATTTCTCTACAATGCCTGCTAGGCTTGCTGGCCCGATGCTGGGGGTGGAGAAAATAGAGGCGCTGGGATCCAACAGCTGGTGAAATGTACATACACCAAGTGGACTGGGGAGGAGGGGTCACTGTGAGGATCAGCACTTGCTCTGCAAGTGTCCTGGTCCCTGTGTGAGCATATGAAACAGCAAGTGAAACACACCACGATAGGTAGAAAGACCCTTAGGAACATTTACCTTTTGAGTCATTTAGTAGTAAAACCTTGGATTGTAAGCACAATTCATCCAGAAACATGCTTGTAACCCAAAGCACTTGTATATCAAGGCGAATTTCAAGAACCGTTGGCTCGGTTATGATCATGTGATGTTCGGTGACATGTGTTGCCTATGTTGCAAGACATGGCTCATTTATCAAGTAAAAAATGTATCAGAAATGTTTGTGCCTCTTGCAGAACACTACAGAATAGGTTACTTGCATTCCAAGATGGTCCTGTATTTCCCAGAAATTTGTCACCCTTGGGAATATGTACATGCTTCTATGATTGACTGGTAACTTCTTCAGGACAGTCAGCAAAAGTCATTTACGATACATAGTGCTTATGAAAGAGGGTCACCTTGAAGTGATGGCTTGTGCCACCTACTCTGATTTCCATGGAAATTCCTCCTCCACCGATCTGTGCTCTGTGCTGTTTTCTAAGAGGCCACCCTCTCTGACGGCTTCGCTGAGGGTTCCTTGCCCCTCTGGTGTCCCGGCAGGTCCAGCAATGTCGGGAGGCTGCCTGTGAGGGGAGACGCAGAGCAGAGAGGATCCAGGGTGCCCCCTCCTTGGCGTGCCCCAGTTTAGACAGAGACTGCCTCTTCCCAGGTGCTGGGTCCCCTGAGATGCTTCTCCCTCCCTCTCACACTGGGACTGTTCCCTCAACTTTGGGCGGTAATGACTCTCTGTAGGTTTAGTCCTTATTCCTTGATGGCCCTTAACTCTGTTCACCACTCTGTATACGGTCCCTTCCCTAAACGTTTTTCTTTCTGGTTAAACCCTTTGCGTCTGACTCTTTCTGCCAACACTGGTTGATACAGCGCCTCTTTTTTTGCACATCGCGCAAGTGGATGCAGTTCAGGTTTGTCGCTTGGAGTTTTGTCGGAGGCTACGTTTTAGAACCAGGCTGTCATTGTATTTTCTGCATAATCCTAAGCATACTGTGGCGGTGCGGGGCAATGCGCTAACTTGGTGAGGCTGGACAGTGTTTCGCCGGTTCCTGTATGTTTCTAGTCGGGTGTCGGGGACGCTGCAAAGACATTTGGAAAGGGGAAGTGAAATGGCAGTTACGTCTGATGCTCAGGAGAGCAGTGGGCAGGCACAGGGGTCATGGCAGCTTTCGCATTTTGTGTCACTTGCCTGCCGGCTCATCGGCTCATCCTGTCGGCAGGGACAGTACCTCACCTCCTCCTCTCTGATGCACGGGCCTGGGGTGTGCATCTAGCTCAAAGGCGGAAAGTGCCACTTCCCCGAAAGGACAAGGCGTCAGCCCTGTTGGAAGCGATGGACACCCACCGGACTCGTCTGTCTTCTGGGCTCCAGCTCCCGTTCCTGACTTCCAGCTTCCCTACCACGTTTCGTGGTCTTCCCTTCCCGCCTGTTGCCTTGCAGACCGAAGACCGAACACCAGACAGAAAAACCACAGCCTTCTGTAGACCACCTACCCAGTTCCCACAACGGCTGATGGCCTACCCTTAGTCTGTACCCACATTTGTATGATAAAGACTATGTGTGGTGGTGCCATATCTTACCAGAGCTTTCTCTTCCCTCGTTAGCGTCCCTCTGATCTCTCCTACGTGTTCAAACACTTTCTGTTACTTTCTTCATTATTTATGCCATTTCCACTATAATTTCAGAGCCTCATTACCTTCTAAAATATCTTGGAAATAACACGGTGGAATGATATTCTCTTTGAGAACATAATTAACTAATTAACGTCAATCGGGATGCCTGCTTTGAGGCCATTAGCATTCTCACAGAGGCAAGGATTTGGAAATTGAAAGAAAGTTCGAATTAGCTAATTTTGTTATTGCTCAATCTATTTTATGATAGTTATTGGGCTTTCTGAAAATATTTTAAAAATCGTTAATTTATCATTTGTAAGTGACCTGTGCATTTTGCTTACCCATAGTAATATCATTCTTTCTCTCCCTCTTTCTCTTTAGTTTATGAATGTGTAAATTGGTCAGGAAATAGGTATTATCAATTTATTCTTCTGTTAAACTACGAGTAAGCAGCCTGCTGTGATTCCAGTGTTTTATCAGTTGGAAGGTAAAGACCTTTTGTCGGGCCAGTAAAAATTCCTCCACATGAGCTCATTTCGGATTGTGACTTTCACTGCAAACACAGACAAGTTTCAATATTCTCCTTATAGGAACTTTTTCACGTATTTGAAACTCATTATTACGTCACACATGTCATGTGTGTGTGTGTGTGTGTGTGTGTGTGTGTGTGTGAAACGAAAGGTCCTGATTAGTCTCACTTTTTTTATGTTTTGGAAGTAGCTACATTCCTATTTTTCTTTCTTATTTTGGAATTTATTCTTAAAAGTTACAATTCTAACACATGGTGTTTATTCATTGTCTGATATCCGTCTTGGATAGAAAATGTGGCATGACACTAGGTAATAACATTCAGAACAAATTATGTCAGATTTCTCTTTTCTATGAAAGCCTTTGTTTTTACAGACCATGTGATATTGTGGATTATACCTGAGTATTTTATATTAGAAAAGAAAAAGGTTTATTTTCATAAATATGATAAACATAACCAACATATCTAAGAACAACAAGATGTTTCATTATTTCAAAAAGGAATAGAAGAGAAAAAAGTGGAATCTTAATATATAGGAGTTTGTGAAGTCAACAGCATTTAACATGATAAATATTTGGAAATCAGTTATACTTCAAAAGCCTTTCATATTCTCCAGCCTGAAAAATATTATGTAATGCAACCATTAAAATGTGACTTCCTTTAGTATGCACACTCCCTCTTAAGAGACAAATAAGAACATTCATATTAATAAGATATGCATTATTTAATTAAATGTCATCCACAATGGAACCCATCAATCCGAAGGGGATAATGGACCTGGGGAATTTCAGACCATCACAGAAACTAAGCCAAGACGTTCTTTTAATTTTAAAAATCATTTTCTAAACCAAATACATAAATTGGCACAATGTTCATTTTAGTTAAAAGATGTTTATTTTAAAAGTAATTGGCACAAAACCAGGACAATGTTCTATCCTGCTAATGTTATAGTCCTGAAGAGCTCACTGTAAGTAGGAGAAAAGCATGGTCAGTAATTTCCTGAGCCAGAGCTACGTTTGTAATTATAGAATTTGTTTCGATGGGGATGCGAGAAAGGGAGAAAAGTAAATTCATAAGAAGTTATCTGAAATTAACACCAAACCCTTCGTAGTAAAATGTATTTTGTGTAACTCACTAAGAAATTGATTTTATTTGTGTGGCATATATTCCATAATTCCCTAAAATACAGACTAGCATACTAAACACAATACCAATACCACAGTAATTACCAAGATTTTTAAAAAAATCAGTGAAAAAGAAGCAGGTGATAATTTCTGTTTTCAATGTAGAAAGAAGGGAAGGAATCATTTGCCTTATGAATTTTATTCCTTGCTTAGGGGAAAAATCAATATTTCAATAGAAGATGAAAATTATCTGGTAATATTTAGGTCCGGAATTCCTACTGAAATTCAAATTAATTAAAGGCAAAGAGCTAATTATCTTTTCAGGAAAACAAAGTACTTAAATTACCCTTTTTAAAATAGGACTTTTTTGTAGTCCATTTGAAATGATACAGATGGACTTCAATATTTTTTATTTTTTAACATTGAAATGAGACCATCACATATGATGATAATATTAAACATATTCATTTCCTTATACTAGATGACTAGCATTCTGGTCCATACTAAAGCTATTTATGTATTCACTTTCAATTCCTGATACCGTAAGCAGGCATGTTCGCCTTCAACTGCCTTAATATCTTGAGCAGAACCAAGAATCCGGTGCTAACCCGCTCTCCTGGTTTTCAGCAGCGCTAACTCAAAAGAAAAACCTTGGGTGTTGCACTACTGACTGGATTTCCTGCTTGAATTCAAAGACCATGATGGTGTTGTTTTAGGCCTAGGAAAATTTATTGTCAGAATAAATTGGACTTCTTCTCACTTGTATTTAAATTTATGAAATAGCATTAGGTGGATTCTACTGCATGAATTTTCACTCTAGAATGTAACTGCAGTGCTACAATTTTAATACACACCAATCTATTTTCAGGATTGTCTGCCACAGAATTACTGATTGATCCCTTTGGTTGGACCCTGTTAACTGATTCCTCCTCTCTCTGTTTAGATAGATTTATAGACCTATCAAACATCACATAAAGCAGTTAACATGGGAATGTTATTTAATGAGGCTGGACAGCCAGTGTTACAAGCTAATGATGTTAAGATTTTAAAAGCAGGTTTGGAGAAAAGGACTATCTTCACCATTTTTTTTTACCTTTAGAGTATCAAGAAGCCTTGAAAACAATGACTTGTTAAAAATATATAAAAATCAAACTTATTACAGTGCATCAAAAATATAAATGAAAGGCTTTCTTTTCAAATCAACCCCACTTATGGCCATTTATTCTATGTTCATGCTTCCTCAAAATTAACTCATGTCAGAGAGCACGAAAGAAATCTGAAAAATCTTAAACAAGCAAGCCTTATAACTTAATATTTTATCTGAATTTCAAAATAATTCTTCCTAAATGTATTTCATGTTTACTTCTTGAAAAACATCTTCTTTTGTTACATTGATGAATGAGTTGCTTGATGTTCAGTCGTTTCTGAGCGCCTTGGAAAGGAAACTGGCATCATGAGACTGTGGCACGGCCTCACTAATGACAGTGATGTCACGCTAACCTTATTTCTTCTTTCAACAGTGTGACTAAAGGGGTAATTAAGAGCCACACTACCGACCCAGGGTATTTGGACTTCAGCAAAGCACTTGACAAGGTCCTCATATGATATCTTTGAAGATTCAATGGAGAAATGTTAGCTTGAGGCAAGGACAGTTGGATAGATTGAACTCTGGATGAGTGATCATAATCAAGAAATGTCAAATGATCGAAATCAAGGGCAAGCTTTGTCCTTGAATCTTTGCTGAGCAAGTTTGTTAATAACGTGGATAAAAATATGGAGCCATTTAGATTTATAGCTAGTAGACAAAACTGAACAGAAAATTTGGACAATTGGGTTGAATTTGCTAAAATGGCATTGAACACAATAAGTTCTTGATACTAGGTTAAAAAAAATCAGATGTGTGTGGTTGGAGGAAATATAGCTCAGCAATCTTGGTGAGAATATGAGTCAACAGTAAGAAGTGACCTTAGCAAAGCTATGCTGGCCTTTAGCTGCGTGACCAGCACCAGAACGTCCAGAGTGAAGAAGACAAGTGTCTGAATCCACTCAGTGAGACCCCGCGTGGGAAACGACATCTTCTGTGGGCAGATTAGAGCTTATTCCCAAGACAGTGACCATAAAAGGGAAGGAATCCCAAAGCATGTAATGGGAGAAATAGCTAAAGAAATGGGGACGTTTCACTGGGAGACGGGAAGACTGAGGAAATCAAAAATCAGGGCTCTGAAACATTGGAAGGAGAGACAGGCAAAAGATTAGACTTGTGTGCAGTGCAAAGAGATAATACAAACCATTCTCTGCATTGAAGAGGAAAAGCTCTCTGTGTAGACTGTTAGCTTATAAATGTAGAAAGATGGAAGGAATTTGAAAATCACCGCATGGCAGCTGCCCCTGAAATCATCGACTCAGCAGAGACGACCACTGGATGCTACAACCAGGAAGAGAAGGAGAGATGAGAATCGGGATATTGATGTGGCGTCAAAGCATCGACCCCCAGATGGCCTTCTGCTCTACTGCCTGTTCTGAAGCCACAGTTGAGTCCCAATGTGACTGATATATTAGGGACTACGTTGGGCACAAATTAAGCATAACCCTCGCTTATGCATGATTTCATTTACCGGACTCACCCTCCTAACCCCACATGCAGTCTGCAGGTCTTTGTGGGGAGGGGAGAAAAATGCCATTTTTATATACTGTTTCTGTACTTCTTAACCATTTAGCATGTGTAAAACTGAATTGCTGCCATTTTTATTTGATTTCTCCTTTTTTTTTTTTTT